>NC_136957.1:9747006-9942006 GCF_032717465.1 Coenobita brevimanus | reverse complement strand
TACTCTATGAATGATTTTTCTATAGTCCAAATATTTTCATATATTTCCTTTGTTAGTTACAAATAATTGTATCATTCGCACAATGACTAGAACGAGTAACTTTATCTGTTGTATCTTAGGCATTGAATGATTCTCGCTCAACAAAGAAAAGTCTACATGTTTAGAGCCGGGAGCGAAAGAAGCATGAGAAAATATTAATTACTGTACTCATAAACTACAAAACACATATAATCACTCGTATATTGTCAAAGGTTTCCCACAAAACGCATCCCATCATTACCTAATATTTGACTAAGTACATGAAAACTGGTATTAATTTATCACTTACCTATCGTCTGCGCATCGTTAAATCAAATCGAACCATAGGCTAACCACTATTTAACCGTTAGCTGACGGTCTGGCCAGAGTCAACAAAAAAACTGTGGTATTAATTCATTGTTTACTTAATATCTGTATCATTATATTAAACCAAACAACTGGATAACTACTGTCCAACCGTTAGTTTAAGGACAGTTGTTATGGAGGGGGTGGGGGAAGGAAATAAAGGAGCATATTTTTTTCTTTCTTTAACCTAAATACCAAACTCATGCTCGTAAAAGTAAGCAGGCCTAAATTATAGAGCCTCTAATTCTACGCAGATATTCCTTTATAAACCTACTCTGAACAGCAATTCAAACACCATTAGAATATTTGGTTATGCTTACACTTTGACATGAAGCCATTCTACTTACTGACCGCCACTTTCCTGTACCCCTCCTAAACAAAATAAGGAATTATGATCAGGCTAACGTTAGGTAACGAGACGTTAGACTGGTATAATGCAAAAAAGCTTTTTTTTTTTTTTTTTTTTTTGAGTTTTAGTCTGTATAGTTTTTTATTCTTTCCAGGTAAAATTGGAACCTGGCATAACGGACACTATGTAAAGACGTTAGTATAATTAACGTAAATTTGCCAAGAGTTATAGGTACTGTAAAGTAAGCCTGACCATCCCCCTTTGCTGAACTTTTTCAGTGTTTCAGTAACACAGAGAGTAGGCCAGCATGCACTCCAATACAAGTTTCTCTGTCAGCACCAATCTACTGTACATGCACAGTAGACACTACACTTCCTTTTCAAAATTAAAAAAGGAAAATGGAGAACTTAAACCATGCATCGGAGTCCCCCCGGGGAGGGGGATCATAAATGCCCTCACCATCCGCCCCTTTCCCGGTGACGACTCCTCGACTCACCTGGAACCACTGTCTGACTCACTTCTTCATTTCTGCAACATTCGCGGCCTTTACTCTAACTTTCTCTCTGTTGAACACCATCTCTTCTCCTCTAAACCTCACCTTCTTTTACTAATTGGGACTCAGCTGTCTGAGGCAACTGACAGCAAACCCTTTTCTGTATCCTCCTACTTTCTTTATAGTCATTTCAAAGCCAAAGTTGGCTGTTGTGTATATGTACACAACGACTTATCTTCCTCTCATGGTCATGAACTTGATTCTTCTGAATTCTCTACTCTCTGCCTTCGGCTCTCCTGTCATTCTCTGACTAAGTATATCTGTGCTGTTTACTTATCTCCTAATTCTACTGACTATCAAAAATTCTTTGACTATCTTACTTCTACGATGGAACACATTCTATCCATTTCTCCTTTCTCTGAAATCTCCATTCTAGGAGATTTCAATGTTCATCACCACCTTTGGCTCTCCTCTTCCTTCACTGATCTAGCTGCTGAACAAGCCTACAACTTTTCTATCCTTAATGACCTAGAGCAGCTTGTACAGCACCCTACCTGTATCCATGACTGCCTAGGAGAGAGCTCCAGCATACCTGACCTCTTCCTTACAACTAATCCTTCTGCATACACTGCTAATCTTTTCTCTCCGTTGGGCCCCTCCATGCTCAACCTTATTACCTTGACCTATCCTATCACTCCGGTGTGGCCTTTGGATCCTCCAAAGAAACGTCGACTGTGGCACTTTGGAGCTGTGCATTGATTTTCCCTGGAATAATTATTGCTTCCGTGGCCGGGAGCCATCTGAGTATGCCTTGTGCGTTACGGAGGTTATTCTTTCAAGAATGGAAGCATCCATTCCTTTCTCGTATCCTTTAACTAAGGCAAGAAAGCCTTGATTTAATCACGCTTGTTCTAGTGCTGTCCACAACAAGGAGAGGGCCTATAAAAGGCACAAAAGCCAACCCACTTCTGAATCACATCTTTTTTATGTTTCTGCCTGGAATCATGTTAAGTCTGTTCTTGGCTCTGCTAAAAATAATTTCATCAGTACTAAATGCTCTCAACTCTCCAAATCGAATTCTTCCCGCTCCTTCTGGCACCTTACCAAAAACCTGTCTAACAACTTTACCTCATCATCCTTCTCTCCTCTTTTCTACTCTGATGGCTCTGTAGCTATTTCTTCTACTGATAAAGCAGATCTCTTTGCTCAGACTTTCTCCTCAAATTCCATCATAGACGCTTCTGATGCTGTTCCTCCATCACTTCCCCCCTCTGACTTCCTCGTGGCTGACATAAAAATTTCTTCAGCTGATGTATTTTCTGCCATCACTGGCCTCAATACTAACAAGGCATATGGACCTGATGGAGTCCCTCTTGTTGTCCTCAAGAACTGTGCTTCTCTGCTTACACCCTGCCTAGATAAACTCTTTCTCCTTTGTCTTGTCACTTGTGTGTTTCCTTCTTGCTGGAAGCTTGCCCTCATCCAGCCAGTCCCAAGGAAGGGTGACCATTCCCAACCCTCTAACTATCGTCCAATTGCTTTAACATCCTGTGTCTCAAAAGTTTTCGAGTCTATTCTTAACAGAAAATTTTTAAAGCATCTTTCCTATCACAACCTTCTTTCTGATCGTCAGTATGGGTTCTGTCAGGGATGCGCCACTGGCAATCTTTTCACTTACCTTTCAGACTCCTGGTCATCCTCTTTTCGGGACTTTGGCGAAAGCTTTACCATTGCACTTGACTTCTCAAAGGCTTTCGATCGAGTCTGGCATAAATCTTTTATTTCCAAACTGCCCTCTTACTGTTTCTGTCTTTCTATCAGTGCCTTCATCTGCAGCTTCCTTTCTGGTCGTTCTATAGCTGCTGTTGTAGACGGCCATCGTTCTTCTCCTAAATCTATCAACTGTGGTGTTTCTCAGAGCTCTGTCCTATCACCAACTCTCTTCCTTTTATTCATCAATATCTTCTAAGCTGTACATCTAACCCTATCCACTCGTACACTGATGATTCCACTCTTCACCTTTCCATTCGGTCCCTGCAACGTCCATCTCAGCAGTTACTTCAATAAACAAGGGATGAGGCTATGGCACACCTAATGTCTGACTTGGCTCGTATCTCTGACTGACGTAAAAAAAAGTTCTTGTTGTTTTCAATGCATCAAATACTCAGTTTTTACACATATCAACCCAACAAAATCCTCCACAGGAGTACCCTCTAATGTTTAATAGCGTCCACCTCAATCCTGCATCATCCTTGAACATGCTTGGGGTTTCATTCACTCGAGATATAACTTGGAAAGATCATACTACGTCTCTTGTAAAATCTGCTTCCAAGAGATTAGGTGTGCTAAGCCGACTCCCTACCTTCTTTACCCCCGCACAGTTGTTGACTTTATACACGGGTTTCAGTCGCCCCTGTGTAGATTACAACTCTCATGTGTAAGGAGATTCCCCACGTACAGCGCTTCTCAGTGGGGTGGAGTCAAAGGCTTTTCATCTCATTAACTCCCCTCCTCTTACTGGCTCCCTTCAACCTCTGTCTCTTCGCCGCACTGTTGCCTCTTTATCTCTTTTCTATCGTTACTTCCATGGTCTCTGCTCCTCTGAACTGTCTGCTTGCATCCCTCCACCTCTACGTAGCACTCGTCTAGCAAACAAACTCTCGTCCCTTTTCTGTCCAGCTCTCTAATGCAAGACTTAAGCGTTACTCCCACTCCTTCATTTATTGAACAGGTCAACTCTAGAACTGTCTCCCTCTGTCTGTATATCCTACTTCCTATGACCTCCAGTCTTTCAAAAGCAGTGTGTCCAGGCATCTCGAAGTGAACGAATCTTGAATTTGGCTCTCTTTTGTATTGTTTTCCTTTTTTTCTTCGAAGGAACTGTTATGCGGGCTCCTAACCTTTTGGTTCGTTCTTCCTCGCATTAAGAAAAAAAAAAAAAAAGCCTACTGGTTTTTCCCACCATGAGTTTGGTTCGAATGCATAAATGTACCAGGAGGATGGTAGTATAGATGTGGCTGTGATTGAACGCATTAAGAGAAATACTTTGAGATGGTTTGGCCATGTGGGGAGGCTGAGGAATGTGTGACTGACTAGCAGAGTGTATATAAGTGAAGTGGATGGGGAGAGAGAGAGAGATGAGACCCTGGGTGGAATGGAGAGATGATATGAAGTTTTAAGAGAGAGAGAGAGAGAGAGAGAGAGGGAGGAAGGGAGGGAGGTTTGAGTTGGACAGAGTGCATCCAAGAGGCAGAGGACAGGACGGCATGGAGATTATTTGTCTATTGCTACCCCTTTCTAGATTACGGTTTCTGCAGATAGACAGATATTTAATTTTTTTAACAGTAAACTCACTGCCACACCACGGCACACCTTTCTACACACTCCCTATACTACTCCACCCTACACCCTCTCATACCGATCCCTTCAATCCTACACCTCCTTACACCTTCAGCCGCCCCTATACCCTCCTAAACCAGCCTAAACCACCCCAGGCAAACACATACCTTCCTACACAACCCAACACCCTCTGAAGCCACATCACACTCTCCCATACCTGTCCATATTCTATCATACCACCCTGCACCTTCCCAAATCGTACCACATCCTGCCACACCAATCCTTATCCTCTCACACAAGCCCACACCCTCGAACACTATCCTGTACCCTCACATATCTTCTCAATCCCTCCAAAAGAAACCCACACCCACCAGAAGCTACACACATCTACACCCTCTCATATTACCCTACATTTTCCCTTCCGACACGTTACTACACCCCTCCCTCCCATTCCACACTTTTTGTACCAACCCATGCATTTCTGCACTGTCCCACACCCTCTTAGAGCACACCACACCCGCCTACACTAAGTCATACCAAACTGCACCACCCTGCACCAACACACACCCTTCTACACCATCTCAAAACCTCCACCAGCACCTGACACTCCATACCATCTCACTTCTCTCCACACCCAGCTGACACCGACACAATACATAACCCCATGTCCTCTCACATTACCACACACATTTCCGTATCACCACACACCCTGGTACACCCTACCACTCCACCCCACACGCTAAACCATATTTTTCCACCTCAAACCTTCCAGCACTACTCCAGTCCCTCATACATTACCTAAACATCCTCTAACCTTAATCCATTGAACCCACCTAGCGTGATAACGTCTTCTCTTTATCTAATTTTCCTACCGTTAGAGAGTTACAAGAGACCGGTCAAAGTGAAATATTAGCCAAAATAACCTCTGTTAATTTCATTAGCAAACTGACGTCATTAACATTTTATTCTTTCTCTCCGGGCAATTTCATTCAGTTGACGAGATCTTTTCCTGGAGGATGTGTTAAACTCCTTAGATGTAATCAGAACTTACCAGGGTTAATTGTGGATGAGCATTAAGTCTGGTCCAAGTTATGTGGAGAATGATGGGGAAAGTGAAAGACTGAAATAACTACTTCTGGGGGAGGGGGTAAATTTTCATTTCCTTCCATTATTTTGGGGTAACTGCGAGGTACAGGTAAGAAGTTTAAAATCAAGAAAGGGTTATTCTTTCAGTAATCGTCAAACATGGGAATTCTATGATGAAAAGTGGGGTGTTGAGGCAGGAGGGGCACCTTGTTGACTACTGACGTTTCATCACCATCAAAGCATACAAGGTGGGGACGTGAATGTAGGAAGGTGTCGTGGCGGGCAAGGTGAGATCTTGTTGCCGATTGAGAAACCATCCCCACTACACACAGGGATGAGCTGGGACGCCTGTGAGGGAGGATGGTGTGTTCTGGCAAGAAGAGACCTTATTGCCTATTGGTACCCCAACCCCACTTCATATAAGGATGAGATGGGATGCATATGAGGGTGGGTGATGCGTTGTGGCAACAAAAGACAATGTTGCCCGTTGATATGCTACCCGTATTAAGACAGGGACAAGGTAGTGAAGTACATGAGGGAATTTTGTTTGTATTGGGAATACTTTAATCAGATATTCCACCATCATCCCATGTACGGAAGGTCTAAACAAAGCGGGGGCATATAATTACGAGGGTTGGGTGCATCTCGTGGCAGGAGGGAACCTTGTTGGCTGACGTGCCACTAACTCAATACATAATACAGAGATGTGAACAAAGCGTGAGGATTGGTACATAGGTAAACGGGAAAGCCAAAGGGAAAGATACATAGCATGGCGGCGGCTCATCCATATATATTGTATTTACCAGAGCTGCACATCACCAGCCTCACCACTGCACCCTGGGGAGTAAACCAGCCCCGTGCACACCTGAGGTCGCTCAGGGGTACTATGGGCCACAAAAGTATCGGTGCACAATATGCGTGAAACATTTGGGACCACAGAACGAAGGTCACTAGAATAGTAGTTTCCGAGCTACCACAAGCTGGTAGCTCTGCTGTCGGGAGGTGTCATATATCACCAATTAGCAATATCCTATTGCAATCATATAGCAAACGTTAGGTTTATATAAACAAACATTCATACAAAATGAGGCGTTGGTAATGAACGCACATTTTCGGAAAGCATCGGACCCCCTGTGTACCGAAACTTTTGTACACACAGGCTGGGTAGAGTGAAGACAGGAGCGTGGGAATGAACCAGCCCCGACCACATTTGAGGCTCCCCAGGGTTCACACAGGTTTTCTTTGAAGGAGGGAAGGGCGTGGGAGTGAACCAGGCCCAACCACACCTGAAGATGTCCACAGGTACACAAGCTGGGTAGGGGTGTATGTTGGGTGAGAAAGAGAGAGAGTGTGTGAAACTAAGTTTCTGTATGGCACGCGGAGAAATGGTAAAGGAAGGTGAGGGACGCTGTGGAAGGAGGAAAAGTTGTATACGATTGAGGGGAATGATAAACGGTGCAATATGGGCGTGGCAGAACCAGAGGGGAGAAAAACGTTGAGTTTGGTGTGAAGGTGCTGCGAATGGATAAGGATGTGTTCATATTTTATTCAGTGTAGGAGAGATTCATATTACGAGTAGTCTGTCTACCTATCTGCTGATGCCACATCCCTCATTATGAGGGGTAGCCTCGACAGAGAACCTCAAGATAAATCTGTCCATATACTGTAACCACCTCTTCATCTACATCACCCTCCCACACAGTCTACCGCCTTACCTCCTCATTTTATTCCTGGACTCCCATTTCTTCCAACCACCTCACTTTCATACACCCTACTAATGCGTCTCTTACTCGCCATTCGATGCACATGACCCAACCGCCTTTTTTTTTTTTTTTACAGTATCAGCTTATACACCAAATTCTTCACGAACCTTATCGCTTGTTCATCTAGCTCTGAATTAACATTTTTCAATGGCTCTCGTTTAATACTTAGGTTTCTCAAGCATCGTCCACGCTTCACTACTGTAGTCAAAAAATTAGTATCGAAACATCAACGTTCAGTGAAAATGGATCTGAACAATATTTTGATGAGATAGGTAAGTTTGAGACTAAAAATTCAAATTGATGCTAGACTATTACTTATATAAATGGTAATGATATATGACAAAAGTTTAATGGAGGATGACAAACAATACAGAGGAAGACTTAACTTAATGTCTCTCGACTGCCAGACAATCACTTTTTGTCAAGTTTTAAGCTTCCTCCCAGATGTAACCTGCAGTAGTTGATGTTATTTCTACTACTATCTATCTACTATCAGACGCCTCAATCCCGTTTGGGGTGGCCACAAACAAATCGCCTCCAAGTAGCCCTGTCCCCCGCCATTTCACTGCCTTGCTCCCAACTCACACCCCCCTCTCTCATATACCTCTCCACCCCATCCCTCCAACTCGTCCTCGGCTTCCCCCTCCCTCTTCCCCCCTCCACCTCACTCACATACACTCTCTTCGTCAGTCTTTCATCCTCCATTCTCTCCACATGGCCAAACCACCTCAGTGTGTTCCTCATAACGCTTCCTATCACATCCACATCCACACCACAACGCTCCTTTATATCCTCATTCGTCAGCCTGTCTCTCCATGTGACTCCACAGGCTCCTCTTAAATAACTCATTTCCACTGCTCTCACTCTTCACTTGTGTCCTTCCAACAACGTCCAAGCTTCACTTCCATACGTTAGAGTTGGTATCACAATACTGTCATGTAGTAACTTTTTCACTTCCATGCTCACTTCCCTGTTTCTTATCACTGCTTTCAAAGAACCAGCAACCTTTCTTCCCTGCTGTACCCTTTCAAGCACTTCACCCTCCAAACCTCCATCCTTACTCATCACACTACCCAAGTACTTAAACGTTCTCACATTTTCCAATTCCTCACCATCCAACCTCGCTGTACATTCACTGACTTCACCCCTCTCAAAGACCATCACTTTACTCTTCCCTACATTCACATTTAGAGTCCGTTTCTTACACACTCTCCCAAACTCATCCACCAAGCATTGCAGCTCCCCTTCGTCTTCACTCAACAACACAGTATCATCTGCAAACAACAGTACAGGGAGTTTCCAAACACTATCCTCTCTCACCAGGGCCATTCCAACATCCACTACTCTACCTTGTACCTCTTTATTACCCCATCCATGTACAGATTGAACAACCATGGAGACATGACACATCCCTGTTTCAAACCAACGTTCAAAGAGAAAAATTCACTTAGTTCACCATCCACACGCACTGCAGCCTTCGCACCATCGTATATACTCTTCACAGCATTCAACAACTTCCCATCTAATCCATATATTCTTAACACTTTCCACAATCCTTGTCTATCCACCCTGTCATATACTTTCTCCAAATCCATGAAAGCCGCATACAACTTTCTTCCCTTCTCTAGAAACTTTTCCACTAAAGATCTAAGAATGAATATCTGATCTACACAAGCTCTTCCCTTCCTAAAGCCTCCCTGTTCTTCTCCAACTAATTTCTCTGTTCTTTCTTTAACTCTGTCAATAAGTATCCTACCATACACTTTTCCTATTACACTAAGAAGACAAATGCCCCTATGATTACCACACACTTCTTTTTCCACTTTTCCTTTGTACAAGGAAATAATTATACCTGACTTCCAATCCTCCGGGACTCTACCTTCCTCCCAGGCCAATCTGCACATCTTCACCTGACTTCCAATCCTCCGGGACTCTACCTTCCTCCCAGGCCAATCTGCACATCTTCCACATCCATTCAACTATTATCTCTCCCCCATGCTTCAGCATTTCACCACACACTCCATCAATTCCTGGGGTTTTCCCCGATTTAACTTTCTTCATTGCTTCCACAACTTCTATCCTACTGATTTCTTCCTGTCTTCTCACCTCCCTCCTTGTCCCAGCCATTCCCCAGCCACTTATACTCGCATTACTGCCATCCTGTATGTTCAACAATTCCTTAAAGCGTTCTCTCCATCTGCTCACTTTTTCTCCCTTCTCCACTAGTAATCTACCATTTTTATCTTTCACTCCCCTGCTAACTTCACTTCCACCCTGTCTTACTCTTTTCACCTCTTTCCAGAACATTTTCTTACAGTCCCTCCACTTTACACTCAAATTCCTTCCAAATTCCTCATCCACTCTCTTCTTACTCTCTCTTACTAATCTTTTCACCTCTCTCTTTCTTTCTACATATAACTCTCTCTTCCGCCTGGTTCCCAATTATAGGCTACTGGTAGATAAACACGGACAAGGGAAGCTCGATAATCTTTTTTCACTCTTTCAGTTGCGAGTTGGCAATGGTTACCAATGAAATACCGGCTGCCTCCGTATAGAATGCAGTATCTCTAGGCATTAGTTGGATACATGCCTTCTACAGGTAACAAGACGTATAACCACTTTTGATTTCAAATTTGAGGAGGGAAGGTTTAGTGACCTCCATCTCCGTTTACCCCTACTTTACCATCGTATGTTTCATAAGGCACTGCAGGACTATCGGTACTTTAATGTAGACTATGTTGGAACTAATATGCTGTCGTGCAATGTTTAAAGATTCCCAGGCTTATATTCCATTTACTAGGTAGTGCTAACAGCGACTTTTCCCCTCCTCTTCCTTTTTAACACTTTTTTCTTTAATTTACCCTCTTTCCACATTGTAGGGATGAGTATGGCAGTTCTCCCTTTTTGTCTGTCCTCCTTGTGAATGTCAGGGTAAACGGAAACAGATTAATACTGTTAAATATTGGCAACATTTTGCCCCTTCATTAAGAAATCAGTTAAGAGATTAAGAAAGGTTTCCCATAGGATCAGTAAAGTAGTTTAAGGGTGGCAAGAACATAAAAATAAAGAGATACACGCATTGTAAGGGTGAATGGAGACTTTCTAATCCTTTTCGTAAGACAATCTTTTTCTGATATATACAGTACACAATCGTCTAAACATATAAAGAATTAAATATAAAAGAATCCAGCCTAAGATTAAAATTAATTATGCCATCACTTCTACGACTCAGGATCAAAGTAAACAGAATATTTACAGTCCGTATTGTTTACATATGACATCATTTGTTCCAGAACAACGTCCAGCAAGACACGGTATCTCATCCCTTGAGAAAGAGAACGAATACGACTCAACTGTTACCCATTCGCGAAACACAGCAAGAAGTGTCGTAACTCTTTGACTCAGTCGGAAGGCATGGTTTGGCAGTAGGCTGAAGAAATTTAAGGCGTGATAGGCAGCTTCTTGACTGCACACCTGCGTCACTTTTCCATGCCCCAAGACCCTGCTTTGCCACACTCACCTGTTGGAGAGACAGAGACAGAGAAGAATGTTAAAACAATGGATAAATAGTGAATAGTAGGTAAAGGACAAAAAAAAAATAATAATAATAATGTATCCGCATCAGTCGGTATGAGGACAAGTGCAGGATGGGACCAAGAAGAGTGACAGCCAGTATTACACTTCATTACGATGGTCATGTACGGATCAAGTGGTGTACTGACAGCAGTCAAAATGATGCATTATTTACATGTTTGAGAGAGAGAGAGAGAGAGAGAGAGAGAGAGTCGTGGAGCTGTACTGTGCTTGTGAGCTCAAACTGTTGCATTGGCTGTGCTACTGTTTGCGTGAAAACTTCGTCGTACCTCGTCCTTAGCGATCAGTGCTGAATATTACATAATTTCCATCCGTAATATACCAAAGGATTTTTAAGATTTATTGCGTAAAATAAATCGACAAATCAACAAAAAACTCTTAGTAGTCAACATGCCTACGGCACAGAGTGTTTATCAACAACACCATTACAAATATCAGGACTGGCACAACGGTATTATATCAAGTACAAATATCGGGAGTGACACAAGAGTATTAAATCGTTACAGATATCAGGACTGACACAACAGTATTAAATCATTACAGATTCGGGAGTGACACAACAGTATTAAAATTATCAAGTACAAATATCGAGAGTAGCACAAGAGTATTAAATCAAGTGATACGTGGCCACATCCCAAGGTGCTCTTAAGTCTTCTTTATCCCCCTCACCTTTATCGCATGAAGGGCAGAATAATGCCTTATCTGCTGACGTCAGTTTCTTCCCTCTTCCTCCCCTTCATGTCTTCACCCCAGGTACTAGCTTCTTTGCTCCGAACATCCTCCTGTCCTCGTCTTCCCTCCCACCCACTAGCCTTCCCGCCTTTCTCATTTTCCCAATCCTTTCATTACGAGGGTTCTGTTCTACCATCAAGAAAATAGTCTTCTTGTAACAGGAATATAACATAAATGACCCCACTGGACTAAAGGAGTTGCTTCACCAGTTCGATACTATTTTTTTTTTATTATTTACTAAAAAAATAAGTGGCGAGGTAAAAACATCAACCCTTCCGCTGCGATATTAACAATGAACATATGTATATCCCTCACTACCTACAGACGATTTCATTAAGAAGGAAGACGCCATTAAGAGTAGAAAAGTAAAGGACTATCTATAAATCCCTTTCAGTGCATTGGCTGATAATTTCTTGCTTACATTCTGGTAAATGTTTGAAAAATTTTGTTCACTACAGAGAAACCCTATTAGTCATAGGGTTAAGTAATATTCTGTTAAGTCTTTCAATTCGGAAACATTAGTTTTTCTTTTTTCTCTCTTTTCTCAAATGACTTTATTAAGACCAAGAGACAAAGATATATTTTATTACCTTCACTGTTTGATATTCGTATAGTTTTCATCCACCCATTTACTACAAAACGCCAGTGTTTTCCTTAAAAAAAAAAAAAAAAAAAAATCTAGGGACAGCAATATACTAAGAAATACTTCACATTATTCAAGGGGGTAAACTATCATATTTTCACATCCGCACGTCTTGTGTTGGCTGGAGTGAAATTATCAACAGCAAAATCATTCTATCTTCCTTTCCATTTCCGATAATAAAATGACACGGATAGGATCTAAGAAAAAGAACAGAAAATTACAAAAGCAGAACACACACACACACACACACACACACACACACACACACACACACACACACACACACACACACCTTGTGGTTCTTAGATAACGCTCCTATTCCACTGCGCCAGACGATATCTCGTGTGTCGTAGGGACTGCTTGGGCAACGTTATTAATATCTAATCCGCATCATTTATTTATTTGTAACCCTCACTGCCACGCCCACGCCAATACAGCAGACAGAGCCGTCCCCGCAACACACAAGATATCGCCAGGTGAGTTTGTAATGGAGTGCTATTTACGGACCACCTTGGATATCCCTCTAAACGCTTTTTTTCCCTCTAACGGGGGAGGCGGTGGCTGAATCAGTAGAGAGGCAGCCTGCAATCCCAGTGGACCCAGGATCGAATCCTGGCTGGGGCAAGGAACAGTTCAAGGATTTGACTGTCACAAAAGCAGAGATTACTGATCTACTACAAGACTCGCCGTCATGTCGTAAAAACATCCCCGCTGATACCAGTACACCAATCCTGTAAGAGACACCCAAGCATGTATTCAATACGGACGGTGGGTGTTAGTGTCGAAGTGGTGACATGTGGAGGTGTGTAGGAGGACCACTGGACCTTGGGATACGCCCTGAAGCCTTTGCCCAGAGTTGGATACTGAAAAAAAAAAAAAAAAAGTTGGGCAGGCAGGATCCAAAAACTAGAAGAGGGAAGCACATGAGCAGAATATAACATCATCAGAGAGACTAGTGATGTATCTGCAATTCTAGATGCAGAAAAAAAAATAAAGCTACAAACTGAATATATATGAGGAAAATAGGATCAGCATGATAAAAATTATTAAAGGCATGCATCAAAAGATTAAGTGTAATTAGGTTAGGAATATTTGTATGAGAAACAACACTATTAATTAATCGGATATAGGGTAAGAGTGCAGGTTACGGAGATAAAAAGGAATACATTTCCAATTCCATAAAGTGAGAAAGGCGTTTTTTTCAAACTCCGTAGGGTGGGAAAGATGAGAATCATCTTCATGAGGAAAAGGAGGAGAAGAAGGAGGAGGAGGGGCAGGAGTAAGAAGGGATTCGAAATTAATACACTGCAGAGTAACCACTAGCGTCGAGGAAGGTGGGAGAGTCTGGGAACAATACAAGAATTGGTTTTAGCGTTAACTATGCAATTGCTACGGAAATCCTTTTATAGCTACTAATTGCATTATTTGTGTTTGCTGTGAGCCTTTAGGTTTCACAACAGAGTCTCCTGTTGTGAAATGGGCTACATAGTTTGGCTCCGCTTTTTCCGCAGTTCCACAACCAGAATTCCGCCAGTGGTTCTGTCAATTGATTATTGTTTGTGGTCCAGACGGTGGCTAGACCCCATATAGCGGTTATTTTATTGATCTGGTGTGGTAACACAGTCACACACACACACACACACACACACACACACACACACACACACACACACACACACACACACACACACACACATGTACACTCTTCACAGTTCACATCCATACTCACGCTCCTTCACACAGCCACTACTGTACACCCCAGTCACAACTGCAACATTACACTTATCCTTTTAGACTCATCTAAGCCCATAAAGCCCATACCGCACCTTTCTGCACCCATCTTTCCCACAGTCTCCAAAGCTACTTATCTACCCACATTATGTGTTGTGTCTTGTACTCGTAGGCTACACATGCGTCACATGACAGTAGCTGCATGGTATTGACTTACTAGCCTAGTGTAATTATCCTTTCTACTTACTTTCGTATGATCATATATACTCTCATAAAAATCCTCCCATATGATCCTTTACCTATTGTGATGGCAGCATCTCTCCTTTACGAATATTTTTCCAATTTCGGCATCGTATCCCGTCTTTCACCCTCTCGCATTCTTGCAAATATCTTTGCCACCCACCACACCCACACAAACCTCTCGTTCACCAACCATTAGTATTCAGGTTCGGCACCAAGTAACACTCCTTTGCACACCCGTCCACTCATCTCCGACATTCTTAATCCCATACTTTCTTCTTGTGCACATGCCTTCACCCTCCCACAAGCTATCACTCAACAACAGAGTTCCACAACGAACTACACCCTCCATACAGCTCACTCAATCTCAGCTCTCATTCACTTTTTATACCACACCCTCCTTCATCCTCTTTCACACTTTCATACCCTATCAATACCATAAGTGCCCTCCAACAATCAGGCAGTACCTTTTCAAAGTTCTTTAAAGTTCTGGGGCCTACATTTTGATCGTTGTTTAAACTTTAAATTTCATGTTAATAATTTGATAAACCGTTAAATGTCCTTAAGTACCTAGCGGGTACTATTTGGGGTTCCGACAGAAAATCTTTATTATTGGTGTATAAGTCCCCTAATAGATCCAATCTAGACTATGGCTCACAGGTGCATGGCTCGGCATCCGATGCCACATTGAGGACGTTGGATGTGTTGCAGAATAATTGTCTGCGAATGTGTATTGCTCGAATGGAAATGGAGGCGGATGTACTGTACGTCCCCTCCGTATACGTCGCGACCACCTGCTACTGTCTTACAGGATCAGAATATCCAGGGAAAGTGATATCGGCAATGTGGCCTGTACCCCCCGACATCAATGCCACCACCTTATGCGGGGGGGGTTTGTCGGCCATTTGCAGTTAGCTTCCACTTACTAACTCAGGAGCATGATGTGGACCTCAGTGACCGTGACAAGTTGGTGCCAAAAAATACAGCGCCTTGGGAAACACCCAACTTTTCCGTTGATGCAACATGGCTCCCAGCACTGAAGGCCAAGGTGCCGGAGGCGGAGGTCCACCACTTGTTTCGTAAAATCATCGCGCGTCGCTTGGGGTCCCACTAATTGTACACCGATGTCTCCAAGATGAGTGAATGTGTGGGCAATAGTGTGTGGTAGACTGAATGTTTCCTTATGTATCGGTTGCCGACTCATACATCTGTGTTTTCCTCAGAACTTTTTGCTGTTGATAAAGACATAGACTGTGCTTTAAATTCTAGGCATGACACGTTTGTCATATTTTCAGATTCAATATCAGACCTTCAGGCAATTGCAGCTTGCACTAGGGATTCCCACGAGATCCAGGGCCGCATTATTAATAAACTACTTTCATGCAATAAGTCCTTCAGCTGATCTGTGTGCCTGATCATTGTCATATCAATGGGAATGAGCAGGCTAACTTACTTGCAAAGTCAGCTGTAGAACTCGAGGAGGCTTCGGACGTTCCTCGTGATTTGCGGTCGAGTCTCTCCCTCGGAAAGAAATCAATAAATCATCTATGGCAAGGTCAGTGGAGTAGACAGACTATGCTAACATGCAAGCCACTCCTTGGCGAGTTGGACTCAGACAACCGACCCAGCCGCCTTGAAGAAAGAATACTGGCAAGACTGTGAATGAATTGTACAACGATAGCTCATATGAAACATATATTGAACAGCAATATCAATCGCACGTTGACGTATGTGGTGCGGTGTTATGTATCAGTCATATCATCCTGCTCTGTCGGCGATTTATTCGTAAGCTTCTTTCGCTTATAAATTACTGTGGTGCAGCAGACGTCCCCTCCACCCTCTCCACCGTCCTGGGTGATGAGGATATTGTTATGGCTGATAGATTGATGGCTTTTATGAGAGAGACCGGATTGATCAGAGTGATGCGACTTTTTTTTTTCTTGCTGTGTAGTTATGTTATTTATCGAATGTAAATACCGATATGTATATGTTTTATTATTAATTAGAGTTGACAGTTGACGTATGTGAAATTGTTCCTGATTCTGACCGATCTGTTTCTTATACTGATGTCTCATATATTAAACCCTGCCTTGTCTGAGAGTCAGCAGTTGATGAGTGTAAGTGTAAAATATAGAAAGGTATTAGACATTTCAGTCGATGGTGTTCTGTTGGACGAGGTATTTTACTTTTTGTAAAAATGAACATGAGTTCCATCTGCTTGGATAAATTTCTAAGTTAGGGCCGACAGTTAACGTATATGGAATAGTTCTAGACTCATCTGGTTCTCTTCATATATTGATGTCCCCTATAATAAACCATCTGCCTCAACCGACAGTCAGTAGGTGATGAGTGCAGGTGTGTAATGTAGAGAGGCATTAAATCTCTGCAGTCGATGGTGGTCAGTTCGTTGAGTTTTTTTTTTTTTTCAATTACACTACGTGTAGCTCTTTGTATTTATAGGTATTAGTGTTGGTTACTGATATGTATGTTAGGTTTATTAGCTTTAGGATATTAGACAAGGTTTCATTTTTTTCATAATGTGTTTTGTAATAGGAAAAAAAATGAAAAAAATAAAATACAACACACATAAGGTATATATATATATATATATATATATATATATATATATATATATATATATATATATATATATATATATATATATATATATATATATATATATATATACAGTATATATATATATATATATATATATATATATATATATATATATATATATATATATATATATATTGTTACATAGCCTATGATTTCATCATCCTTTGTATAATTCTAACGTACAGTATGCTGCATGTTTGATCACGATTCGGCTCGTGGCTTCCATAGTGACCAGGCTTGTGTGTTCTACCTCACTCCCCCCTTCTCCCCCTTATAGTAGAGTAAGTCGTTCTTTCTGTTGTTCAGAGCAGGAGTGTCAACTCTTCGTCCTCTGTGCCTTAATTTCCGCGTCCTTCTTGCAAGTTGAATCATGCTCTGCCGGCCCCTATATAATGAGCTCGGTGTCTGCATTAGGGCCACTTAGATCTACTCCTCGTTTTGTTCACATCTCTGTCCTCCCGTGTATAGTGTAATATTATTGTGAGTGCTCAGGAAGTCTCCAGCCATCTAGCAGCTGCATAATTTGAGTATAAGTGTTATTACCATTTTTCTTGTACTGTATAGCCTGAGAAGTTAATTCGTAGGCCTGGTGGGGTTTTTGTGATTCAGGTGGAGTTTTTGATGTCAGCCAGTGTTAGTAATATTTTGTATCTGTAATAATATATCTTGCTTTAACTGAGCATTATCCGGTTTTCTCATTTTATCAGGGCTGACTTAGATAAATTTGCTCTTGCTAAATTCATGTTAATAGAGGCTATTGCAGTTAACCATATATGTAACCTGTTTTGCCATTACATTATCCTTATGAGTCCTAAATGTTTAGTTGTTAGTTTGAGCACTAAACTTTAACTTGTAATTTTACCTAAGACCTTTGTTTTGAACCTGGAACATTGCAGGACAGTAGTGATTTTAGTATTCTCACTTGAAGTGTCCATTATCTCTCTCTGTTCCGTAACATAAATTTGGCGACCTCTTATCAGGATATTCAGGATATTATCATAAGGATATTGCTTGATATTTTGTGTCTGTGATTTATTCATGATGTCTACTATTACTACTCTTGATGAAGCCAAAGATTTTTTGTCAAATGTGCAAACAGTGTGTGATGTAGAAAACAGAACAAAGAATGAACTTAAGCTTGTTGCTCAACAATTGGGAATTGCTGTTCGGTCTCATCATTCTAAAGATCAAATTGTTGACATGATTAATAAAAGCTTGTTTAATGTAACTCCTCCAGATGAGGAAACGCAGATTTAAATAGCTAAGTTACAGCTAGCCCTGCAGGAGGCTCGTGCTAAGGAGGCTGAGTCTCAGGCTCGTATTCAGGAGACACAGGAACAAATTGAAATTGCTAGGATTCAGGCAGACCATGAGTATCGCATGAAACAAAGTGGAACTGGATCATCTATGGTCGTACCATTCTAAAGTGGCGGTTTGGGTGGGGCACCAACCTCTGTACAGTGTTGCCACGTTTTCCATACTCGCGATGCCTCTCTCTCTCTCTCTCTCTCTCTCTCTCTCTCTCTCTCCTGGGGGTAGATGTGCATCACCCTAGGGAATTTTGTTTTTGTTATGTGTCTTATGAACTTGTGCTTTCATTTCTTTATTTTGTTTTTTATTATATTATTGTTTTACATATGGCACCAGACGACCTCGGTGTTGAGGCGCCTTGATTTGTTTTCATTCAATCATTCTCGCCCTCCTTCCTTCCCTCCCTTCATCTTTCCCTCAGCTCGACAATGCACTCAACACTGCCCCCTGCCTGCCTTCTCTCTCTCTCTCTCTCTCTCTCTCTCTCTCTCTCTCTCTCTCTCTCTCTCTCTCCTGAGGGTAGATGTGCATCACCCTAGGGAATTTTGTTTTTGTTATGTGTCTTATGAACCTGTGCTTTCATTTCTTTATTTTGTTTTTTATTATATTATTGTTTTACATATGGTGCCAGACGACCTCGGTGTTGCGGCGCCTTGATTTGTTTTCATTCAATCATTCTCGCCCTCCTTCCTTCCCTCCCTTTATCTTTCCCTCAGCTCGACAATGCACTCAACACTGCCCCCTGCCTGCCTTCTCTCTCTCTCTCTCTCTCTCTCTCTCTCTCCTGGGGGAGATGTGCTTCACCCTTGGGAATTTTGTTTCTTTTATGAGTGACTTATAAACTTGTGCTTTCATTTCTTTATTTTGTTTTTATTATATCTAATTATGTTTAAAAATATTATTGTTTTACATATGGCGCCAGATGACCTTGTTGTTGTGGCGCCATGATTTGTTTTCATTCAATCACTCTCTCCCTCCTTCGATCCCTCCCTTCCTCCATCTCTCACTCAGCTGCACTCAACACTGCCCCTGGTCTGCCTCCCCCCCCCCTCTCTCTCTCTCTCTCTTTCGTCTGTGGTATTTTAGGATACATTTTGGTTATTTTCTTTTACGTTATAATGTACATATTGTAAATTTTTTATTTCCACACCACCCAGGAAGTACAAATCTTGGCGCGTTTTTTTTTTTTTAAGAGGTGTCCCCAAACAGGCCTATTCCTCTATCCCTCGGGTCGGGTTGGGTGTGTGTTTGTTGCTGCTCACGAGGGTTTTAATGTATATATTTTTTTTACTAAGAAATTGGCATATTTTTTCTTATATTCCCGCACATTATCTTATAATCATAATTGTGACATTATTACCCACCCCAGAAATACGGTAACATCCAATAAAAGTGACTACTTTTTTTTAAGCAACACTGTAAAATAATTATGCCACGTTTCTGTATTGACGTATAAATATTTTACGCATAATAAGTTTACTGTTCTTTCATATATAATAATACACACGTTACCATTATATTCTTGTGTTTATCTTATTGTGATGCCTATTACATATATATATCAGAGCCGTTCACATAGCAGGTATGGAACACGTGGCAACACTGTACAGAGGTTGGTGCCCCACCCAAACCGCCACTTAAGAATGGTACCACCATAGCTCTGATGATTTTGATGTGGCTAAAAATGTTAAACTTGTCCCTCCTTTTAATGAGTCTGATTTAACAAAGTATTTTCAGTTGTTTGAGAGGGTAGCTACAGGTTTTAATTGGCCCAAAAAGTATTGGCCAGTACTCCTTCAGACTATTCTCACCAGTAAAGCTCAAGTAACTTATGCATCTTTGCCTCAGGATCAATCTGATAATTATGATGTAGTTAAGAGCTTGATTCCTAAGGCCTATGAGCTTGTTCCTGAAGCCTATAGAGTAAAATTTAGGAAAACTTATAAGCAAGATAAGCAATCCCATGTTGAGTATGCAAAAATCAAAGAAGATCTGTTAGAGCAGTGGTTAAATTCTAAGAATGTAAATTCTGATTTTGATAAATTTTAGCAGATGATTTTGTTGGAGGACTTCAAAAGGTGTATTAATAAAGATGTAAGCCTATATCTTGATGAGAAAAGAATAGATAATTTATCTGATGCTGCAGTTTTAGCTGATGAATGTTCTCACTCACAAGAGATATTCTAAAGAAAAAAGGAAAGCTGAGAGTAAGTACGTTGCCTCTACTCGGAGTACAGGTAACAGGAAAGAGAATAAAGATGATGTTTCTCAGGAAGTAAATATCAACTTCACCTCTAGATTTCAGAAAAGTAAGTGTACTTTTTGTAGTAAGCTTGGTCATACTACGGAGAAATGTTTCAGGAGACAGCGTGATGTGAACAAAAAGGAGTCTTTAAATATTCAGTCAATTGGTCTAGTGTCCACCCTTGAGAGTTCCCAGAATTCTTTAACCGAGTTAACTGAACCTGCTTTGAGGGGTAACTTAAATTCTCATGATGAAGCTCCTCTTTTGAGCAGTAACGAGGGTGACACTCTCAAGAGTTCATGTGCTAATTTCCTGTCTGATGGTTTTGTCAGTCCTCTGGACAGTAATGACAGGAAATCAGTTAAAATATATCGTGATACAGGTGCTTGCCAATCCCTTATGCTGACCAGTGTTCTAGGCTCTAATGTTAATTCCTCTGATGAAACTGTAATCTTACAAGGTGTAGGGAATAATTACTTCTCTCTCCCTCTGTGCAGAGTTAATTTAGAGTCTGGTTTTGTTAATGGTTCCGCTATGGTTGGGTTGGTTGAGACACTCCCAATGTCAGGTGTAACTTTCTTACTTGGAAATGATATTGGTGGAAGTCAAGTGTGTCCAGCTCCTCAGTTGTCTAGTGAACCAGTAACTGCGACCCAGGATTGTGATGTCCCTGATGTGTTCTCTGCATGTGCTGTCACTAGGGCTAAGTCTAAGGTTACTGGTGACTTAGAGGATAATGATGATGATGATGTTATCCTAGCTGACACTTTTCTTGCTAATTTGGACCACTCACCAGATGAGGCAGTACTCCGTAGTGTTGATAATTTGTCTCGTCAAGAGTTGATTGAGTTGCAGGTTGCTGACCCTCAGTTGAAAGGTCTAGCTAACTCTGCTTGCAGTGAGGAAGAGTCAGGTGGTGCTTCTACTTGTTATTATATAAAGTCAGGAGTACTTATGAGAAAGTGGAGACCCCCAACAGCATCAGCCGACTGTGAATGGGAGGTTGTACATCAAGTTGTCATCCCTCGTGTTTGAAGGCAGGATATCATTAGAGTGGCTCATGATTCCAGTTTGGCAGGACACCTTGGAGTGAGGAAGACTGTGGCATGCATTTTGAAACACTTCTACTGGCCAGGTATCTTCAGAGATGTTTCCTGGTATTGTAAGTCTTGTCACACCTGGCAAGTTTTGGGGAAGTGTAATCAGACCGAAAAGGTTGCACCTCTAGTTCCCATTCCTCCTTTTGAGGCGCCATTCACCCGTGTGTTGGTGGATATTGTGGGCCCTCTTCCTAAGACTTCCTCAGGATTTTCTTATGTGTTGACCCTGATTGATATGGCTACTCGTTATCCTGAAGCCATTCCACTTTGAAATATCTCAGCAAAGAACGTGGTTAAGGAAATGCTAGGGTTCTTCACAAAGTTTGGTCTGCCCAAGGAGGTACAGTCAGACTGGGGAAGTAATTTCATGTCAAATGTTTTCAAGCAGTCTCTGAAAGAGTTGGGCATCACCCAGATCACGTCTTCAGCTTACCATCCCCAGACCCAAGGAACGTTGGAGAGATGTCATCAAACACTCAAATCGATGCTCAAGAAATACTGTTTGGAACATCAGAAAGACTGGGATAAAGGTCTTCCATTCGTTGTATTTGCTGCAAGAGAATCTCCAAATGAATCACTGGGCTTCTCACCCTTTGAACTACTGTTTGGCCATGAAGTAAGAGGACCCTTTAGGCAACTCAAGGAATGCTGGCTGTCGGAGGAAGATGACGTCAACCTGCTGGAGTATGTGATGAAGTTCAAAGAACAGCTGTCCACTGCTTTACAGCTGGCGAGAGAGAATTTAGGAGCTGCTCAGGAGAAGATGAAGACTTGGTATGATAAGAAGTCCAGGTTACGCCACTTTCAGCCAGGAGATCAGGTTTTGATTCTGCTACCGGTGCATGAGCAACCTCTTCAAGCCAAGTTTAGTGGTCCTTATTTCGTGGAGAAGAAACTCAGTGATGTCCACTATGTCATCACCACACCAGATTGTAGAAAGAACAAGCAACTTTGTCACATCAACATGCTAAAGTTATATCACAAGCGGGACGAAAATAACCCAGTGTGCACTGTAGCTGTTCCACCCGAGTCTGCAAGTGAAGTTCTCCCATGCAGTATGAGTCTGAGTGATAGTTTGGGGAAGAATCCTGATATCATGAATGATCTCCAGACTAAGCTTTCTCATCTAGCTCCCGAGGAAAGGCAGGAGTTTTCGGCATTACTGCAGGAGTACCCACAAGTGTTCCGTGCCACTCCAGGAAGAACCAGTGTTGATGCATGATGTCGATGTTGGAGACGCAAAGCCAATTAAACCGCCTCCTTACCGTGTGAACCCAGTGAAAGTTCCTCTCATCCAGAAGGAGCTTGGCTACCTGTTGGATAACAAGATGACTGAGCCCTGTCAGAGCAAGTGGAGTTCTCCTGTCACTCTATCCCTAAGCCAGGTGGGTCACAGTGGCTTTGCATTGACTACAGACGTGTTAATCAGATAACCCAAACAGACACTTACCCTCTCCCTCGCGTGGAAGATTGCATAGACAAGATCGAAAAGGCTAGGTACATAAGTAAGTTTGATTTGTTAAAGGGATACTGGCAAGTACCTATGACTGAACGTGCTAGGGAGATCTCATGTTTTGTAACACTAGGAAAGACTTTTGCATGTTCTGTAATGCCATATGGTATGAAGAATGTACCAGCCACTTTTCAGAAGCTCATGAATGTTGTAACAGAGGGTTTGGCAGGGTGTGTTGTTTATCTTGATGATGTATTAATCTTCAGTGACAACTGGAAAGATCACCTATGCCATGTCAGTAAATTTCTTGAGCATTTGGTTCAGGCTAATCTTGTAGCTAATTTATCAAAGTGTGAGTTTGGTCAAGCTAAAGTTCAGTACCTTGGGTATGTAATTGGTGATGGACATGTTGCACCACCAGGAGCTAAGGTTCAGGTTATAAGTGATCTTCCCAGACCTAAAAGTAGGAAAGAGCTACAAAGATTTTTGGGAATGGTAGGTTATTACAGGAGATTTGTTCTTAACTTTTCAATTCTTGTATCACCACTTACAGACCTACTGAAAAAGGGAGTTAAATTTGTCTGGACCGATAACTGTGAATCCTCTTTCAGTAAACTTAAAGCTATCCTATTAACCCCTTAACCGCGGGGCGTCACTTTTGTGACGCTTGGGAGCAAGGGATCATACCGCGGGGCGTCGCTTTTGTGATTCTGTGTTATTTTGAATTCACCCGGGCTTCCAAGTGGGGGCTTGTATCATCTATCAGTACTGCCAATGTCCAACACTAGTCAGCACTCCTAATCTCATCTGTACTCCCATCCATTGTTGACAATTTAGCCATTTCTCCCCGTTCTTGACTCCCCTCCCTACCCCCCCCTCCATTACCCTATCCTCTCGCCTGCCCGGCCGTGCTACGCTAAGTAAATCTTCCCTGGAATTTTTCACTGATTTCATCCATTGAAATAAGCCCTATGCCCTATTCTTATACCAAATTATATATACAAGAAAGAAATAAGGTAAGTGAGAGTGCCATACACCTGGAATTGGCTAATTATCACCTGACAACACCTCACGTGCACTCGTTTGCTAATTTTTGTTGTTTTTTTCCCCTTGAAATATGCCATATAATCTATTTTCGTAATAAATATACATATAAGGAGGGAAGGGAGAAGCCTAAGTGATATTTACATTCACCTGGAACTACCTAATTTATAATGTATTGTCTAGATTTCCTGCCAATCATTTCAGTGAAATACATAGCTGTTTCAAGAGCTACGTTGGTAGTACTGAATATCCCCTAAGTAGGCCTCTACCCGGGCCGGCCCTCCCTTATCAGTTCTCTCTCATCTTCCGAAGAGGAGGTACGCGTGTCTGTTCCTCTTGCTGACTTCAGGGCCTTTTTCACCCCCATGCAAAGGGCCCTGTGACCTTTACCCCCTACTAAACCTTGTGTGGAAAGAGGTAAAGGGTTGACAATTGATAAAAGAGTGACTACGATCTTTCTATTGAGTAAAACAGTGCAAGTGGAATTGTAAATAATGTGTAAATAATGTGTAAACAGCAAGTGAAAGTAATGAATGTAAATATACGTGAACAATGGAAAATAGTTTTATAAGTTACTTCAAGTGACAGTGCATAACACAGTGTAAATAAAATAGAAATGTAAATAACGTAAATAAAATAGAGAACGTAAATAGAAATGTAAATGAGTAGTATTATAAGAATACGAGTATATACCCTAGGGGTAATGAAAGTGAAAGTTTCACTCTAGCATGTCTGAATACTATGAGTTATGAGAGTGAAGATGAAAGTGACTCACTCTCAATGCTAGTATACAGGACGAGAAAGTGAATGCTACGTATTTTACTGAAAGAAATTGAATCCCTACAGTGACAATAAACTAATACTACTGAAGGAAACTTATGGATAAAGACTGTAGATATATATAAGTGTTATATAGTAATAGAAATATAAAGTGTGAGGGGTTTTATGAATAATAAATGACAGAGTACCAAGAGCGAACTAGCGCAAGTGCGGCGGTCAGACGCGCTCATAATTTTCATTGCTTTCACAGTGTTTTTTTTTTTGGAGTATGGATCCCAAACTACTTGAAAATCATAGGGTAGTGTTTATAGTGTTAATATCTGGCTGTGGTAATCATATTACGGGTTGTCGGGAAGTGTAAAGTAGAGACTTCGTTACCCAACTTCAGAGGTCTCCACAAGTCCTACGGTAACCGACGAAGGCTCAACAAACATTCCAGGAGAAAGCTGAAGGTATGTGCCATAAGCATATATAATTTTAATATTCTAGGACTAATAACTAATTTTTGGCAAATATTTTTTGAGAGTCTGTCGGAGCCCGAATAACCCCGCGGCACGCGCAAAACATCAGTAAACATGCCCGCGGTGTAGGGGTTAAGTCAGCCAGTGCTCGCTACTCCAAATTTTGCTAAGCCTTTTAAGATGGCTGTTGACGCAAGTGATACAGGAGCTGGGGCTGTTTTGCTGGAAGAGGATGATCAGGGTATTGAACACCCTGTATCTTATTACAGTAAGAAATTCACTCCACCTCAAAAGAACTACTCCACTATTGAGAAAGAGCTTTTGGCCTTGATTTTGGGTTTACAGCATTTTTCATTTTATTTGTGTTCTGGTTTTGACCCCATAGTCATTTATACCGATCATAACCCACTGAAATTCCTTAGTAAGTTTAACCCGTACAGCGTCGCGGTGGTATATATACCACCTGAGCTCCCAGTGACTAGAGCGTCGCGGTGGTATATATACCACCTCATATTCGCGCACGTGTAGTAAGTCTTTACATGTCGTGACAGTGTGAACGCGACCTTCTATGAACACCATTGTTTCATTCCACTGTCTCACTGTACAACCTGACCCCTCCAGGCCTCCCTTACCCCCTCCTTGGCCTACCTAGGCCATCACTCTGAGTTGAGCTTTTACGCTGTCAAGATGTCTCAAGCTCGTCGTTCCGGTCTCTCCCAAGAAGAAATAGACAAAGCTCTAGACGATACTGTATCGTCTAAGATGAGTGAAAGTGTGGTATATGCTGATAGCGATGCATCATTAGTGGATAGTGATAGTGAGGATGAGTATTTACCTCCTAATAACGAAAGTGAAACATCAGAATCTAGTGGTACTGGCAAACGAGTAGAACTGATGAAAGGTGAAATAACTTTACCAACAGTAACAGGGGAAGACAGTGAAGAAAGTGAAAGTGAAGATAGTGAACAATTGTATGACATAGATCCAAAGAAAGCCTGGTTGTACTCGGAATCGATGATGAGAAAGCGTGGTAAGAAGCGGGGCTTATCAGAGGAGAGCAATAACCTGCCATTACCCCACAAACAACCACGAGATACCGCGTCACTCTCACACTCACATTCACGTTCCCCACAGCCTTCAACCAGCAGAGCCATTTCCCCACAGCCTTCAACTAGCAGAGCCATTTCCCCACAGCCATCAACAAGCTATGGAAGGGCTGAGGAGGAGGAAATTGACGATCCACAATCTATTTCCACTCCACAAAAACATTCATCTGATCTCCCCCCCCAAACGTCCACCCCCGTGACCGGCTTGGCTAGCCACGGTCACTCTTCCCTCCCCCCTCCTTTGTCTCCTATACCCCGCACCCACACTGCCCACCGCAACATAGCTGCCTCCTTGAACAAAGGTCAGCGGGGGTTGGGGGCTAGGCGTAGTGGGCGTGGTGGGCGCCGAGGTATTGGTGGTAGGCGTGGCCGGGCATGCCGCAAGCGCCCTACACAAACAAAGAGCGGTGGTGATGATGATGGTGATGAAGGAGAAAGTGACAAGATGGAATGGGACTGGCAAGAAAATGACGATTTTCAGCCAACTATATTCCCTTTCATGGACGAGAACACGGCTGGGAACACAGACCCCACACTGACCCCACAGACATCCCGAATGGGGTTTTTCAAAGCTTTTTACACGGACCAACTCGCCCAAGATGTAGCCACAAACACCAACCTTTACAATTGGCTGTACCTTGGTGGTAAAATTGTAAGAGAAAATACACGGCGCCTGACATGGAGTGCAGTGACTATGGGAGAAATATTTATTACAATAGCATTAGTCCTGATTATGGGGATTTGCAAAAAGTCCTCTTATAAAAAATATTGGACTACAGACCCTATCCTCCACACCGGTATCTTCAGCAAATGCATGGCACTGAACAGATTTATGGATATCATGGGCAATCTGCATTTCTGTGATATCTTGGCACTAAACCTACAAGACCTTCCAAAGGATACCATGAGGAGAATACGACCGGTATTCGACCACCTACGGTCGAAATTCAAATCTACATTCCGGCCCTACAAAAAGCTGTGCATTGACGAGAGTTTAGTCCTGTTGCGTGGCAAGGCCTGGTTTAGACAATACATTCCCAGCAAGCGTCACCGATTTGGGCTCAAGCTATTTGTCCTTTGTGACTGCAAGACTGGGTACGTCCAGGATATGCTACTATACACAGGTACACAAACCCAAGTCTTTCCCCCAGCAGGTATGGGGCTATCCGGGCAGGTGGTGCAAACACTCCTCGCAGATTACCTTGACCGTGGGCACATCCTGTACACGGATAATTATTACACCAGTCCACTCCTCGCACACTACCTCAACACCATGAAAACCAATATCTGTGGCACAGTCAGGGCCAAAAGAAAACACATGCATAGAAAAAGTAAAGTCACAACCAAGGGAGAAGTCAAATTCTACCAGGCCAACAACATCATGGCAATTCAATGGTTTGGTAAGCGAGAGGTCAACCTTCTCTCAACTACCCATCGACCTCTCATGACTCGCACCCATAACATCGACTGGGACACTGGCAGGAGGAAATGGAAGCCTGAAGCTGTGATCGATTATAACATAAATATGCGACTGGTCGACAAATCAGATGCTCTTATTTCCTCGGTCGAGTGTGCGAGGAAGAGTATGAAATGGTACAGAAAGATGTTTTTTCACCTGCTGGATATGACAACCCACAACGCCCACATCCTTCATCGTCATGTCACGGGTGTCAAGGAATCTCTAGAGGACTTCATTATAGAACTTACCCGTGAGCTGCTGGGGGAACATGCTGAAATGAGGACTCCCTCACGCCCATCACTCGGTCGAGCCAGACCACTCGACACTCCTCTGAGGCTGGTCGAACGACATTTCATAACCTCCATACCATCAAAAGAGGGAGGAAAAAAAAATCCACAAAGAAAGTGCCACGTCTGTAGCCACACCCAGCTACGCCCAAGAAACACAAAAAAGTACACCAGGTACGAGTGCAGGTCCTGTGATGTGGGACTGTGCCTTGAGCCATGCTTTCAAGAGTACCACACACTTCAAGTATTTTGAAGTGAAAGTGACATGCGATAGAGACGCACAGATTTAGAATAATACGCATTTCAAGTTACGTTGTCATGTTTATCATTATTATTTATCACAATAAGTACATTTTTTGAATAGTATACTGTACTTCAAGCGTTTTGGTTGTTTATGTAAGCATTGAATACGAAAATGTAAGCCTAGAATTGTCATAACTGCATTTTTATTTTCCCCCACCAAATATACATAAAATCTCTGAAGTCTACGGGATGGGAATGAAAAGTAAGCATTCTTATATACGAAAAAAAAAAAGTATTTCCTTGTGGATTTGAGTGACTTGATCTGTGAAACTCATGTTTTTTTTTTTTTTACCTATTTATTAGTATTCCTTTTTTCCAAATACCTTACTTTTCTGTTACAGTAACTTTTCTCTAATTTCTATACCTTTCATCTGCATTTTATGTTACATTTTTATGCCTACAAAATATAATATATCAAGATATGTATATTTTGTGAATAGTTTAGTCTATTGTAAGTATTTTGGTATCTTAGACATGTGTAGTAAATGGATAAGGCTTACGAAAATCGTTGTTGACTAGCCGCGACCGAATTACGTAAGGGCTGTAAAACTCTATGGGGGGAAAAAACGTAATTTTCGGCAATGCCCGACATGGGAAAAAAAAACAATCTTCTAGTTGAAAACGAACGTTTTCACGAATGAAACTCATGTTTTTTCAGCATTTCTGACCCATCTAGCCAACAAAATTTTTTTCCATAGTCCCGACGCTGGGCGTGTACATATAAGCCAAATCGGCCGACGCTGTACGGGTTAAAGATAAAAATCAGAGATTGACAAGATGGAGTCTACTTCTTCAGGAGTATTCATTAGACATACAACATGTCAAGGGGAAAGAAAATGTTATTGCAGATTGCTTATCTAGACTTTAGGCAGATTGTTTTAGAGTAATAAGAAGTTTCCTTTGTAAATTTCTTTTCTTTGTGGGGAGGTGTTACATAGCCTATGATTTGATCATCCTTTGTATAATTCTAACGTACAGTATGCTGCATGTTTGATCACGATTCGTCTCGTGGCTTCCATAGTGACCAGGCTTGCGTGTTCTACCTCACTCCCCCCTTCTCCCCCTTATAGTAGAGTATGTCGTTCTTTCTGTTGTTCAGAGCAGGAGTGTCAACTCTTCGTCCTCTGTGCCCTCATTTGCGCTTCCTTCTTGCAAGTTGAATCAAGCTCTGCCGGCCCCTATATAATGAGCTCAGTCTCTGCATTAGGACCACTTAGATCTACTCCTCATTTTGTTCACATCTCCGTCCTCCCCTGTATAGTGTATTATTATTGTGAGTGCTCAGGAAGTCTCCAGCCATCTAGCTGCTGCATAATTTGAGTATAAGTGTTATTACCATTTTTCTTGTACTGTATAGCCTGAGACGTTAATTCGTAGGCCTGGTGGGGTTTTTGTGATTCATGTGGAGTTTTTGATGTCAGCCAGTGTTAGTAATATTTTGTATCTGTAATAATATATCTTGCTTTAACTGAGCATTATCCGGTTTTCTCATTTTATCAGGGATGACTTAGATAAATTTGCTCTTGCTAAATTCATGTTAATAGAGGCTATTGCAGTTAACCATATATGTAACCTGTTTTGCCATTACATTATCCTTATGAGTCCTGAATGTTTAGTTGTTAGTTTGAGCATTAAACTTTAACTTGTAATTTTACCTAAGACCTTTGTTCTGAACCTGGAACGTTGCGGTACAGTAGTGATTTTAGTATTCTCAATTGAAGTGTCCATTATCTCTCTCTGTTCCGTAACAATATATATATATATATATATATATATATATATATATATATATATATATATATATATATATATATATATATATATATATATATATATATATATATATATATATATATATATATATATATATATATATATATATATATATATATATATTTATATGTATATATATATATATATATATATATATATATATATATATATATATATATATATATATATATATATATATCCATCATCCAATCCTACATTGCCCCATAAGGAGTGTAGAGCGCGGGGCTAGGCAAGTTGGTCCTGATATTTAACATGAGAGTGACCAGCCTTTCTCATCCCTGAGTGGTATTACGTGAGCCATAAACCCCAGCCACCCCTTGGATATAAACCTTCACTGGTTCAATCTGATTGGACCGCCATAATTACCCAATAAACCACCAGGCGCCAAAATTTGGTTATATGGTTACCACGCAGCGTAGTATGTGGTTTCCTGGTGTACAGGAAACCATTGGTTTGTCACTCTGAGTAGAGTCACCCACTGGCAGAAGGAAGAGGAAAGAATGAAGGAAAGACAGAAGAGGGAGTGTAAAGTCACCCGTATGCAGCAGGATGAGGAAAGAATGAAGGAAAGACAGAAGAGGATGGAAGGAACGAAGGATGGAAGAAATGACAGACACCCGAGAGCAGCACTACATCCAGTGAGTGGATGGTGAGGTCCCCCACCTACTATGTGTATGTGTGTGTGTGTGTTGAATGTGCTTCATTTACAGTGAAAATACTCTTTACAGACAAAACAAGCTTCAGCAGAGACGGAATTGTGAACCTTCACAATACACATACGGTACTTGGGCAAGTACAAATCCTCATGCAACAACTGTTAGAGCACACCATGTAAAATTTTCAGTAAACATTTGGGCTGGCATAACTGATGATCATCTCATTGGGTCACGTGTTCTACCTCATCGCATTACAGAGGACTCTTGCGCAAGATTCCTTCAAGACAATATACCACCACTACTCGAAGACGTTCCCATCAGGACCAAACAACAAATGTGGTATATGCACGATGGTGCTCCAACACATTTTGCCCTTGTGCCAAGAGATGGGTATCCCAAGAAGTGGATTGGGCGTGGTGGCCCTGTTTCATGGCCACTGCGGTCACCAGATATAACTCCACTTGATTACTACTTGTGGGGACACAGAGAGAGCAGAGTGTTCGCTACAGAGGTCCAGACTCGTGAGGAACTGTGGAATCGCATCCAAGAGGCAGCTGGAACAATTAGCAACAACCCACGAGTGCTTGAGCTTGTACGACAATCACTATACGTCGTGCTGAAGCTTGCATCAGTGAAGACGGAAGGAACTTTGAACATCTTCTCTGAGTAATATTAGTAATCTAGCTAGCTGTAAATGAACTATGTTTAAAAATGTAAAATTTCATTTGCCCTTAATTTTTTCAGATAAAATGACAAAGTAAAAATAACTACTGTTACAAAATAGGAAAAAATCACAACAAAAAAGAACTGATTACGATGCTGTTTGTGCTTCTGTACATTCTCTTTTGGGGTTGTATTCATAACTGCAGTTTTGTCAATGTGTTTTGATTTTATTTCTTTTCCTTTTTATTATTTTCCTTTTTGTACACTCCTCAGGGTATAAGTTGTTACTGCATTGTGTCTGTCTGTGATCTTTTTTGTGCATACCGATTGCCATGTTGTTTTACTGTGTTTGGTTTGTATTAATATTGTTCTCTTATTTTAATGTTTGCGTCTGCATTTGGACTTTCTTTTTTTACATTGCATGGTTATATTCTGTGGACGTATTTTTTTTTGTTTAATAAATATCCATCTATCTATCTATCTATCTATCTATCTATCTATAGGGACTCCTCCCAATACCTCAGCTGGCCAGCCGCATCCCAAATATTTCACTGGATCAGAAGCCGCCCTGTTATTTACATCTACTGAATACATTGCCTACAGTATGTGAACATCATCAGGCAAAGAAGTCCTATTGAGGAAGTGCTCTGCCAAAATGTTATAGCAGATGTCATAAGAACATCACAATTATGGTACAATGTTAGCGCCTCAAAAACACCTGGCGTGTATCACGTACTCGCATAAGAAAGAAATTTTTTTTCGGTAAAATCATTTGTTGTGATAAGTATCTGCTGATAAGTAAATATAATAACACTCTTATCATTTTTACGTTGACACATACAAACACGTGTCAGTTCCCATGATTCTAATAGGTATTCATTTACACTCGAATTTATTAACCAGCTAGTAAATCGTAACATTAATGTTTATCATTTACTTAGAAGGTTTTTATTTAAGACTATGTGTTACTATTGTACATTCGGGATATCACTAAATTTTCGTAATTATTTTAGTATTTTATAAACTGAACAATGAATCCTCCATCAGCCGTGTTTGCCAACTACATCCTAGGGCACCTCGATGAAGTTCACCTCCTTCAATCTAATAAAGAATACCAAAGCCATTACCACAAGTCCAAAACATATCGTACATGGATAGATAGATTGTTATTTTATTGACCACAGCCTACGGTAATAATGAGAGTATTAACAAATACATAATACGGTATAACACGTGGGAACCAATTATATTTTTAAAAATATAACTTCACTAAATAGAAACTGTAGTCCACAGAAAGCAAAAATTCTTGAGGACGACTTACACCTCCACTGGTGAAAAAGATATATGTACACATTTACTATATAATGAATAATTTTGCAAGTTATGTCACTGGGGAATCTGAAAATAAGCCCTCTAAAGTACTGAAATGATATGCTTGTCTCATGTTATGTGCTGATATATGTACAGATTTACTATATAATGGATAATTTTGCAAGTTATGCCACGGGCGAATGTGAAAATAAGCCCTCTAGAGTACTGAACTGATATGTTTGTCTCATGTTATGTGCAAGTATACAGTTCTGTACCACATGTCTTTCAGTCTGGATACAAGTGCCCCTCGACCGGAAGGTGGCCACGATCTCTCCGATTCCATCATCCAGTTTCCATCGCCAGTGAGTAAGCTGACACTCAGAAACGTGTAAACTATATTCTGTGAAATTCGCTCACACAGTGTTTGACCTTAAAGATATCGTGAACTAAAAGTGTAGGGTTTGTATCCTTGCAAACTAAACATCTCGATGAGTTTGACTGGGAGACAGAATTTGTACGTTTGTCATGAAACTGTTTTCATTCACTGGTCTATTTCCTATTAAATCTCTAATATATACTTTCCTTCAGACTCTTAGTACTAGTAACAACATTCATAGCAAATGTCAACGGGTCATCAATGAGCTTAACTCTTTCAGTCCACATGTTACAGAAGCCTTATTGTTGTTTAAGTTTAACCAAGTCTAGCAGTGCTGGGTAACCTGATTCAGCATAGCACACCTACTTTGAAGTGGTTCTAATAGCTGTTTTAATCACCAGTTGTTCAACTTTATCACTGGCTTTAAGTCTGCGCCAACCCAAGACTCACACCCGTATAGGAACGATGACGTAAATGCTGCATCATATACCCAGCGCTTTGCAATAAATGGTACATCATTTTTCTTTTTAATAAACGACACAGACTTAACGACATTAAACATTTTATTGTGTGTGTGAATTTTGACCTCCGTAGACACTGAACCATCGCAAGTGAAACGTGAACCCAAATATATATAACTAAAGCAGTGTTTGATTGTAAGGTCATTCACATGCAGTGGCTCAGCATCTTCGAGCCTGCCACATATATCAAAGAATTTAGTTTTGTCCTGATTAATTTTTATTCCATAATTCCTACCGTACTGCTGCAGTTATGACAACTTTACAATCATATTACTTCTGTTTATTGCCAGTAAGACTGTGTCATCCATCATAACCAGGCTATGTACCCACATTATAAACCCATCTTATGGACACTTTTCTGTAATAATCTTGATGTGGTCGTTAACAAAGTTGGGAAAAAGAATACAAGATGTAGGTGAGTCTTGTCTAATACCCAGAGTGGTAGTCATTACAGCAGACCCGATTACACTCTCGGTCAAGTGGTACACTGCCACCAAGGCAGAGAACATTACCATACAACACCCTGTGCATTTCAAGACGTTAAATAACGTGTTTTTCTGCACTAGGTCATAGACATTCGAAAAGTCAACAAATGTTACAGTGTTAGTTTTCTTCTTCTAGCCATATCTGTGAGCAGACATACAGTGACGATGTGTTCCAAACACCCCAGTTTTCTTTGTGCCCCCGCCTGCTCTCAGCATGTTCTAAACCATTGGCTCAGTCTTTCCAATAAGATCCCACCAAGCAATTTGGCTATTCAGTTAATTCCACTAATACCACGATAGTTGTTAGCGTTTGTCTTATCTCCTCGCTTAATGACAGTGGCCTGGCTCTACTCCAAGAGCTGGGATAAACTCCGGATACACTGTCAAATAATGTAGTTAGAGTTAAAATCCAATCAACTGGTAGAAGTGAGAATAGACCCTGGGAAACGTCATCTGGCCCACAAGCTTTATCTAGTTTCAGACTGTTTATCTCTTCTTGAACTTGCTGGAGAGACATAGGATCATCCAGCAGTGGTATAGCAGTATGGTGCTGATGTTGTCTGGGGAAAGGTCTGCAGAAAAATGTTATGGATTAAGTATATTTTCATAATCATTCTTAAACTCTTCATCACTTGGACTACAGTGAATACTATGGTATTCACTGTAGTACCCCTGCAGTTAACTGCTTTCCACACCCGTGTGGCGTCTCTGTCTCTCAACAGTCTCTCCCATCTCTCTAAATCAGAACTGACATCATTATCTGCACCAGCTTCACACCTGCTCTTTTCTGCACATCGGCACACTTCATCTGTTAAACTTTTTGCTAAACCGTTTAAATCCTCCTCCTCCTCCTCCTCCAATAGCTCAGGTACACCCAAGGAAAGTTCCGCCTTATACACCTGCCTGCCAGCTCGGACCTTTATGTATGAGACAACCACTAGTGAAGCAGTAGCCAGACACTCAAATGTCTGGTACCACTGTGTGGGAGGGGAGAGGTTTAGGGAGGAGGAAGGCTGGGGGAGCTGATAATTCCTACCGCACCCTCTTCTATCCCCATCCTTCTCACACAGTTACCAAATAGATGAATGATGGCTACTACTTCGCTACCACTTGTTTCACATTTACTATTTCGAAGTGGTAAACGAGTGTATAATGCGGAATTTTCCTCGGGTGTACATTAATTTGTGACACATTGTACACAATCAACTGTTTGTCTTTCCGATCAACCTTAAATGGCCTTTTGATAAAATTACCTTTAATTGTCGTGGTAAAAAGAGTAGCAAGATCTTCCAGACAGCCCGCTCTAGCCAATACCCTATCCCCGTCATGGCCAGTCTTACTGTAAACTGGTGCGTGGTCAGACGGCATACCATCACACTGAAAGACTGAAAACTTACTCAGGTTGTTTATCATAATTTGCGACGGTACACATGTGTCCAGTTCAGAAATCCAGCGCCACATTTTCGGTATGTCTTATTCCCCACATAATGCTGAGAGGGACTCTTAAAATTACTGAGTACCAACAACTCAGTTTCAATACATAAAGATATAATTTTGGTAAATGTTAATAAGGCACCAGGGGAGGATGGTTTATTTCCAGAAATGTTTAAAGTGGAGGGGGATAGATTAATAATGATCTTGACCAAGCTATTCAATAAGATATGGGTGACGGGGTTACTATCATCAGTTTGGAAGAATGGTGTAATTGTTAAAGTTCCGAAGAAGGGAGACCTGAGTGAATGTGGTAATTGGAGGGGAATCTCTTTGTCACCGATAGCTTTGAAAGTTTTCAGTAGAGTGTTGTTAAATAGGTTGGAGCCGGTGGTTGAGGGTATTCTGAGGGATGAACAGGCTGGTTTTAGAAAGGGACGTGGTTGCAATGATCATATCTTTATAGTTAGGCATTTGATGCAGCACGTTAATGAAATGAGAGTACCGTTAAGTCTTTGTTTTGTTGATTTTGAAAAGGCTTTTGATAGTGTTTCGAGAGAGACTATGGGGAAGATCATGAGACATTATGGAATACCAGAGGAGTTTGTGAGGGTCATTATAAACATGCATGAGGACACATTTTGTAAAGTGATGGTTGATGGTTTTTCTGAGTGATTCGTTTGAAGTCAAGTCCGGAGTAATTCAAGGTGGTGTTCTATCGCCTTTACTATTTATATTGGTCATTGATTACATTATGAAACGCGTTGGAACAGAAACCGGTGCAGGTATACTTTGGGGAGAGAACAGGAAACTTTTGGATTTAGATTATGCAGATGATATAGTTTTGATTTGTGATGGGCCAGAAGAGATGCAGAGAGTGTTGGACTGTTTGGTGAGTGAAGGTCGCAAGGTGGGTTTGGTTATTAATTGTGGAAAAACTGAAATAATCAATATGAATATGGAAAATGCGCAGGAATGTGTAATTGGAGGTATGGTTGTAAAGCAAGTTGATAGGTTTAAATATTTAGGTACTTATTTAGCCAAGGATGGTTCTTTGAACTTTGAATTCGAGGAAAGGTTAAAGAAGGCTAATCAGGCAATGGGAATGCTTAAAAATATTTGGAATAATAACAATTTTTCTGTGCATACAAAAATCAAACTTTATAAGGTAATGGTTAGGAGTATCTTAATTTATGGACACGAGTCTTGGTACAGCACAGTGACTATGGAAAATAAATTCTTGGTGTTTGAAAACAAAGCACTTAGAATAGGAGTTAAGTGGTGGGAAAGGATACCAAATAGTAGAATTAGAGAAATAACGGGAGTGCAGCCGGTCGATGAATATGTTAGGTTCTCACGATGGAAGTGGCTAGGACATGTGTATAGGAGACAGGGAATAGTACGAGGTACACCAGGGTGGGTGGCACTTGGTAGAAGAGATAGAGGAAGGCCAAAAGAGACGTGGGTGAGGACAATGAGACGGGAAGCTGGAGATGAGTGTTGGGGAGATCTTGAGGAGTTAGCACAAGATAGGATGTGGTGGTGTGAGTTCATCGAGGCCCTATGCATCCCCGAGGGTGCCACAGGAAATGATTGATTGATTGATTGAAATGTTACTAAGAGGGCCGTATTCGATTTTATGGTTAAAACATGTTTTTTCCTATGGTTTTTATTGTGATTCGTGTGATTTTGACCTTCATTTCCGTCGGAAATGCTTCGTGAAAAACAAACAAATAAAAAGAAAGTCTGGAAAAACAAGTTTTAACCATAAGCAAACCAAACCTAACCTAACCTTACCTAACCAAACCTAACCTAAACTAACCTAACCTAACTTAACCTAACCAAATCTACTAACCTTAGTGAGAATGTGGTGGAGCAGGTTTCTTCCAAAAAGGTTCCCTTGAAATAAACAACAGTAAAGCGACATCTCCTGCGTTGTCTTTTGTTCTTACGGTATTTGCAGGGTCGCTCACAACCTGGACACCTCACAATGATGGAGGGACACCATGTGCAGCTAGAATGTCTAATGTTTTTTTTCATTATTTTCCTACACGTCCTTCAAAATCCGTAGTGGACGAGGGGAACATCATCACGTAATTTGAATTCAAGGAGGGAATCCGAATAGGAAATTTGAGATCACTGATTGGCTGCTCCGGCACAAGTGAAGTAACAATAGAGCGCTGATTGGAGCAAAGACGCCACCAGATGGCACAGCCGTCAGTCTAGCCACGGGCCGTGTGAGAAAGAGGTAAGAAAGATGGCCCTGCCACCTCCCTGCTTAACATCGGATACGGTAGGTTTATTCTTGTGGAATCAAAAATGTTGTCAGACGTAATTTTTATTAGAAATGCGATGACCTCCATGCCCTGGATAATACTCGGAAACAAAAAATAAATTGAAAAATGACCCCGATCATCAATGAAGTGAATATGGCCCTCTCAGTAATAAATACCAAAATTTCAGCATTATCACTGGATAACTCAATATCATCCTTGATATCTGACCACGAGTATACACTGGAATTTGGTAACTCAGCAAGTGTAGGCAGATCCCTGACTTGTTTTCCAAATCTTGCGTTCATATCGCCCATAATGAACACTGCATTGTGCATACAGTATGAGTTGAACTCAGCTTTTCTTGAATCGCAGTGAACAATTCATTTGAAAAATACGGTGAATCACAGGGGGATATATAGCAGAAACCAAATAATACATCTGGACTGCTTCGAAACTGAGCCCATTTCTGATATATACTGGTATCGATGCTGCTCACTGATGCTAATATTTCTTAATTAACAGTACAGTCCCACCTCGTTCAGGTGTATTAACTACCTTACTCTATACATCACATACCCAGGAATAACGCAGGCATCAGTTTTCGTCTCGTTAATGCATATTAAGTCAAATTGACGTAAAATATTGCTCAGCATTTGTTTTTTTCCTGTTTAGTATAAATTCCCTTTATATTCCAGGGTACTATTTTCAATGTATTTACCCACTACGGTGGATTTAGAAAAAATGAAGATTCCATGTATCTATATCATCCTAGTAGAGCCTCCATTCATAGGTGTCCACATTCTCAGGGTGCTTTCAATCCGCCGCCTCTGCGTTCTGAAGTCGCAGCCACTCGTTTCTCACATTAGGGTGGACATCCTTATTTATGTATAATTTCTTTTATTTTCTTCAGCCGATTTCATTTGTTTTTCATTCTTCACAATGCTTGCGCCACCTGGCGCCTGCGACAGCTCCCTAACCACCCAGTTTGCAGCGCATACATCTCACATCCTGCATCTCTTTCAGATTTTACGGAGCTTTTCTTCATCGGATACAGCGCCATCAAGAGCTTCACAGTCATCAGGAACACCCAAAATAACGATGCTTTCTTCAGGAACCGTTTTTGTATAACGATTATTTCTGCTTGTTTTTCAACCTTCAACTCAGGTTCAGCAAATCTTTTATTTATAATGCTTTCTGAGGAATTAATTATCTGCATAACCTATGTTACTTCCTTAGCAATGTTGTTCTGCTTCTTCTCAGTGAGTGGATTGAGTACCCAAGCTTGTAGCTCAGATAATAAAATACATTCTATTAATTCATCCCTCTTCACTGCCTTGCTCTGGTTCAGTTGTAATTTTCTCAGTTCTGATAATGACCAGGCCATTTTATCACTCGTGCACACTCCACTCTCCTGTATCTGTGCTCGTCTGGTATAGGTAGAGTCCAAAGCCTTCCACAGCTTGAGCTCGGGTCGTTGTTTTGGCCAGGGCGAACACACAGGTCCTAACATACTTTTACACACATAGTTGTTTCTTTCCTGGATAATATCCTTTGATACAAACTACGAGATGCACTGAGTTCTTATCCTGTATTCTTCATTAGTTGCACTCTTTTATCTTGAATATATCTCCTATAAATGACGAATAATATGAGGAGACTCGTCACCAGTGTCTATACGCCCGCTATGACCACACACACACACACACACACACACACACACACCATCACTTGTCAGAATACAGTGTCTGTGCATTAGAATTGATACGTCTTGCTAAACTGCCTTTCAATCTCTATGCTTTTTCTCGATTTCACGCATTGGTTTTCATATGGATAAGACTGTGTGAATTTTGAATGAAGATATATGTGAAACCTTCATCTTCTTAATGAAGGTTGCCATCTTTGGAATATGTTTTGTCCTTGAGCGTTTGTAGGGGTTAGTCATCTGGCGATTCGCAGTCTAGAGGACTTCGTCGAGACACCCTAGAGCTAGGCTAGAGAGCTGTTTGCAAAGTCAGCTGATGGAACATTCATCGGTCAATTAATGAAATGTTGTAAAATGGATGAAAATATATCTTGTTATACAGTAGGAATGCACAATCCTAGATAAAAATCTTAGGTGTAAATGATAAACATTGTTATGATTTACGAGTTGGTTAATGAATTCGTGTAAATAAATTCTGACTAGATTACCGGAAATTGGCTCGTACGTGTACGTGTCAGTGTAAAAATGATAAGATTGTTATTGTATTTATTTATCAATAGATACTTATCAATACAAATGAATTTACTGAAAAAAAAGTTCTTATTCGAGTTCGTGATACATGCCAATTGTTTTTCCGGCGCTGACATTGTATTATTGGTGTGGTGTCCTTAGGACATGTGTTATAATATTTGGCAAAGCTTTTCCTCAAGCGGCTTCTTTGCTTGATACTGCTCACATACTTTAGGCAATTTATAGATGTAAATAACTGAATATATAAATCAATTGCCTGGCAAATAGTTGGTGGCTTCTGATTCGGTGAAACATTTGGGCTACAGGCAGCTGAGGTAGTAAAATGAGTACCCATACAAAATGGAATACTGCATCCAGGCGTCTACGCCCTCCCCATCCAGTCCTGGAGGACCTGAACATTAATAACCATTATGCCGATACAGTTTATTTTTGGCACTCGCCTCCACATGCATGACCTGAAACATTCTATGAAGTAAACAAACTCGATGATATGGAAGTAACTGGACCTAAAGATTTTAAAAGTCCTGAACTGTTACACAGTGTCTTAAAAATCAGAGCAATGAAAGGGCTTATTTTTAGCACAAGCCTTCACAGCATGAACTAAATGAATGTTTGTTGATCTTAAATGATCTAATGAACCTAAAATGTTGTAAATGTATCTAAAATGGTTTAAATAATCTTAAACTCATTGTACCTGAGTTTGTACATAGCTAAATTGAACTAGAATGGCGAGATTAGAACTACGCTGACCGGCATGGGGGTGACTGGATTCTAATGACTTTTAACTTGACTTTATGAAAAGGCCATGCCTTCATAAGGCCATGAATAGACCTCACTGGACCTCAACTACCGAACAGTGTCCTGAAATGGCGTTACTGCGACGAAATGGATCTAAATGGGTCTGAAGAAGCACTGATGAACCTGAAATTAACTTAATTTGTTCTAAACTAATTAAATTTTGAGTATGCAGTAGGAGTTGTAAGGCTTTAATAGATACAAACTGGACTTAACTTTCGTGAACAGGAATTTGTCTGACTGGACTTGATTAGGCCTCAATAACCTGATGGGCTGGACCTGACCTGACATGAATTATCTTGAATGTGCTTATGGGTACTGGCTGCAGCGTGTAAAAGTTTCATGACAACTGAATACAGGGTGATTAGAATACTTAATGATTTCTTATGAGGGGGAGGGAGAGTCTTTGTCTCTTCAGGTTAAATTATAAGCATTTTAATAATAAGGTGCCTTATATTTATTTATAATTAGATGGCCATGGAAACTTTAGCATGTCTGGAAAAACACCACCGTTACTTCTCGAGCCCCTCCAAAATGTATGTACTAGACAGCAGCTTCAATAATTTTTTACTGGTTTAAATACACAACGGACTGAATACGTCCACGATGTTAGTACTACCACTTGTGATACTGACTGAAGTTAGGTCAGGAGTGATTCAAGGAGGAGTTCTTTCGTCTTTGCTGTTTGTTTTGGTCATGGATTATATTATGAGAAAGGCTGTAAGGAGAACAAGTGCAGGAATTAACTGGAAGGAATATAAGAGGCTGACGGATTTGGACTATGCTGATAATATTGTACTGATCTGCGGAAATATTTACGAGATGCAGAGGGTGCTTGATTGTCTGGTGGAGGAAGGAGAAAAAGTGGGACTGGTAATAAATTGTGGAAAAGACTGAAATTGTAAATATGAACGTGGAGAACCAAATCGATTATGTAATTGGGAATAATGTGGTGATGAATGCAGAAAATTTTAAATATTTGGGATCGATTGTATCATCTAATGGATCATTAAACAATCATTAAACAATGAAACTGAGAAGAGGATTAGACAGGCTTGCCGAGCTGTTGGAAAGCTGAGATCTGTTTGGAATAGTAATATGCTTTCGGTACATACTAAAGTAACAATTTACAAGTCCATGGTTAGACCAGTTTTAATTTATGGGCATGAGTTATGGTACAGTACAATTGCAACAGATCAGAAAGTATTTGAAAATAAAATACTGAGAAGGATTCTTGGGGTAAAGTGGCAAGACAGAGTTACAAATGAAATAGTAAGGGATTTACGAGAGTTGAACCAGTTGATGATATGTAAGACTGTCTCGCTGGAAATGGGTGGGGCACATATATGGAAAAGAAGACAGTTTAATACAGGATGTGCATGAGTGGACTGCTAGAGGAAGAAGAGGCAGAGGTAGGCCGAGGGAAACCTGGTTGAGGACAATGAAAAGAGAAGCAGGAGAGGAGTGTTGGTGGGACCTGAAGGAGATGGCAAGACACAAATGTTGGTGGGGAGAGTTCATTGAGGCCTTTTGCATCCCGTGAGGTGCCACAGGAAATGATTGATTCCCAGGCCTTGTACAGTAATAAAATATACTGAACTGCCTGGTGATGACGTTGCTTTTTCACTCACGACCTGGTCAATGGTGAGGTATGAGACGAAGAAATCGTAATATCTGAAATCCAGGTGATAAATTGACCCGAATAGGTCATACTGAACCTGAATTGTCCTAAATGAATCAGATTTATGTTTCACTGACCTCAAAGTTAATTCATTAGATGGAACATTTGCTGAGAATCACTGGACCTGAGGTGCCATGCATGAACTTGAATGGAAACGATTGGCCTTGATTATATCTGAAGTGAGCTTAGTGGATCAAACTGACTCGAATGTACCTAATTTGATGTGGATGCTGCTGCACGGATGTTACTGAACCAAATTTGGCCTATGGACATAAACTAACCTTAACTGTTCTGAATGCAACTAAATTGGTTTCATATGACCATTTTAAAAAATGAATACCCTCGGGCAGTCTGATTAGACAACTGGTCTAATTTCTTTCTGATTAGTTCACTATAGAAAATTATTATTGTTCGTATGACGATAATCTCAGCTGACTGCATGCCGGCTCACGTTTATGTCGAGACGAAGTCAGTACGCTGTCGATGATCGTGTTTAATTTCTTTTGATACCACGTACTCTATGACAATACCATTCCTATGCTTATATTAGCTAAGACAAAGGGTTTATGCATTCTCTCTCTCTCTCTCTCTCTCTCATGGTCGTCCGGTGGAGAGGGGCAAGGGGGGGCAGTTGCCCCCCTTGGAATTTCAAAATGTTGTTTCAGTTCTTGTTCAAGTTTGGTTGAGTGATTTGAGTCGATTCATGCATGCTGTCACTTCATGCATTTGGTGTAAGTCATGTAACTCATGTAAGTATATGCCTATGCCTATTTGAAGTGTGTGTATTTTGATACATTATAGCCGAACATATATGTATAATTTCTTTTATTTTGCCCCCCTTACAAAAAATCTTGTGGACGCCCCTGCCCTCTCTGTCTGTCTCTGTCTCTGTCTGTTTGTCTGTCTGCCTGTCTGTCTGTCTCTGTCTCTGTCTGTTTGTCTGTCTGCCTGTCTGTCTGTCTCTGTCTGTCTCTCTCTCTCTGTCTCTGTCTCTGTCTCTCTCTCTCTTCTCTCTCTCTCTCTCTCTTTGGCTGATTTCCTCCCCACTATTTCTTTGGTTCAGGTTTCAGAAAAACAAAATCCTTTTATCTTTGTGGTTCATTTTTATGCCACATTTTTCTCTCGCTAGCTATATTTTTTATATATATTTTGTTCTTCCTCTTTTCTCTTTTCTCTCCAGCTTCCTCCACCTTTTATTAACTCTTCTTTCACTTTCTTTTTGATATGTATTCCTTTCATAACTCTGTTCTCAATCTCTCCATTCCTGTTGTCGTGTTATTCAATTACTTAAATGTGAACATTTTAATATTGTAATATTGTAAAACTTTTCACTATGTTTCCCGCTCTTTCTCCTTCTCTTTATCTAATCTCTCCCATGTTCCTCTCTTTTCCTTCATTTTTTTTTCTTCTTCTTCTCTCTCTCTCTCTCTCTCTCTCTCTCTCTCTCTCTCTCTCTCTCTCTCTCTCTCTATTCCATCAAGTCCCGAACTCTTCTCATCTTCTCCTTCCTCCATCTTCATTCTCTCACTCATCTGTTATCTCTCTCTTCCTTTTCATCCTCTTACCTTTCATTCTTTCCTCCCTTATTTCTTTGATTCTTGTCTCCTTTCTTTCTCCCTTTATTTTCCCCCTTCTCCCCCTTGCCCACTCTCTTCTTTCATCTCATTTCTCTCTCCCTCTGTTTCCTTCCATTCTCCCCTCTCCCCTCCCATTCCTATATTCTTCCCTCCACTTTTACTCCACCCTCCATCTCTACCCCTGTTCCCTCCTCCCTCTCCCGTATGCCCTTCTCCCTCCCACCCTTTCTTTTCTCTCACAGTCTGAAATACAAAGGAAAATATTTAATCTTCACTTTAACTCTTTCCGCATGAGTGTGTGTGTGTGTGTGTGTGTGTGTGTGTGTGTGTGTGTGTGTGTGTGTGTGTGTGTGTGTGTGTGTGTGTGTGTCAGAGAGAGATACAGAGAGAGAGACAAAGAGAGGGGAGGGGACACAGAAACAAGAGAAATAAATGTGAAAAAACTAAAAATAAATAACAAGTAAAAGAAACTGTAGAAATATGTCGGGAGAAACAAGATGAGAGAGTGGAAGAAAGAAAAAATAGGGAAGGTATGGAGGGACATACTATATGGTTGTTGTTGGTGTTGTTTTTCAACCCCGGTACCTCAGATAGGGCAGACCTATCGGCTGAAGGAAAGAAGCTGCCCCTATGATATTGTCCCATATATTCTCTACACCGTTTTTGTTGTGCTTGCGTGCTAGTGTGACGTGCTGTGCAGTGCCTCATTATGTGTGTTGTGTTGTGTGAACCTATTTCACAAGGTGGGCACGTGTCATCTGTAACTCCACCCAACCCATCTCTAAGCTCGTAGTTAAGGAGGGCTGGGTCATGTCCTGCTCTGCTCGAAAGCCTTGCTAGATAAACTTAATTATGACTGTTTAGCTACATATACCATTGATGGATGGGTGTAACGAAGAGGATCCGTAATACAGTGTTCTTTCTGATCGACGTGTTTTATTGTCCTGCATGTGCAGTGAGCATGTAGGTGACTCGTCATTGATAGTGTTGGAATGTCTGGGGATTGGGCAGTGGTGTAAAAGATATTAAGTTTGTGTTATCATTGTTGTATGTGCCTAGTTGTTATGTATAGCTGTCATGTTATGACACGAGTATAGTGTATTGCCACAGACTGTTGCGTAAAACTGTTTCTCTTATATCATGCTAGTGTCTGACAGGGAGGACTTTAGTTTCAGAATGTAAGTGAACCGTGGGAGTGGTTCTGGTGAAGCCGGTGGTGGTCAGTAGGGTGTTGTTCTGTATGGTTTGTAAAGTGTTGTACTGAGTATTAGATGGGATGGAAGCCTATGCTGGGGAGGCATAGGAGATCACTGATTAAAAAAATAATTATTGCATTGTTTGTAGAGTAAGGAGAGTGTTTCCTTTTGTTGCCCAGAGTCTGGTCCTGTAGTTGCCCTTAGAGCACTGAGCCTGAGGGTGCACCACCTCTTGAAGCCGTGTATCGTCGCTGATGGTGAGTCCAATGTCATAACTGTCATATGTCAATCCAAGGATCTTTGTGGAGTGTGTGTGTGGCACACGTATTTGACTAAATGGGATGTGGAGACAGTTCCTGTATTTAGTTTAGTGCTGGTAGTGAGTGTTGTGGTGGAATTGGCTAGGACAGGCCTAAGTCTGCAGTGTGTTAAGGTAATCCTGTTGCAGTGTGCAAGCTGTGTCTGCAATGTTCTGTGTGGTTGTTATAATGATGCCAACTACTTATGAAGCAATGTTGGTGGGTCGTCGGGGTATGGGATTGTCATGCTTGTATAGGTTGAAGGTTATATGTGAGAAAACGGAGCCCTGTGGAACTCGGTTTGGGAAATTTCGTGTTCGTGATGGCTTGCCCAGGAATGTAACATATGCTTTTCTACCAGGCAAATAGTTGGCAAGCCAGAGTTTGTTGTTGTTCTCCATGTCTGTGTTGTATATCTTGGTGATTAGTCTGCATCGTAGGATGTCATCAAAGGCTTTACTAATACTATTGTTGTGAGGACTGTGCTTTATGTGGGTGTCATGTATTTGATGTAGTCTGATGTTGGTGTGATAATCAGTAAGGTGTTTCTAGAGTGTAGTTCTCTAAATCAGTGTAATGAAGGAGCAAAGTGGACATTGAGTGTGACTTTGTTGGCAATGAGGCGCTCAATTATTTTGGACTTGCAGGGGTACCTGCGTTGCCCGGGCCAAAAAGGCAAACACTCTAATATTATTTGTTCTAGTTCAATCTTTTTTCTACTGCAGAAAGACCTTGTACTTCTTATGCTTTTGAAGAGGGATTAGAAGAAGTCCGGGAACTTTCCATTTCAGCTATTACAGATTAACACACAGTATTTGGGCGTACTTGTTTACTGTTACCAGTAACCTCAAATGACCCCCGATCGGTGACCTCAAATGACCTCGAAGGTCAACCTCACGTAGCCTATATCGGAACTGGAGGTCATGTGGGTCTCCATTCCAAAAACTGGCTGCTGGTTCCAGTCATTTGAGCGTGTAATACTGGTGACCTCAAATGACCTCCGACCAGTGACCTCAAATGATCTCGAAGGTCAACCTCACATAGCCTATGTCCGAACAAGAGGGCATGTGAATCTCCCTGCATAAAATTGGGCTGCTGAGGTACTCGGCGTTGCGCGGGCTAAAAACGCAAACACTCTACCAGTGACCTCAAATGACCCAGATCTGAATTTTCACTTCCCTAAAACCATCCTTGGGTCACCCTGATTCAAATTATATATGGTTCTGGGGGCCTTTGGCCCTTGGTTTGGGCGTGATTGAAAGACAAACAAACAAACAAACAATGCAGCTCTTTTATGTAGATAGTGTGCTAAGTAGTGTTATGGATCTGTATGAAGAGGGGAGTGTTTGGCCCATGATTTATTCAAGTATAATGATAACTGTCTCATGTTTCCAATTAGCCTACTGCGAATGCCTGTGTGTGTATGAATAGTTGCTGATGTTTGTGAGGTCCTGAATGCCATAAACCTTTCAGATACAGGTTGCTGATGTCATCCGGCAGTGTGCTTGTAGAGCTCTTTGTTTTTCGTGATAATGTTAGGTCTCTGTTCTGGTATGGAGGGTGTTGCATTGTGATCTAGTATAAAGGAATGCCTATGTTGTGATTTTTTTTTTTTTTTCACACTCAGTGATTGTTGGTGTTAAGTGACATGTTTTTGCGTAGTGGTTCACGATTATGTTTGTTCTTTGTAGGGAGGGATGTGCTAGGTATTGGAGGTGATAACAGCATTTGTCTTAAAGGTGCATGTTTGTGAATCCATGATATTTTTGAGAATTTTTAGAGCCGAGAGAGATCAGCGAAGTGATTAATTATTGTTATACAAGCCTTAAAATTTTTCGTTTTCTATGTGCTAATATTGTTGTTGATCCCTTTGTTTAGTTCTTTCAGCCTTGTGAAAGTGTTTTGTGTGTATGTGTGGGAGAGGGGAGATGTGTTTAAGTCTGTCGCGTTGTCTAATGAGGAGGTAATCTCTGGTGTAAAGGCTGGGTTGTAATGTCATCTCTTGCCTCGTGGTATGTGGTGTTTGTTTGCGTTAAGTATGATGTTGAATTTTGTAATGTGCTTTTTAATGTTTGTGATGGGCGTGTTGTTTTGTATGCTGAAGTGCTCTTCTGTTGCTTAAGTGGATTTGTCAAGTCTACTTTCTTGTAATCTGTGTACTTGAGGCGCAATGACACTGGAGTGGATTGAGTTTCGATGGAGATAGTGATCTGACACATATCTGGGTTCCGTTCACAAGGTAGTGTTGAGTGCAAGTGTTAGTCAGTAGAATGTGGTGTTTGGAGAGAAGGGGCTGCTGTTTGCCTCGTGTATGATGAGGGTGTATTGTGAGTTGTCCTCAGGAATGTTGCGAGATGTCAGTGAGAATGTACAGTTGCGAGCAGATGACTCGAGGCCACCTAGTCCACCAACATGTTGGTGTTTTATCTGGCAACAGTGGTAGCTGTGAACTTGATCGAGATTCAGTCAGCCGTTCGGGCGAAACAAACCCAGTGATAATTTTTCAATGTGCAGTTCTAACTGGTCTCCAATCAATATCATGCAAGTAAACGTATTATACTGATAATGATTAACGTGTCATACACGTGGTAGATATATTTATAACCACAGTATTACAACACAGACATCCAAATAGTGGTGCGTTCATTCATGTGAGACACACGGGTATCGGTAGTGATTTATTTTGTTGGACTATCGTCGTGAACCAAACAACCTTTACCAGCTTTCAAGAGATATGACGTAGGGTTATCAGCTTCTCCACAACCTAGCATTATTATCACAAAAAACACCGTCATGCCAGTCATCCTTCACCGTTAACCTCACTTTCATCGACCTCTGACTCCAAAGCAGGTGGGATAGTTCCAGGTTCACACCACAGTAGGTGAAACAAGGGGAGGGGGGTGTGGGAGTTATATGGAGGGTGGTGGGTGAGGAAGGATGGGACCATGATCTAAGTAAGGGAGGTCAGCCAGACAGCGTGCCGCGTGAGCCTTCATGATGTCACATCAGCCCTTTGGCGAGCGGGTTCAGCTTGTCCCATTCCATGCATGAATGAATGAATAGGGACACCATGATCTAGACACCACAGCATCAAGCCCGGAGAGAGAGAGAGAGAGAGAGAGAGAGAGAGAGAGAGAGAGACAGACAGACAGACAGACAGACAGACAGACAGAGAATGAATGAATGAATATAATATACACCAGGAATGATGGCTGTATTTTATCACACTAATAAATGCTGAAAATTACATTGATTTATTCATTTATCCGTCTAAGAGCCATCATAAACGTTGCTCGCGTTATTATATATTGGGAAGAGAGAGAGAGAGAGAGAGAGAGAGAGATTGATAGATAGTTAATAGATAGATAGATAGATAGATAGATAGAGAGAGAGAGAGAGAGAGAGAGAGAGAGAGATTGATAGATAGTTAGATAGATAGAGAGACAGATAGATAGATAGATAGGTAGGGAGATGAGTGTGAATGTGATCGAATGTGTATTTGTGTGTGAAGGTTTTTGTTATTTTGTTATTTTCTTTTCCTTTGTCGTATCGCTACCCCACCGTGGTGGGAAGGTGCGATTAAGTATAAAACAAAAAATATAGATAGATAGATAGGAGAAACATATATTAAGTCCTGCTGTGGAATGTTACAGGCGGATGATAATGTGATTTATTGATATACTGACTATGGTTATGGTAAATGGTTATAAAGACATAAAATACTGTATACTGTAGGAGGGATGAAGCTATGAATGAAGCAGTGTGGTGGAACATCAGATAGCGTGTCCAGGCTGACGCCAGCCAGCCAGCCTTGAGAGCAAGGATTGGGAAGGCAGTGGGGCGTGTGTGACGTCATGCAGGCGGGGATTCCCCACTGTTTGGCTGACCTCCCCTACTTAGATCATGGGCGGGACGAGGTGGGACGTGTGATGGGAGGGGGGTGAGGAGGCACGTGGTTGGCTGAGGTATTTAACGTATATGAGATTAGAGGTTGTAATAGGTTTGTTTTGACATAGAAAACCAACGTTTCCTTAATATTTGAATGATAAAGTCGAACGATTACTCTCTATAAATGTTTATCATCATGAACGGGTCAACTAGTTCTACCCCCCCATACGTGACGTCACGTGGTGCCTACGTCACAAACCAAGGTGGTGATGGAGCTGCACACTCGGGATACCCGTGTGTCTCACGTGAATGAACGCACCACTATTTGGATGCCTGTGTTGTAATACTATTGTTATAAATATATCTACCATGTATATGACACGTTAATCATTATCAGTATTATACGTTTACTTGCATGGTATTGATTGGAGACCAGTTAGAACTGCACATTGACAAATTATCACTGGGTTTGTTTCGCCCGAACAGCTGACTGAATCTCGGTCAAGTTCACAGCTACCACTGTTGCCAGACAAAACACCAAAATGTTGGTTGACTAGGTGGCCTCGATTCATCTGCTCGCAACTGTACATGTTGCTGAGTTGTGAAGCATTGTCGAGGTCTCATTGGTTGTTTTGACTGTGTTTGTACCAGGCAGTGTTTTTAGCACTGAAGTTCCCAGCAGTGACAGAGTTGGGTGCTTGTGTTAGGGAAGGGGTTGAGCGTTGTACCGTGCAGGTAGAACATGAGAGGGGATAGGAGGAATATATATGTCAATGCTGATTTCTTGTTTGTGAACAGATTTGACACAGTGACTATTTCTTATGTTGTATTATTCTGGAAAAGCGATTGTGTTCTTTCTGTTTTGTCTCTACTTTCACCAATTTCGAACTCGTGATCGATTTCCCAACTACACACATGGAAAATTTTTTGATGATATTTTGAGCGGTTGCGAAGTTATGGTGCTAACAGACACACACACACAGACAGGCACAAACAGACAAATTGAAACCATTACCAGCTTCGCCATCGCGACTGGTAATAAAACAGACACTGATAAACATATCAGCACAGAATGTGTGGCGATCAGCAAACAGACAGACTAATAAGAGAGAGAGAGAGAGAGAGAGAGAGATCGGCAGGGGCTTTCACGTAAAGGCACAAAAGATTTTTAAGGAACATGATACTGAAGCTGAGCCAGTACATGGATAACCTGCGGGATGGTCAGTGGTAGATAGAGATGGGTGGGTAGATGGGTAGGTCGTTAGGTAAGAAGATAGGTAGGCAGGCAGAGAGATAAGCAAGTAGGTAGGTACGTAAGCTGCTAGGCTGGTGGACAAATAGTACAGCAGTTGGATAGGTAACCAAGACAGCTATAACTTAGTAGGTAGTTAGGTGAGTAGACTGACAGGCAAAATGCAAGTTGGTAGTGGGAAGGTAAATTGACAGGATAATTGAGACAGAGAGAGAGAGAGAGAGAGAGAGAGAGAGAGAGAGAGAGAGGACGCATTGGTACAGTCTGTAAATAGGTAGTCAATAAAAAAAGGAAAATAAATTGACTGATTTACTAGACCGATATACAAGCACATTCAGTGATAAGTTATTTTTAGTGAATATGTTCACATATTCTATATATATATATATATATATATATATATATATATATATATATATATATATATATATATATATATATATATATATATATATTACGGTTATAACTTTTTGACTTTTTTCAAATAAAAGGTAGCCTGTATCGTAAATTGATGAACTTTTGTTTAAAAACAAAGAATAAATCCCTTATTCCTCTTGGTTATAAAAAAAAAAAAAAGGCATTCCCAAATCAAAAAATGGATTGCCATATATTTAACGTTACCACATGCAAGGTTTATCACTTTCTTCATCTTTATGTAGATTTTTTATAAGATTTTAGAACTGTTTAGAACTTTCTAGAACAGTTCCTAATGTTCTGGTATGATTTAACATTGTTTAGAACATTGTAGAATAACCTATTATAAAACAGGGCGCAGTTTTCAGCATGTAACAGTTATCTTCGCAGTTTGCAGGTGAACAGTCAGCAAAATAATTGCTTAGTGTGTGACTGTTATATCTTAAATATAGATATTTTTTAGATAAGCGTGATGTCACAGAAAAGAAGTGATACTGTCGTACAGAAGAACAAAGATGTCTGGACCAATAATTTGGTGCGGTTCCAGCAGTCACATAGAAGAAGAGGAATTGTGCCTTTAGAATAATCTTCATTAGAAGAAAAATGACGAATGCCAAACCAAATGCAAGTTGTTGGACGTTACCAGTTTCTTGGAGCAAAAATCAAATTAAGGAAAGAACGAATAGTCGAAGTTTCCAAAGAAGTTACAAAATTATGGGGGAATAAATTGAACTTTGCATGTGTGTCAGATCACGCAAAGCTTGACGAGATGCTAAAACCTTACGATGAATGTGTCAAGAGGGGAAAATATGATGCCCTAAATAAACTTTTGATATATCAAAAGTAAATGGTCAATGGTTATCCACTGAAGATAACCAACTCTACCACCTACAAATGCAAAGCAAAGGAGAGGTGGGGTACTCAACAGGTCAAGTTGCAAGTAAAGAAACCATTCGCCCTTCAAAAAGACGAAAACCGCCTGATGAACCTATTTTACCATCAACATCTTACGGTCTTTCGTCTAGTGGTAATTGCACTGAATCTGATGACGGTGAATATAAGGATGAGGATGAGACTAATCATCCACCAACCAGAAAACACAACAGAAGTAAAGTTGCAGCTAACTTGGTGACACCCACAGGAGTGTCGACAAGTAAAACTGCTAAAATCTGCAAACAATTGTTACATGATGGTATGGACATTCCAGCCCCAAGTCAAGCAGCAAATTTTCAAGTCAATATACAAAGAGGCTGCTACACTGAAGGAGGAAATGATTGAAAAGTTACAGTTGGAAACATGGTCTTTACGTTTCGATGGAAAGTGGATTGATGAAAATGAGTACCAGGTAGTACTACTTAAAAATGAAAGAACCGAAATAAGGTTGGGTGAATTGTATTTGGAACATGGCAAGGCTGAAACTATTGCTGAAGGAATTGCAAAAGTTATTGATGAATACAACTTATGGCATGCAATAAAAATGATCATTGCTGATACAACTAGCATTAACACTGGGAAAAAGGGTGGAATTCGTGTCAGATTACAACAAACGTCCCCTGATTAGAGTTTCAACACACCACTATATATCGGTTGTCAGCATCATATGCTGGCAGGATTCACTGTTTGGTGATGGACGAAGAACTTGGCGCTAACACCAATGCTCCAGACATCGAATATCCATTTGTGTCTCAACTAATAAAGAATTATCACAAACTAAAATCACAGTTTGTTAATGGAAAAGAAGAGATCCTCAATAAGTCAGGATGGAGAGATGACATGTAGTCTTTGTACCATATAACACGAGTGTTTAGATTAGTTGAGGAAAAGGGGCATTTTCCTTTGATTAACTTCCACATAATTTCAAATATCAGTAATGCGAGGTGGAATTCAATAGCAATTCTCGCTATCCTTGCATTCATTCGTACACCTACAAGGAAGACTTTGGAGAAGATATGCAGATTCATTTCGTACGAATGGGCAGAGTACTGGTTTACTAATCAGATGTACAATGAAAATGACTTCAAGAACTTGTCAGAAATATTGAAACCTTAGAAAAAAGCACTAAACTCATTACAGAATCAGTGGAAGCAGGAGCCATCCTTACTCAAGATACCAAGAAGTAATCAGTGTGCAGAACGTGCAAAGTGATGCAGGAACTTTACTGCTGCCTGCAGAAACAAAGCCAAACTGCAGTTTAGATTTATTCTAGGTAAGAAACAGTGATTTTAAGTATTAATGCATTTGTATAAGCTCTTTTCTTCCTATTATACATGTAAATATACACTGGCAATAATCGAATTCTGCATATCAGGGTAACCTTTTTATTGATTTATTTATTTATTTTTTTTTAATGAGAGGAATAAGGGCTTTTTTCTTTGTTTTTAAGCAAAAGTTCATCGACTTGAGATACAGGAACATAAGGTTGCAAAAAAGTTATAACCGTTATATACATACACATATCCATCTATCTATCTATATCTATCTATCTATCTATCTATCTATCTATCTATCTATCTATATATATATATATATATATATATATATATATATATATATAGTCATCAAGGAGTGAGCACACCATATTCGATCATTCAGTCCTTTGCCGCATCATTAGCGTCATTGCCAGGACTACACCACTCAGGCTAACCTTTGAGGCGAGGGTATCTAGCCTCACTCCCCCCCTTCCCGACCGGTATTTTGTCTTGTCATGCTGTGCAGTCATGTGAAGTTAGCGCTAGAATGAGTGAGTGGATAATGTTGACGGGATAGGCAGATGCCTGGATCATAAAATATGTGACTGAATGAAAACATAGATACTGTACAGTAAATAACCTATAATATAACTGGATGGACGGAGAGTTCAATGGTCGCATAATTGATTTCAGAGGGTGATTGAAGGAAAAATGTTTGGATTGATAATTGGATGGACGTGAATTTGGATGGATGTATGGATGGACAGACAACGAGATGAATGGTTGGCAAGATTGCCTGATCATTCGGTTGGATGGACGAACAGACGGGTGGATAGATAAAAATTTCATGGCTGGAAAAATGGGTAAATAGATGATTTGCAGGGGTTACAGAAATGGACCAAGATGAATGCAACTGAGTAGGTTGTTGGGCAGACCGACTAAAGGGCGGGTAGGTAAAAGACCGAAAGGTAGACAGGAAAGGAGACAGATGGATGACAAGCAGACCGACAGACAGGTAGAGAGGTTGACGGATAATGAGACAGAAGGATGACAAACAGACTTATTGACAGGTAAATGATTAAAGTAGGGATAAAGGGAAAGGTGGATTGAATAATAATGGACTGATTCTCATATATATATATATATATATATATATATATATATATATATATATATACGGAAGTTGGTAGCTCAATCGGTAGAGAGGTGGCCTGTAGTCCTAGTGGACCCAGGTTCAAATCCCTGTTGGGGCAGGGAACAGTTTAAGGATTTGAATTTTATAAAAAAAAGCAGACTTTACCGATCTACCAGAAGACTCGCCAACATGTCGTAAAAATACCCCCGCTAATACCAATACACTAATCCTATATGAGACAACCCTAGGATGTATTCAATATGGACGGTGGGTGTTAGCACGGAAGTGGTGACATGTAGAGGTGTATGGTATCTAGGAGGACTACTGGGCCTTGGAAGCAGGCTGCAAAAGCCTATGCCCAGAGTTGGACACATTATATATATATATATATATATATATATATATATATATATATATATATATATATATATATATATATATATATATATATATATATATATAGATATTGTTACATAGCCTATGATTTCATCATCCTTTGTATAATTCTAACATACAGTATGCTGCATGTTTGATCACGAGCGTGTTCTACCTCACTCCCCCCTTCTACCCTTATAGTAGAGTAAGTCGTTCTTTCTGTTGTTCAGAGCAGGAGTGTCAACTCTTTGTCCCCTATGGCTTCATTTGCGCGTCCTTCTTACAAGTTGTATCAAGCTCTGCCGGCCCCTATATAATGAGCTCAGTCTCTGCATTAATTGCCACTTAGATCTACTCCTCATTTTGTTCACATCTCTGTCCTCCCCTGTACAGTTGTTATTATTATTGTGAGTGCTCAGGAAGTCTCCAACCATGTAGCAGCTGTGTAAAATGAGTATAAGTGTTATTACATTTCTTCTTGTGCTGTGTAGCGTAAGGTGTTAATTCGTGGGCCTAGTGAGGTTTTTGTGATTCATGTGTTTTTGGTGTCAGCCATTAATAATAATATTTTGTATCTGTAATAATATATCTTGCATTCACTGATCATTATCCGGTTTTCTCATTTTTATCAGGGCTGACTTAGATAAATATACTCTTGCTAATTTCGTGTTAATACAGGCTAATGCAGTTAACCATATATTTAACCTGTTTTTTTTGCCATTTCATTATCCTTATGAGTCCAGAATGTTTAGTTGTTAGTTTGAGCATTAAACTTTAACTTGTAATTTTACCTAACTCTTTTGTTTTGAACCTGGAACTTTGCGGGACAGTTTTCTCTGTTCCATAACATAAATTTGGCGACCTCTTATAAGGATATTCAGGATATTATCATAAGGATATTGCTTGATATTTTGTGACTGTGATTTATTCATGATGTCTACTATTACTACGCTTGATGAAGCCAAAGATTTTTTGTCAAATGTGCAAACAGTGTGTGATGTACAAAACAGAACAAAGAATGAACTTAAGCTTGTTGCTCAACAATTGGGAATTGCTGTTCGCTCTGATCATTCTAAAGATCAAATTGTTGACATGATTAATGAAAGCTTGTTTAATGTAACTCCTCCAAATGAGCAAACGCAGATTGAATTAGCTAAGTTACAGCTAGCCCTGCAGGAGGCTCGTGCTAAGGAGGCTAAGTTTCAGGCTCGTGCTAAGGAGGCTGAGGCTAAGGAGGCTGAGTGTCAGGCTCGTATTCAGGAGGCACATGCACAAGCTCAGGCACAAATTGAACTTGCTAGGATTCAGGCAGACCATGAGTATCGCATGAAACAAGGTGGAACTGGATCATCTAGCTCTGATGATTTTGATGTGGCTAAAAATGTTAAACTTGTCCCTCCTTTTAATGAATCTGATTTAACAAAGTATTTTCAGTTGTTTGAGAGGGTAGCTACAGGTTTTAATTGGCCCAAAAAGTATTGGCCAGTACTCCTTCAAACTGTTCTCACCGGTAAAGCTCAAGTAACTTATGCATCTTTGCCTCAGGATCAATCTGATAATTATGATGTAGTTAAGAGCTTGATTCTTAAGGCCTATGAGCTTGTTCCTGAAGCCTATAGAGTAAAATTTAGGACAACTTACAAGCAAGATAAGCAATCCTATGTTGAGTATGCAAAAATCAAAGAAGATCTGTTAGAGCAGTGGTTAAATTCTAAGAATGTGGATTCTGATTTTGGTAAATTTAAGCAGGTGATTTTGCTGCAGGACTTCAGAAGGTGTATTAATAAAGATGTAAGCCTATATCTTGATGAGAAAAGAATAGATAATTTGTCTGATGCTGCAGTTTTAGCTGATGAATATGTTCTCACTCACAAGAGATATTCTAAAGAAAAAAGGAAAGCTGAGAGTAAGTACGTTGCCTCTACTCAGAGTACAGGTAACAGGAAAGAGAATAAAGATGATGTTTCTCAGGAAGTAACATACCAGCTTCACCTCTAGATTTCAGAAGCGTAAATGTACTTATTGAAGTCAGCTTGGTCATACTACGGAGAAATGTTTCAGGAGACAGCGTGATGTGAACAAAAAGGAGTCTTTAAATATTCAGTCAATTAGTCTAGTGTCCACCCTTGAGAGTTCCCAGAATTCTTTAACTGAGTTAAATGAACCTGCTTTGAGAGGTAAATTAAATTCTCATGATGAAGCTCCTCTTTTGAGCAGTAACGTGGGTGACACTCTCAAGAGTTCATGTGCTAATTTCCTGTCTGATGGTTTTGTCAGCCGTCTGGACAGTAATGACAGGAAATCAGTTAAAATATATTGTGATACAGGTGCTTGCCAATCCCTTATGCTGACCAGTGTTCTAGGCTCTAATGTTAATTCCTCTGATGAAACTGTAATCTTACAAGGCGTAGGGAATAATTACTTCTCTGTCCCTCTGTGCAGAGTGAATTTAGAGTCTGGTTTTGTTAACCCCTTAACCGCGGGGCGTCACTTTCGTGACGCTTGGGAGCAAGGGATCATACCGCGGGGCGTCGCTTTTGTGATTCTGTGTTATTTTGAATTCACCCGGGCTTCCAAGTGGGGGCTTGTATCATCTATCAGTACTGCCAATGTCCAACACTAGTCAGCACTCCTAATCTCATCTGTACTCCCATCCATTGTTGACAATTTAGCCATTTCTCCCCGTTCTTGACTCCCCTCCCTACCCCCCTCCATTACCCTATCCTCTCGCCTGCCCGGCCGTGCTACGCTAAGTAAATCTTCCCTGGAATTTTTCACTGATTTCATCCATTGAAATAAGCCCTATGTCCTATTCCTATACCAATTAATATATACAAGAAAGAAATAAGGTAAGTGAGAGTGCCATACACCTGGAATTGGCTAATTATCACCTGACAACACCTCACGTGCACTCGTTCGCTAATTTTCGCTGTTTTTTTCCCCTTGAAATATGCCGTATAATCTATTTTCGTAATAAATATACATGTAAGGAGGGAAGGGAGAAGCCTAAGTGATATTTACATTCACCTGGAACTACCTAATTTATAATGTATTGTCTAGATTTCCTGCCAATCATATCAGTGCTAGACAAAGCTGTTTCAAGATATAACATTGGTAGCTCTGAATATATATCTCCCTAAGTAGGCCTCTAATCTATTTTCGTAATAAATATACATGTAAGGAGGGAAGGGAGAAGCCTAAGTGATATTTACATTCACCTGGAACTACCTAATTTAAAATGTATTGTCTAGATTTCCTGCCAATCATATCAGTGCTAGACTTAGCTGTTTCAAGAAGTAATATTGGTAACTCTGAATAACCCCTAGCAAGCCTCCACGCTCCGTTATCAGTTCAGTCTCATCTTCCGAAGTGAGAGTACGTATGTTTCTTCTTGCTGACTTCAAGGCCTTTTTTCACCCCCATGCAAATGGCCCTGTGACCTTTACCCCCTACTAAACCTCGTGTGGAAAGAGGTAAAGGGCTGACAATTGATAAAAGATGACTACGATCTTTCTACTGAGTAAAACAGTGCAAGTGGAATTGTAAATAATGTGTAAATAATGTGTAAACAGCAAGTGAAAGTAATGAATGTAAATATACGTGAACAATGGAAAATAGTTTTATAAGTTATTTCAAGTGACAGTGCACAACACAGTGTAAATAAAATAGAAATGTAAATAACGTAAATAAAATAGAGAACGTAAATAGAAATGTAAATGAGTAGTATTATAAGAATACGAGTATATACCCTAGGAGTAATGAAAGTGAAAGTTTCACTCTAGCATGTCTGAATGCTATGAGTTATGAGAGTGAAGATGAAAGTGACATTCACTCTCAATGCCAGTATACAGGACGAGAAAGTGAATGCTACGTATTTTATTGAAAGAAATTGATTCCCTACAGTAACAATAAACTAATACTACTGAAGGAAACTTATGGATAAAGACTGTAGATATATATAAGTGCTATATAGTAATAGAAATATAAAGTGTGAGGGGTTTTATGAATAATAAATGACAGACTACCAAGAGCGAACTAGTGCCAGTGCGACGATCAGACGCGCTCGTAATTTCCATTGCTTTCACAGTGTTTTTTTTTTTTTGAGTATGGATCCCAAACTACTTGAAAATTGTAGAATAGTGTTTATAGTGTTTGTATCTGGCTGTGGTAATCATATTACGGGTTGTCGGGAAGTGTAAAGTGGAGACTTCGTTGCCCTATTTCAGAGGTCTCCTCAAGTCCTACGGTAACCGACGAAGGCTCAACAATCATTCCAGGAGAAAGCTGAAGGTATGTGCCATAAGCATATGTAATTTTATTATTCTAGGAATAATAACTGATTTTTGGCAAATATTTTTTGAGAGTCTGTCGGAGCCCAAATAACCCCGCGGGACACGCAAGTCATTGGTAAACAAGCCCGCGGTGTAGGGGTTAATGGTTCCGTTATGGTTGGGTTGGGTGAGACACTCCCAATGTCAGGTGTAACTTTCTTACTTGGAGATGATATTGGTGGAAGTCAAGTGTGTCCAGCTCCTCAGCTGTCTAGTGAGCCAGTGGCTGTGACCCAGGATTGTGATTTCCCTGATGTGTTCTCTGCATGTGCTGTCACTAGGGCTAAGTCTAAAGTTACTGGTGACTTAGAGGATAATGATGATGATGATGTTATCCTAGCTGACACTTTTCTTGATAATTTGGACCACTCACCAGATGAGGCAGTACCCCGTAGTGTTGATAATTTCTCTCGTCAAGAGTTGGTTGAGTTGCAGGTTGCTGACCCTGAGTTGAAAGGTCTAGCTAACTCTGCTTGCAGTGAGGAAGAGTCATCCGGTGCTTCTACTTGTTATTATATAAAGTCAGGAGTACTTATGAGGAAGTGGAGACCCCCAACAGCATCAGTCGACTGTGAATGGGAGGTTGTACATCAAGTTGTCATCCCTAGTGTTTGTAGGCAGGATATCATTAGAGTGGCTCATGATTCCAGTTTGGCAGGACACCTTGGAATGAGGAAGACTGTGGCACGCATTTTGAAACACTTCTACTGGCCAGGTATCTTCAGAGATGTTTCCTGGTATTGTAAGTCTTGTCACACCTGTCAAGTTGTGGGGAAGTGTAATCAGACCGAAAAGGTTGCACCTCTAGTTCCCATTCCTCCTTTTGAGGCGCCATTCACCCGTGTGTTGGTGGATATTGTGGGCCCTCTTCCTAAGACTTCTTCAGGATTTTCTTATGTGTTGACCCTGATTGATATGGCTACTCGTTATCCTGAAGCCATTCCACTTAGAAATATCTCAGCAAAGAACGTGGTTAAGGAAATGCTGGGGTTCTTCACAAAGTTTGGTCTGCCCAAGGAGGTACAGTCAGACCGGGGAAGTAATTTCATGTCAAATGTTTTCAAGCAGTCTCTGAAAGAGTTGGGCATCACCCAGATCACGTCTTCAGCTTACCATCCCCAGACGCAAGGAGCGTTGGAGAGATATTATCAAACACTCAAATCGATGCTCAAGAAATACTGTTTGGAACATCAGAAAGACTGGGATAAAGGTCTTCCATTCGTTGTATTTGCCGCAAGAGAATCTCCAAATGAATCACTGGGCTTCTCACCTTTTGAACTACTGTTTGGCTATGAAGTAAGAGGACCCCTTAAGTTACTCAAGGAATGCGGGCTGTCGGAGGAAGATGACGTCAACCTGCTGGAGTATGTGATGAAGTTCAAAGAACGGCTGTCCACTGCTTTACAGCTGGCGAGAGAGAATTTAGGAGCTGCTTAGGAGAAGATGAAGACTTGGTATGATAAGAAGTCCAGGTTACGCCACTTTCAGTCAGATCAGGTTTTGATTCTCCTACCGGTGCATGGGCAACCTCTTCAAGCCAAGTTTAGTGGTCCTTATTTCGTGGAGAAGAAACTCAGTGATGTCAACTATGTCATCGCCACACCAGATCGTAGAAAGAACAAGCAACTTTGTCACATCAACGTGCTAAAGTTTTATCACAGGCGGGACGAAAATAACCCAGTCTGCACTGTAGCTGTTCCACCTGAGTCTGCAAGTGAAGCTCTCCCATGCAGTATGAGCCTGAGTGATAGTTTGGGGAAGAATCCTGATATCATGAATGATCTCCAGACTAAGCTTTCTCATCTAGCTCCTGAGGAAAAGCAGGAGTTTTCGGCATTACTGCAGGAGTACCCGCAAGTGTTCCGTGCCACTCCAGGAAGAACCACTATGTTGATGCATGATGTCGATGTTGGAGACGCAAGGCCAATTAAACTGCCTCCTTACCGTGTAAACCCAGTGAAAGTTCCTCTCATCCAGAAGGAGCTTGGCTACCTGTTGGACCACAAGATGATTGAGCCCTGTCAGAGCGAGTGGATTTCTCCTGTCACTCTAGTCCCTAAGCCAGGTGGGTCACAGCGGCTTTGCACTGACTACAGACGTGTTAATCAGATAACCAAAACAGACACTTACCCTGTCCCTTTCGTGGACGATTGCATAGACAAGATCGGAAAGGCTAGGTACATAAGTAAGTTTGATTTGTTAAAGGGATACTGGCAAGTACCTATGACTGAACGTGCTAGGGAGATCTCATGTTTTGTAACACTAGGAAAGACTTTTGCATGTTCTGTAATGCCATATGATATGAAGAATGCACCAGCCACATTTAAGAAGCTCATGAATGTTGTAACAGAGGGTTTGGCAGAGTGTGTTGTTTATATTGATGATGTATTAATCTTCAGTGACAACTGGAAAGATCATCTATGCCATGTCAGTAAATTTCTTGAGCGTTTGGTTCAGGCTAATATTGTAGCTAATTTATCAAAGTGTGAGTTTGGTCAAGCTAAAGTTCAGTACCTTGGGTACGTAATTGGTGATGGACACGTTGCACCACCAGGAGCTAAGGTTCAGGTTATAAGTGATCTTCCCAGACCTAAAAGTAGGAAAGAGCTACAAAGATTTTTGTGAATGGTAGGTTATTACCGGAGATTTGTTCTTAACTTTTCAATTCTTGTATCACCACTTACAGACCTACTGAAAAAGGGAGTTAAATTTGTCTGGACCGATAACTGTGAATCCTCTTTCAGCAAACTTAAAGCTATCCTATTAAGTCAGCCAGTGCTCGCTACTCCAAATTTTGCTAAGCCTTTTAAGATGGCTGTTAATGCAAGTGATACAGGAGCTGGGGCTGTTTTGCTGCAAGAGGATGATCAGGGTATTGAACACCCTGTATCTTATTACAGTAAGTTCACTCCACCTCAAAAGAACTACTCAACTATTGAGAAAGAGCTTTTGGCCTTGATTTTGAGTTTACAGCATTTTTCATTTTATTTGTGTTCTGGTTTTGACCCCATAGTCATTTATACCTATCATAACCCACTGAAATTCCTTAGTAAATTTAAAGATAAAAATCAGAGATTGACAAGATGGAGTCTACATCTTCAGGAGTATTCATTAGACATACAACATGTCAAGGGGAAAGAAAATGTTATTGCTGATTGCTTATCTAGACTTTAGACAGATTGTTTTAGAGTAATAAGAAATTTTCTTTGTAAATTTCTTTTTCTTTGTGGGGAGGTGTTACATAGCCTAAGATTTCATCATCCTTTGTATAATTCTAACATACAGTATGCTTCATTTTTGATCACGAGCGTGTTCTACCTCACTCCCCCCTTCTACCCTTATAGTAGAGTAAGTCGTTCTTTCTGTTGTTCAGAGCAGGAGTGTCAACTCTTTGTCCCCTATGGCTTCATTTGTGCGTCCTTCTTACAAGTTGTATCAAGCTCTGCCGGCCCCTATATAATGAGCTCAGTCTCTGCATTAATTGCCACTTAGATCTACTCCTCATTTTGTTCACATCTCTGTCCTCCCCTGTACAGTTGTTATTATTTTTGTGAGTGCTCAGGAAGTCTCCAACCATCCAGCAGCTGTGAAATTTGAGTATAAGTGTTATTACATTTCTTCTTGTGCTGTGTAGCGTAAGGTGTTAATTCGTGGGCCTAGTGAGGTTTTTGTGATTCATGTGTTTTTGGTGTCAGCCATTAATAATAATATTTTTTATCTGTAATAATATATCTTGCATTCACTGATCATTATCCGGTTTTCTCATTTTGATCAGGGCTGACTAAGATAAATTTACTCTTGCTAATTTCGTGTTAATAGAGGCTATTGCAGTTAACCATATATTTAACCTGTTTTTTTGCCATTTCATTATCCTTATGAGTCCTGAATGTTTAGTTGTTAGTTTGAGCATTAAACTTTAACTTGTAATTTTACCTAACTCTTTTGTTTTGAACCTGGAACTTTGCGGGACAGTTTTCTCTGTTCCGTAACAATATATATATATATATATATATATATATATATATATATATATATATATATATATATCTGCGGGACAGTTTTCTCTGTTCCGTAATAATATAGATATATATATATATATATATATATATATATATATATATATATATATATATATATATATATATATATATATTCCAATCCCTCGTTTCCCCATGAGGAGCGTAGGAGCCCGGGGCTAGGCAAGTTGGTCCCGACATTTAAGATTCGAGTGTCCAGCCTCACTCATTCCTGAGTGGCATTAAATGAGCAATAAACCCCAACCAACCCTTGGATATAAACCTGCACCGGCTCAATCCAACTGGAGCGCCGTAATTACCCACTAACTACCAGGCGCCAAAATTTGGTTATATGGTTACCACCCAGCCTAGTAAATGATTTCCTGGTGTACAGGAAAGCATTTGGCTTGTCACTCAGTGTAGAGTCACCCACAGGCAGAAGGAAGAGGAAAGGATGAAGGAAAGAAAGACAGAAGAGGGAGTGTAAAATCACCCGTAGGCAGATGGACGAGGAAAGAATGAAGGCAAGCCAGAAGAGAATGGAAGGAAAGAAGGATGGAGGAGTGGAAAGGGCAGACACCCGAGAGCAAAACTAAATCTAGTGTGTGGATGGTGAGCGCTCCCATCTATCACAAACACACACACACACACACACACACACACACATATATATATATATATATATATATATATATATATATATATATATATATATATATATATATATATATATATATATATATATATATATATATATATATATATATATATATATATATATATATATATATATATATATATATATATATATATATATATATATATATATATATATATTGTACATTAATGGAGAGGTGTGTAGAAGGCCAAAAGAAAAACTGATGATAGACAGTTGGATGGATGGATGGATATATGGATGATTGGATGGTAGGAGAGATGCTAACGTTTTAAGACAGAGGGATCTAGGAATGAATAAAATAACTGAATGGGTGGAGTAACGGAAGCATATCATTTATGTGGAAAGATACGTGGTTGGAAGGATAGATATGTGGGCTATATTAAGGACAAACAGGTACGCTGATGGACAAAGGAGAAGACAGATGGGCAAATTGAGGGATGGGTGGATGGATCGATAAATGAACAAACTGACGGGCAGCAATGGATCGTTAAACTGATCGACAGAAAGACAGATTTAAGAGTGGAAGGATAGATGGATGGAGGTATGAGAGGCCAGAAAGTGGACAAAAATGATGAATCAGTGTATAACGATTTAATGGGCAGGTGATAGGATGGATGGATGGATATATAATTTAATGGGTGATGAGAATGTATTGACAGTAACTGGAAGGGTTGATGGATATGGATCGATGGACGGACAGATAATAAAGGGGACAAAGAGACAGATGGATTAAGTTCTGAGTCATCTTTCAAAAACACTTTTTCAATATCAGCGCCATTTTCCTCTCCCATTATACCTCCCTCCATCCCTCCCTTCTTTCATTTTCTCTAAATCAGGGAGGAAGGGAGGGACACGGGGAGGGAGAGACATTGTAGTGCTGATGATTACTGAGACAGAGAGGGAGGGGAGGGGAGAGAGGGAAGAGGGGAGATTGGAGAAAAGGGAAAATCGGGAATATACGAAAGGAGAAAAAATGGATGCAGTGTACTCATGAGTGAAGAAGAAAGGTAGATGGAAGACAGCTAGGAAAACTGACATATCCATTGTTTATACATTAGACAGACGGAGAGTATAATAAATAAATAAATAAATAAACAGAAAGATAGATAGATAGATAGATATAGATAGATAGATAGACAGATAAATAGATAGAGATAGATAGGTAGACATATATAACTATATTATATATAAATAAATAATTTATCTATCTATCTATATATAGGTATATACTGTACTGTATATTTATATATATATATATATATATATATATATATATATATATATATATATATATATATATATATATATGAGAGAGAGAGAGAGAGAGAGAGAGAGAGGCATATATTGGTGCACACGGAAATTAACATACACACACATACACACACACACACACACACAGTTCTCATCCCAGCATTAAAAAAAAAAAAACTTTAATCCATGAGACAGTTCCCATTGTTCCTCCCCGCCATCTCTCTCTCTCTCTCTCTCTCTCTCTCTCTCTCTCTCTCTCTCTCACACACACACACACACACACACACACTCACAAATTGCCTTTATATTGCTGGGTAATAGAATCATCGAGGATGTCAGTCTCCCTCTCTCTCTCCCTCCTTTCTTTACACCCTTCTCCTCCTTACATTTATATCTCTTCCCCCATGTCTTCCCTATCCCTTTCTTCTTCCTTCCTCCAACTTCATTCCTCTCTCTCTCTCTCTTTCTCTCTCTCTCTCTCTCTCTCTCTCTCTCTCTCTCTCTCTCTCTCTCTCTCTCAGCTGTCCATTTGCCTAATAACAAATTCATTAGCTTATCGTTTATTCTCTTCTTTGGCATCTTTATTCTACATCATTTACGTCTTCCTTTTTTTTTATCATCTCTCCGTTTCATTCAACCTCAACAATTACCATTTTCTCTACTCTTCTCTCCCGTTCCACTCTCCAAAATTAAGTAACTATCTTTTGATTAACTCTCTCCCGTCTTCACCTCTGCCAGCTACAGTTAGAGATTATGTATTTGCCTCTCCTTGTCTTCTTGTTTTTGTCCACAAGATCTCAGAAAGCTACCGATGGATTTCAAATTTTGTGGATATGTGGTTAAAGGGCTAAGGAGGAGTTGATTTTACTTTGGTGGTGATCAGATTTTTAGTTTCGGTTCAGGACTTTTTAATTATTTCCCACAAGATATAAAAAAAAATTACTAATAGATTTCAACGAAACTTTCTGGAAATGTGGAATATGGGCGAACTGAGTTAGGAAAATTACGGTGGTGATCTGATTTGTCTGGTATAGTCGTTGGTTAGGTATGCACTTTCCGAGCGTTGTCTCCTTGTTTTCTACTTCAGTCATCACTCATCTTCAACCCCTCTTATCGAGTCAAACCGCTTTCTTTCTGTATTGTTCTTTTTTTGCCTACTTAATTTCCTCCCTTCTCTACCTTACCTCTCTCGTGCTTATCTTGCCTCCTTCTTCCTTGTACCCCCTTCGCCTCTCCTCCCCTGGCCCTGCTTGCCTCGGCCTCCGCCAATCGTGTTATCGCCTCGTGATTAACGCCGCTTTAATTGATGCCTCACAAGGTACGACGCGGGTGTAGGCCAGGAGGCGAGAACCTGTTCTTGATGCGCACTTACATACTGTAAGTTTGTATGTATGTCAGTCTCTGTTGACTTATGCTTCTCTCTCTCTCTCTCTCTCTCTCTCTCTCTCTGTCGTGTGTGTGTGTGTGTGTGTGTGTGTGTGTGTTTGTACAATACTGCAACACAACCCGGTGTGGACAGCTGACTGTCAGCTTGAATCAGCCTATGATGAATGCAGTGGGGATCAATTTATGCTAGTGTTGGCGGGAGCTGTGAGGTGATCCTTTCCGCTGTTGGACTGACGAAGACTACCAACACGCTGAGCCATGATCTCGGTAAATTTACAGTTTTTCCAAAGCTTCTTCCACGGCTATAAGTTTGTCAAAATATTTCCTGAAAACCATGGGCATGCTGCTGTTGCAAACTCCGTTGATATTTGAGGAATCCATCAACGTACAAAGGAGAATTCAGACAATACATAAACTGAAGGCTAAGGAGGTGATACAAAGCTTCCCATATCAACACGGACTCAATTAAGTGACTGCCGAGGCGCTGCCTCATCTATATTGAGCGAGGAAGGTTGTGGGTGAGATGGTGTGATGGTGTAAATGGTGGTGCATTTCGTGAGGGACTGTGTGTGTGTGTGTGTGTGTGTGTGTGTGTGTGTGTGTGTGTGTGTGAACAAAATAATCAGTTTAATGAGACTTGGACCAGACTTGGGTGGATACGTTGGGTGTCTTCGCACGAGCTTATTTTCATTATATTTTTTAACAACTAGTGAAAGGTCAGGGCAATATTTCAAAGTTAACTTTAACAGCTTTCATCCGATTTAAACCAAAGGTGGGAAGGGGTTGATGGGGTGGCGAGGACAAAGTTATTCAACTTGGAAAACATTCAAAGGCCAAAGGCGAAGTGTAAAGACATTGCCTCGACTCTACAACCACATCAGGTTTAACCGCACATGAATAAGTACTGAAGGAAGAACATCAGGCAAGGATGAGGGTATTCGATTCAAAGAACAATGGATAAAAGGCCATGAGCATACAAGAACATTAATTCAGACAATTCTGATCCGATTTAGACTAAACTTGACACATAAATTGAGGATCAGGCGAGGATACACTAATTTGATATTGAAAACCATCAGTCGTAAATCTCGACACAGGACTAAGTCAAATGTTCGGACATTTGGCTAACTGTTAGACGTAGATGTTGCACTTTTGTGCACTCTTTGTTTGTTTTATTTTATTTTGTTTGGGGCGTTCTCATTTTTTAAATTCCCCTTCTCTTAACTAGTAGTTCCAAGAGTCTGAACAGTTTATAATGCTGAATAATCAGCTTTTCTCTCTCTCTCTCTCTCTCTCTCTCTCTCTCATAATTATAACGTTAGGTCTGTCTCGTCTCTCGCTTTTTCACGCTACCGAGTGAATGACAGGGGATGTGTGAGAGGGGTAGGGGCTGGGAGTGAGGTATGGCTAGGAGATGACGGAGGAAGGTAGGGAAGCAGGGAAAGGACAAAGACAGAGAGAACATACACACACACACACACACACACACACACACACACACACACACACACACACACACACAAAGCGAGAGAGAGAGAGAGAGAGGGGTGAAGTGAGACATTCTTGCGAGTAACTTGGGTGAATGGAAATAAGGGAGTTTGGTAATAAAAATGAAACTAGGATGGAAGACAGGGAGGGAAAGAGGTGTAAGAGAGGGAGACAATGGGACAGGGAGGGAGGTACAAGAAGCGGGAAGGAGACGCGTAGTGAGAAGGGATGAGAAGGAGATAGTTAGGTAGGAAAAGAAAGAGTGATGCAGGCAGGAAAAATGGAGGTAGGTAGAAAGAAAGGGAGAATAAGAGAAGGAAAGGGAGGCAGGAGAAGACAAGGGTGCCCGGTAGAAACACAGAGAGAAATGAGGTAAAGGAGGGAGAGGTGGAGGAGCGAAACGAGAAAGGGGGGGAGAAGAGTACATGTAGTGAAGAACACCGGAACCAATAGAATTGTGAAGGAAGTGAAGTGGAAGTAGAGGAGGCGTGAAGCAATAATTACCTGTGAAAGATGAATGAAGCACAAATCATAAGTTCATCCAACCAACCAGTGAAACATCCACATTTCCATGCATTCCTTTTTCTTTGATTCGTCAGTGTTAACAGTTCCTTCACCTTGCACTGATCGAGACAGACAATTCCGTTATCTTATTACACATGCATGCATCCATCCGTCCATCCATCCTGTCATCTACTGATATATCTACCCATCCATCCATCTATCCAGTCATTTTCTTTATTCTTCTGTCCATTCATTCTCACACAATTCATTAACCATCTATCTAGACATCCACAAATTCCCTCAATCACCCATCCACGAATATACTACCAATACAACATACAACGTTCACGCATTCTAACTAGACGAAGATTTTCGTCCGTTTTCAGCTTAATTACCGAAAATTCAGGAGCAGAGTATGACAATACTATGTTTCAACATGTTTCCCATAAGAATTCTTCATGGCAAGCGCTACATTCTTATGTTAATCTCGTGCTACAACTCATTATACAAGATGGAAAATTGGCACTTTTACATCCAGTTATAGTGAACAAATTACAGTCATGCATTAAGTACCGGTACTCATATAAATGATCTTAATGACAGACAGACAAGAGGGGCACAGTCACCTAGCGACACAGTCATGCCATCCTAGTATCAAAACGACAATTCAGTCATGGATTTATTCGTCCAGTCGACAGTCTTAAATGACTGTTTCCGATATCCATAACTGTGATAAAGTTGTTCCCATCGGCATATTATCTAGGCATACCTCCCTATGTGGATTAGAAGAGAACTGGTCTCCTTCTTATTAGTCCCAGCGTAAAAACGAACATTAATTTGGGAATATGTCAGTTCAGTGACTATATCATATTATACCTACCTCACATTCCATTATTATTTTGCTGTAGTGCTTATTTCAACGAATCATTCAGCCACAATATCACAAAGGTAACACCTGGGCAATGCAGTACTGTATTCTCTGTCTGTCTACCTGTCTGTCTGTCAGTCTGTTTTACACACACACACACACACACACACACACACACACACACACACACACACACACACACACACACGCACACACAGGAGAGACAACACACGAGTCGGACGCATATCACTGAGCCTAAGTTGTATCTGTTTATGGGTCAAGTTCGTTTAGGCTGATTTAAGTGGTGATCCAATATAGCAAAACAAGTAACAGCATAGAAAGTGTAGCTGAGAGTAAGTAAACATGTATAAATCAGTGTCAAGGAATATGCTGAGTTTCCTTACGTCACCTAGACAACACCAAGGCGAGCAGGCGGCTGTGATGCAACTACTGTAAGTAGAGATTACCTGTTTTTTAAGATGGCTTCATATTTTGGAAAGATGCCTTTAGAAGGCGATAAGAGACAAAAAAAAAAAATAAATAAATAACTTTTTTTTTTTTTTTTTTTTATGTGTCCAACTCTGGGCATAGGCTTCACAGCCTGCTATCAAGGCCCAGCAGTCCTCCTACATGCCATACACCTCTACATGTCACCACTTCGGCGCTAACACCCACCGTCCATATTGAATACATGCTAGGGCTGTCTCATACAGGACTGGTGTATTGGTATTAGCGGGGGTATTTTTACGACATGTCGGCGCGTCTTCTGGTAGATCAGTAAAGCCTGATTTAATGAAATTCAAATCCTTAAACTGTTCCCTGCCCCAGCCGGGATTCGAACCTGGGTCCGTAAGGACTGCAGGCCACCTCTCTACCGATTGAGCCACCGCCTCCCCTACCCAGAAATGGTTGAAAAGGAATCTTATAATATAGCTGAAAAAGTAAAAAGACTAGAGAGAACTTTTCAAGTGGAAATCGATGAAATCAAGAATGAGCTAACCAGACAGGAGGAAAGAAATGAAGACTCAATAAAGGAAATAAGCAGAAAAGCCACAACAACAGATGACCTATCAGCTGAGGCAAATTCACTGTGAACGAAGGATAGTGAAATGGGATGTACAGTTGTCAACCATGAGAGAATTATGGATTATTTTAGGTATGAAACGGAGAAAATCAGGCAAGCAAGCAGTCTGATAGGCCAGAGTAGTAATACTGAAGAGAAAATAACAGAGATATATGAAATCGTAAGAAATTACAAAGATGAGGTACAAACTACGTATGCTGAATTGATGAAAGTAAAGAATGATTTAGATACAAAGGTAGAAGAAAAAAAACTAAGAATGGATGTGAAAGAAATCATAAAAAGCAACCCAAAACTAGGCAAGGAAGTTTCAGAGATAAACAAATTAGTAGTACTGAATGGCATAGGTGAACATGAAATTAAGAAGAAAAAAAAAAGAACCTCAAGGGACAAAAAAGAAATGGAAAATATAATGAACATACTGAGGCAAGTAGCAGAGAATATCTGTGATAAAGATATAGAAGGACATTAAAGGCTACGGAAGTATGAGAGAAGTAAGTCAAGGCCCCAGAAAGTAACCTTTCAGAGATCAAACACTGTAGAGGAAATACTAAAAAATGCAATCTCATGGAAAATGAGGAATTTAAAAAAGTATGGATAAAAAGATGCCTAACTCAAGAGGAATTGGGAACATTAAAGGTGAAGAGGGAGGAAGCAAAACCAAAGAAAGAGGAAAGATCAGAGGAAGAGTAATTCTTTTTACAAAGTAATTGGATTGCAGGTATGGAAGTGGTACATAACCGACAGGGAATAAAAAGAAGGAAGGTAGCAGATGCAAGCTATGGCAATTATGTAAACAAAATGATTAAGTTGATGTACTCAAATGTAGTTGGAATGGTATCTAAATTATTAGAGATGAAAGATTTACCAAAGAAAAGGAACCACATTATTTGCCTAATTGAAAAAAAAAATAACCGAAAGGATATTAAATGATACCCTAAACTGATAGGAATACAAAATATATGGAGAAGAGATAGGATTTTAAACACAGGAGGAATAACAATATCAACTAAGAAAAATCTATAAGTCATTGAACAAGATACACCATATACACCATCACAAGCAGAAATGATTGCAGCAGAGATTAACACATCTGAAGGGAAAGTCTATCTATCTATTGCCAGACGCCTCAATCCCGTTTGGGGTGGCCAAAAACAAATCGCCTCCAAGTCGCCCTGTCCCCCGCCATTTCACTGCCCTGCTCCCAACTCACACCCCCCTCTCTCATATACCTCTCCACCCCATCCCTCCATCTCATCCTCGGCCTCTCCCTCCCTCTTCCCCCCTCCACCTCACTCACATACACTCTCTTCGTCAGTCTTTCACCCTCCATCCTCTCCACATGGCCAAACCACATCAGTGTGTTCCTCATAACGCTTCCTATCACATCCACATCCACACCACAACGCTCCTTTATATCCTCATTCGTCAGCCTGTCTCTCCACGTGACTCCACAGGCTCCTCTTAAATAACTCATTTCCACTGCTCTCACTCTTGACTTGTGTCCTTCCAACAATGTCCAAGCTTCACTTCCGTACGTTAGAGTTGGTATCACAATACTGTCATGTAGTAACTTTTTCACTTCCATGCTCACTTCCCTGTTTCTTATCACTGCTTTCAAGGAACCAGCAACCTTTCTTCCCTGCTGTACCCTTTCAAGCACTTCACCCTCCAAACCTCCATCCTTACTCATCACACTACCCAAATACTTAAACGTACTCACATTTTCCAATTCCTCACCATCCAACCTCGCTGTACATTCACTGACTTCACCTCTCTCAAAGACCATCACTTTACTCTTCCCTACATTCACCTTTAGGTTCCGTTTCTTACCTACTTTCTCAAACTCATCCACCAAGCCTTGCAGCTCCCCTTCGTCTTCACTCAACAACACAGTATCATCTGCAAACAACAGTACAGGGAGTTTCCAAACACTATCCTCTCTCACCAGGGCCACTCCAACATCCACTACCCTACCTTGTACCTCTTTTATTACCCCATCCATGTACATATTGAACAACCATGGAGACATGACACATCCCTGTTTCAAACCAACTTTCAAAGAGAAAAATTCACTTAGTTCACCATCCACACGCACTGCAGCCTTCGCACCATCTTACATACTCTTCACAGCATTCAACAACTTCCCATCTACTCCATATATTCTTAACACTTTCCACAATCCTTGTCTATCCACCCTGTCATATGCTTTCTCCAAATCCATGAAAGCCGCATACAACTTCTTTCCCTTCTCTAGAAACTTTTCCCCTAAAGATCTAAGAATGAATATCTGATCTACACAACCTCTTCCCTTCCTAAAGCCTCCCTGTTCTTCTCCAACTAATTTCTCTGTTCTTTCTCTAACTCTGTCTATAAGTATCCTACCATACACTTTTCCTATTATACTAAGAAGACAAATGCCCCTATGATTACCACACACTTCTTTTTCCCCTTTTCCTTTGTACAAGGGAATAATTATACCTGACTTCCAATTCTCTGGGACATTACCTTCCTCCCAGGCCAATCTGCACATCTTCCACATCCATTCTACTACTATCTCTCCCCCATGCTTCAGCATTTCACCACACACTCCATCAATTCCTGGGGCTTTCCCCGATTTAACTTTCTTCATTGCTTCCACAACTTCTATCCTACTGATTTCTTCCTGTCTTCTCACCTCCCTCCTTCTCCCAGCCATTTCCCAGCCACTTATACTCGCATTACTTCCATCCTCTACGTTCAACAATTCCTTAAAGTGTTCTCTCCATCTGCTCACTTTTTCTCCCTTCTCCACTAGTAATCTACCATTTTTATCTTTCACTCCCCTGCTAACTTCACTTCCACCCTGTCTTACTCTTTTCACTTCTCTCCAGAACATTTTCTTACAGTCCCTCCACTTTACACTTAACCCGCGCCGTCCCGAGGACGTACTTCCACGTCCTCACATTTTGTCACAGCTAATCCCGAGGACGTACTTCAACGTCCTGCAATTGCAAGGTTCATAATTTCCACAATTTTCAATTTTCGCGAGTCATTTTTGGTACGTATACACGGGACACCTTCCTCAACAAGATGCCAGGCAGAGACACTGCCTTACCCAGCATGACCTCCTCCCCCCCCCTGCATGCCCTTTTCTCAGCAATTCACCTGTTATCAGTGACTTGGCCAGTATAGCCATGTCATGCCACGGTACGAAATTCAGGGCCAGAGTGATTCCCCAATCAATGACAATGTGGAGGACAAACTTTACATAGCATTAGAGGAAGAAACAGTTAGAAATGATGATCAGGTAATGTGGCAAAAAAGGGTCAGGTATTAGTGAGTGAAACAATGCTTACAATGCCTATATTACTGCTTGAAAACCAATATACTCTTGTACTACATATAAATTCGTAACAGTAAATAAATAAATACCGTTTATGAGTGGTGTGAAATAGTTATCCTCCCATAGAACTCGTTTTCTTTGGTGCCAGCCTGATAGAAAACCCAGTAAGGTAAGGAGGCTCTCCTACCTGTAATGAGTATTTTAAACCTCAGGTGAGCGATTTCTCTATGAATTTTCGATGTTTCTCACCAAAAGCGAAAGTTTTAGCAAAAAAAAAAAAGAGTCGAAAAATGGTCGGGATTGGGGGGTACCAGTGGTCAAAAAGTGGTCGGGACGGGGCGGGTTAAATTCCTTCCAAATTCCTCATCCACTCTCTTCTTACTCTCTCTTACTAATCTTTTCACCTCTCTCTTCCTTTCCACATATAACTCTCTCTTCCGCCTCTGAACTTCTTCCACGCCCCTATTTCTCATCCATTCATTGTATGCTTTCTTCTTTTGTGCCACAGCCTGTTTCACTTCAGTCCACCACGCTGTTCCTTGCACACCCCTCCGTCTTCTCTTCATCCCACACACCACATCACATGCTGCACATATTTCTTCTGTAAATATCTTACACACACCTTCCATGTCTCCCATCTGCTCCAATTCATATTTGCCCAATCGTTCCTCCACTTCTCTCTTATACTCTGCCTTTTTCTCATCCTCTTGTAACCTTTCCACTCTCCTTGCAACTACTCCTTCCTCTCGTCTTTCCCTTCTTCTATTCCTCCATCTTACTTGCATCCTAATTCTGGCCACCACCAAGTAGTGGTCAGAAAGTCCACTCCCCCAACCTCTATACACTCTTGCATCCTTTACACATCTTCGCATCCTTTCATCCACACACACATAATCAATCATTGCCTTCCTTTCATTCAGTTCACCACCCACCCTTCTCATCACTCGCCATGTATACCTGTGGATCATTTTATGCCTGAAGAGGGTATTGGCTATCACCAACCCTCTCCCAGCACAAATGTCCACTAACGCACTCCCATTCTCATCTATCTCAGCAGGCACACCCCACTCACCAACTATTCCATCCACCTTCACATTACCAACTTTACCATTCATATCACCAATCAAAAACACTCTCTCATTCCTTCCAAACTTTTCCATGCACACTAATTTATACGTGCCACCCAAAACAAACACTTGGGAAAGAGGCGAATATGAAGACCTGGCAGACAGAACAATTCAGAGTTTAAGAGCATTACTACATGGAATGGAAGAGAAATCTGAAAGAACTGTTCAGTATTAAGTGGAGATTCCATTTCAAATATAAATTGGAATACTTTAGATGTAAGAAGCCATGAAAGCTGTTGGGATCTAAAGTTCTTGGATCTTGTGCAGGAGTTTTTCCTAACACCACATGTAAAGGAAATCATCAGAAAAAGTGGACTTGATGATCCGTCAGTACTGCATCTTATATTTACTAGGCAAGAAATTGATACTGACAATATAATGTATCACCCTCCGATCAGCAAAAGTGATCATGCAGTATTAAATTGCAACTTCAGGATTGCATATGACAGTTGACAATAATGAGAGTTACAAAAAGAGCATAAACTGCAAAAAGGGCAACTACCATGACCAAAAGAAGTACTTCCAAGAATCAAATTGCAAAAAGGAGCTTAGAGAACAAGATTTAATTGTTATATATAGAAAATTTGGTGAATGTATTGAAATAGGAGTCCAAAATTACATCCTGCAGCACAAAAAAGCAGAAATGAAATAAAGAAATGGTTTAACCCGCCGACTTCCGTTGACGTAAATAGGTGCCCGAGCATTTTGTCATTGCAACTCACACTAACGTTTATAAATGCACTGTAATTGCAAGGTCCGTCATTTGCACATTTTTCAAATTTTGCGCATGATTTTTATTACGTATACATGAGACACCTTCCTCTACCCAGTGCCAGGTGCGGACAATGCCTTACCCCACGTGACCTCCCCCCCCCAAGCCATTGTCTTGGCAAATCACCTGGCCAGTAAAGATATGTCGCGCCATGGAACGAAATTCAGGGCCAGAGTGATTCCCCAGTCAATGACAATGTGGAGGACAAAGTTTACATAGTGTTACAGGAAGAATCAGTCAAAAATGATGATCAGGTAATGTCGCCAAAAAAGGTGCCGTATGTTGATGTGTTTGGTGAGTGAAACAATGCTTATATTGCATAAATTACTGTGCAAAAACTAATATACTCTTGTAGTACATATAAATTCGTACCAAATAAATAAACGAATACCTATTATGAGTGGTTTGGAATAGTTACCCCTCCCATAGAAAACGTTTTCTCTGGAATCAAGCCCCATTGAGAACACAGCCAGGTGACGGTATTGTTACCTGTACAGGCATTTTTAAGCTGAGGTGAGCAATTTCTCTATGAATTTTCAATGTTTCTTATAAAAACTGGAGGTTTCAACCAAAAACAAAATAGTTCTGCTGGGACTGGGGAAGGTTATTGGTTAAAAATCTGCCGGGATGGGGCAGGTTAATACAGAATGTAAAGAATCAAAACGAAAAAGACTTGCTGTGGAAAAGATACAGAAGACACAATAGTGAAAGGGCATATAACAACTTTTAAACAGGCAAGAAACGATTATACATGAAAAAAAGGAGAGAAACTCAAAGACAGTTTGAGGAAGACATTATAAATAAAAGTAGTGATCAACCAAAGTTATTTTACAACTACATCTGAAGCAAACCAAAGAAAATACAGTCCATTACGGATGAAGGGACCATCTATACACAAGAGAAAGATATTTGTGAAGTACCAAATAAAAATTTCCAATAAGCATTTTACAGATGAAAATAATTTTAAGAGAGATGATATGGAACATGCATACCCACACATATTACCAGGTATACAAATAGGAAAAAAGAAGTACAGGAAGAGTTAAGCAAATTTGACAAAGGAAAAGCAAATTGTCCTGACGAAAATTAAAGTTGGGTGCTACATGAATGTGCAAAAGGTTAAGTAGACCAATATATTTAATATTCAAAGAATCCTTAGGTCAAGGTAAACTACCTGATATTTGGAAGAAAGCAAACATTGTTCCCCAATTCAAAAAAGGGAATAGACAGAATCCACTCAACTACCAACCAGTATCACTGACCAGTGTTGTATGTAAGATACTGGAAAAGCTGATAAGAAAAGTTTGGGTAAACCATCTAGAAGAACACATTATGATAAGAGAAGGGCAGTTTGGTTTTAGAAAAGGAAAATCATGTATTACTAATCTATTAAGCTACAATGATACAGTTGCAGAAACATTACAGAAATGAGAAGGATGGGTGGACAGTATCTATCTAGATTTCATGAAAGCATTTGACAAAGTACCGCACCAAAAGCTTTTATGGAAACTGTACCATCAAGGAGGAATCCATGGCAACCTGTATTGTTGGATGCAAGTTCTTAAGATCACCGCTTTATTTTCCAGAAAATTACACTTAATGCTTTCCACTTCACCTCACCATTTTCACAAGCACCAAAGATACATAGACTGCAATAACACTTCAGTCTCTGCCAACAACTCTTCACTGTTTCCAACTGTTACCAATGATATACAAACTTCATTGCACTGACACTGCACTACACTCAAACTAAACTGAAAACTGACAGAAATTGCTCTAGTCTCTTCTCCATCCTTATATAAGCTTCCTATATTCTAGTGTGATCTACATTCTAGGAGAAGCAAAGGTTGCCAACTTGGAGATATCCAAAACATGCCAGAGTTTTCTTACAGTGCATAACACTAATATATTTAGCATACAAACTTAAATTGAATTACATAATTTAACAATCACATTAATAAACCATTACAGGGAAAAAGAGCACAAAAATTAATGTACAACTTACAAAATAACTATGCTTACAAACGGCAGGCTAACTGGCAACCCTGACTTGTAACGGAACTACAGTAGAAGAAATATCGTGAAATGTCAGGAGTACTCTAGCATTACCTTACTGGCAAATTCCGCTTCTCATCAATATATATATATATATATATATATATATATATATATATATATATATATATATATATATATATATATATATATATATATATATATATATATATATATATATATATATATATGGTGGTGGCCAGAATTAAGAGTCAAGTAAGATGGAGGAATAGAAGAAGGGAAAGACGAGAGGAAGGAGTAGTTGCAAGGAGAGTGGAAAGGTTACAAGGGGATGAGAAAAAGGTAGAGTATAAGAGAGAAGTGGAGGAACGGTTGGGCAAATATGAACTGGAGCAGATGGGAGACGTGCAAGGTGTGTGTAGGATATTTATAGAAGAAATATGTGCAGCATGTGATGTGGTGTGTGGAAGGAAGAGAAGACGGAGGGGGGTGCAAAGAACAGCGTGGTGGACTGAAGAGGTGAGACAGGCTGTGGCACAAAAGAAGAAAGCATACAATGAATGGATGAGAAATAGGGGCGTGGAAGAAGTTGAGAGGCGGAAGAGAGAGTTATATGTAGAAAGAAAGAGAGAGGTGAAAAGATTAGTAAGAGAGAGTAAGAAGAGAGTGGATGAGGAATTTGGAAGGAATTTGAGTGTAAAGTGGAGGGACTGTAAGAAAATGTTCTGGAAAGAGGTGAAAAGAGTAAGACAGGGTGGAAGTGAAGTTAGTAGGGGAGTGAAAGATAAAAATGGTAGATTACTAGTGGAGAAGGGAGAAAAAGTGAGCAGATGGAGAGAACACTTTAAGCAATTGTTGAACATAGAGGATGGAAGTAATGCGAGTATAAGTGGCTGGGGAATGGCTGGGAGAAGGAGGGAGGTGAGAAGACAGGAAGAAATCAGTAGGATAGAAGTTGTGGAAGCAATGAAGAAAGTTAAATCGGGGAAAGCCCCGGGAATTGATGGAGTGTGTGGTGAAATGCTGAAGCATGGGGGAGAGATAGTAGTAGAATGGATGTGGAAGATGTGCAGATTGGCCTGGGAGGAAGGTACAGTCCCGGAGGATTGGAAGTCAGGTATAATTATTCCCTTGTACAAAGGAAAAGGGGAAAATGAAGTGTGTGGTAATCACAGGGGCATTTGTCTTCTTAGTATAATAGGAAAAGTGTATGGTAGGATACTTACTGACAGAGTTAGAGAAAGAACAGAGAAATTAGTTGGAGAAGAACAGGGAGGCTTTAGGAAGGGAAGAGGTTGTGTAGATCAGATATTCATTCTTAGACCTTTAGTGGAAAACTTTCTAGAGAAGGGAAAGAAGTTGTATGCGGCTTTCATGGATTTGGAGAAAGCATATGACAGGGTGGATAGACAAGGATTGTGGAAAGTGTTAAGAATATATGGAATAGATGGGAAGTTGTTGAATGCTGTGAAGAGTATGTACGATGGTGCGAAGGCTGCAGTGAGTGTGGATGGTGAACTAAGTGAATTTTTCTCTTTGAAAGTTGGGTTGAAACAGGGATGTGTCATGTCTCCATGGTTGTTCAATCTTTACATAGATGGGGTAATTAAAGAGGTACAAGGTAGGGTAGTGGATGTTGGAGTGGCCCTGGTGAGAGAGGATAGTGTTTGGAAACTCCCTGTACTGTTGTTTGCAGATGATACTGTGTTGTTGAGTGAAGACGAAGGGGAGCTGCAAGGCTTGGTGGATGAGTTTGGGAGAGTGTGTAAGAAACGGAATCTAAAGGTGAATGTAGGGAAGAGTAAAGTGATGGTCTTTGAGAGAGGTGAAGTCAGTGAATGTACAGTGAGGTTGGATGGTGAGGAATTGGAAAATGTAAGTACGTTTAAGTACTTGGGTAGTGTGATGAGTAAGGATGGAGGTTTGGAGGGTGAAGTGAGTGAAAGGGTACAGCAGGGAAGAAAGGTTGCTGGTTCTTTGAAAGCAGTGATAAGAAACAGGGAAGTGAGCATGGAAGTGAAAAAGTTACTACATGACAGTATTGTGATACCAACTCTAACGTACGGAAGTGAAGTTGGACGTTGTTGGAAGGACACAAGTCAAGAGTGAGAGCAGTGGAAATGAGTTATTTAAGAGGAGCCTGTGGAGTCACATGGAGAGACAGGCTGACGAATGAGGATATAAAGGAGCGTTGTGGTGTGGATCTGGATGTGATAGGAAGCGCTATGAGGAACACACTGAGGTGGTTTGGCCATGTGGAGAGGATGGAGGGTGAGTGACTGACGAAGAGAGTGTATGTGAGTGAGGTGGAGGGGGAAAGAGGGAGGGGGAGGCCGAGGATGAGATGGAGGGATGAGGTGGAGAGGTATATGAGAGAAGGGGGGTGTGAGTTGGGAGCAGGGCAGTGAGATTACGGGGGATAGGGCGACTTGGAGGCGATTTGTTTGTGGCCACCCCAAATGGGATTGAGGCGTCTGGCAATATATATATATATATATATATATATATATATATATATATATATACATGGGCTGCTTCCTCCAAGGAAAGGGAGGTAGCCGAGACCGGATGACACACTCCCAATTTACTCATCCACTCAAACACATTCATTCGCATCTTAGCCCCAAGGGAAGAAGGGACAGATCCTCAACACACCACACTGTACAAGGGTCAATTGCGCAGTGCAATCAGTGACATCCACAGAACGGTCAGACAGCAGAACTGCTTTACCTCTGCCACATCATAATGGACCCATCCCCTTATCCACACCTGACCTGATCAGCTGATCAGACCAAATGTGGGAGAATATCCCCCCACGGCTGTGTCATTTATTCATTCACACTTTCTCTCCAGTCATTTTTGTTCGGCACAGCCACTCTTCCTTGCTCAACAGACATCCCACTTGCATCCAGTGCTCTCTTCACACTGTCCATCCATCCTATTCATGGCCTTCCTCTCAGCCTGACACCTCTCTCATAAGATCATCAGATCTAGTTATCTTTTTCACCAATTGCTCATTATCCTTTCTCTCCATATGCCCAAACCATCGCAACACCGTTTGCTCAACTCTATCAGCCATCTCCCGCACAACTCCAGTTCTCCTTCACACTTCATCATCTCTCACTCGATCCATACACGTCACTCAACACATACTCCGCAGACACCTCATCTCCATTACATTCAAACTTTTCTTCACTGCTACACCCATATTTCATGTTTGAGCCCCAGATAATGCAGTCTGTACCACAACACCCCCATACAGCCTTGTCTTTACATCCATTTTAAGCGAACAAGATCTAAACACTTTTTTCGTTCCTCCCAGCACCTTTCCTACTTTTTTCATTCTAAATTTCACTTCTGCATCTATTCTTCCATCCACAGCAACATATGACCAAAAATTCTTAAAACATTCTACCTCCTCAAGCAACTCACCATTCAAAACTGTATTCATCCTCCTACCATCTACCAACCTCGTACACTTCACCACTTTACACTTATACTCATTTACTTTCAATTTCCTCCTTTCTTGCACCCTCCCAAACTCCCCTACCAACTGTCTCAATCTCTTCTCTAAATCAGCCACCAGTGCAGTATCATCCGCAAACAGCAGCTGCTTCAGTTTCCACTCTCTGCCATCAACATTCACCAGACTCAGACCTCCATCTAACACTTGTGCATTCACCTTCCTTACAGCACCATTGTTATAAATATTAAACAACCAAGGTGACATCACACATCCCTGCCGCAGCCCCACTCTCACGGGAAACCGATCACTCACAGTATTTCCCACTCTTACACACGCTCTACTATTTACATTAAAACTTTTCACTCCTTTTAGCCACCTGCCACCAAGTTCATGCAAACTTAAAACAGTCCACAAAACCTCATTATCAGTTCTTTCATACGCTTTCTCTAAATCCATGAAAGCCAAAAACACATCTTTACCATTCACTAAATACATTGCACATACCTGTCTCACAGCAAACACCTGATCCACGCATCCCCTCCCTCTCCTAAAACCACACTGCTCATCACCAGTCACTCTCTCTGACTTAACACTCTGCCATACACCTTACCTACAACACTCAAACAGACTTATACCCCTAAAGCTAGTACATTCATACTTATCACCTTTACCTTTATACAGTGTAACCACACAAGCACTTGCCCAGTCAACTGGCACCATACCTCTCACAAAACACACATTCAACGATCTTAATAACCAGTCAACAATAGTTGCCCACCACCCCTCAGGCATTCTACAGCACACCCATCCACACCTACAGCTTTCCCTGTTTTCATCTCCTTTACTGCTTCCTGCACTTCCTCCATCGTAATCAAAGAATCTTTCAGCTCTCCCAACACATTTATTCGTTGCACCCTTCCATCTGCCACAATCTCAGCCTACCTATCCTCCTCCACATTGAACAATCTTTTAAAATTCTCCGCCCATCTCCTCCTTACTGCATCCGTTTCAGTTAACATCCTTCCATCCTCTACTTTTACTTGCTCTTCCTTCCTTTCACCTCCTTCCAAAACATTTTCTTATTCTGTTGAAAATTCTCAGTCAACCGCCTAATCCACCTCTTGTCTGCTTCACTTTACCATCACACACAGCCTTTCTTGTCCTATTCCTCTTTTCCTCATACCTCTCATATGACACCTCATCCTTCCTCTGCAGCCACACTTCGTATGTATGTCTCTTCTCAGCCACAGCCATACTTACTTCCTTGCACCACCTTTCACTTCCCCTTCTTACACAACCACCCACTTATCTCACACCACACATCTTTTCCACATGCCCCACCAAAGCATTCTTAAACAATTGCCATTCCTCCTCCACACTGCCATTCTCCTGATCTTTCACTACCTTCCACTCATCTTTCAATTCCTCCTGATACTCTACCATTTTCTCTCTTTTATCCAACTCACTCACTTTCAAAACCTCCTTGCCACACCTAACTCTCCTAGCTGTCACCCATCTCTTACCTACTGTCAACTTTCCTTCCACCAGGTAATGGTCAGACATACCTCCACCCTCCCCTCTCAAAATTCGCACATCCAACAATCTTCCTATTACATTCCTGGACACAACCACATAGTCCACCACCAATGCTCTATCAACAACCCTTCCAGCTTCCTGTCTCAACCATGTATACTTATAAATATCTTTCTTCTCAAACAAGGTATTTCCAATGACCATCTCTCGCTCAGTGCACATTCCTATCAGTCGTTCCCCATTTTCATTTCTTCTAGGCACACCATGCATACCAACTACATCTTCAACTGCTACATTTCCCTCTCTAGCATTCACATCTCCCATCATTCCCACATTCACATTCGCTCCAAAACTCTGCAGACACTCATAGCATCATTCCAAGAAGACTCCCTCTCTTCTGCATCCTTTTCGCTACCAGCCCCATATGCACTCAAATACCCACAACTCACGTTCAAATTTAATTTTCTCTCACATCAGACTTGATGACACCTTCTATTCAGTCACACACTGCTGCACTTCCAGGCTCACTAACAAGGCCACACCTTCTCTTGCCCATCCTCTGTCAACACCTGACAATCTACCATTCACACTTCCAACCTTAGACTCACCTTTCCCTTTCATCTTTGTTTCACTTAAAGCTCACACATCCAACTTTCTTCTCACAAACATTCCCTCAATCTCCTCCCTTTTAGCCTCAATCGTACTACATCCACGCACATTCATAGACCCAATCTTCAGGGTACGGGGATGACTCAATCCCTCATCACTTTCTATGACTTGTCTCTTTATAGGAACTAAAACACAGAGGAGGGGGTCCCTAGTCTGCTCATCTCGCCCTTTTTAGTCGCCTTTTATGACACGCAGGGAATACGGTGGCAGAATTCTTCCTAACGAAACCTGGCCGCAGAGTATATATCATCAGCCATAAAAAGTCCACTGCTGAACATCTCCCAACCTTCTCCAAGAATTCCTTGACTGAGCCAATCTTTGCCACATTTTCCCTGCAAATTTCTCTGTCTCATCTCTCCATCTCTTGTCTGGCCTTTTTCTTCTTCTCTTACAATCTCCTGGTGTCCAGTCAGTCAGTTAGCCACTTGCTCCATCGGTTACCCCTTATTCTTGCTACATGGCCTGCTCACCTTCATTTCTGTTCTTTTATAAGTTTTATAATATCTCTGACATTAGTCTGCTCTCTCTCCCAAGTTGATCTTTTCCTGTCCCCAACACTGATCTTTCCATTGCTCTCTGAGAATAGATTACTTTATTTTCCATTTATTTTGTCAGTTTCCAGATCTCACACCCCTACGTCATAGCTGGAATTATACGTGATATATAATTTTCATTTCACACAAACTGGCAGGCAACTCTTCATTATATCTCGATGTTAACCGAAAGCATTCGATCCACGCTTTCTTAAAGCTTGCTTAATGAATAATATAGCCAAGTGTAACTGCAGTTAGTATTTCATGCATAAACTTTGGTAAAAAAAACAATAATGCTTTAGGAAAAGCAATATTTGGTCAGTCGAAAATGGGGGAGGGGGAAGGAGGCGTGAGTCTCCGTTATAAAACCATGCCTGCAAATACAACCCAAGGAATGAGTTGATAATTATACTACTACTACAGCGACTATTATAGGCTGCTGCTAATGTTTCTAGGGTGCCTATTTATCGTTAATCGGGTCTTTTGGCATTTCCTCACTGGGAATAATAGTATCCTCCTTCAGTCGTTTCTTATGCATAATACTAGAGTGTTATTGGGGTGCATGAGCTTTATGTGTGGCACCTTATTATTAAATTATATATGATCAGCAGTTGTTTTCTTAACACATTTTGTGAACACTTTTCATTATTATTGTGATTTATACGTAGATTTTGCCATTATCTAGTATGACTGACATTCTCAGTGCTGAGGAGTGTGGCAGAGATGGGCAGACAGGAAATGGCAATGAACTGGGGAAAGCGAGGTAGACAGTTTCTCTAGGTAAAGGGACACAATAACTCTGGTAATGCTGTCATTCGTATTCTTAAACGTTTCCTTCCCTTTCAGAGTTATGGGAAGTAAATCCACAGCTGAATTGGTATTCTTTAAAAATTCGTTCCCTTTTTGAGCCACTTCAAAGGAAAGATTATTCCTTCAAACAGCAGATATTCTTGAAACTTGACTAAATTATTTGACCCGTTTCATGAAAAACTCCTTTCCAAGTTTTGTGCATTCGGTTGTGGTTCATTTTCATATATTTATTAAAAATGTTTAAAGAAGTTACTGTACAATTATATTAATGCTATTTACAATGATATACTAACGTTTTCTCGTTATCTGTATCTCTTTAAAAAGTGTTTCCCATGTCCATTGAGATGAGTAGCCAGACATCAACAGAGCAGACGACGTACTACCTACGATATTCATCCAATATTTAATAATCTGCATGAAGGCCAGGGGTCACACGGGGATTTTTTTTAAAAGAAACATTTAAGTTGGTAATTTGTCCGGAAAAGGACAATCTGCCATCAAGGCCACATGAGTGGTTTCGCTCGTGTCTTCTAGCTGAAAAAAAAAAAAAAAAAAAAATGCATCATCATACGAGTATATTAAATGGACGACAAATAAGTGATTCTTATACTCACTAAAAACAAAGTTCAAGATAATGATATTCCCCCAGTATAAATTATGAAAATATTATGTCATGATGAGTGAACAGTTGAACACCACTGTAATTTTGGCTAGAATGGCACTGATGGCTGAATGGAATCATGGATGTGGTGGTGACATCCCACATCTCAAATGAATTGTGCTTTCATTATCCAGTATGAGAGATGCATTCTTTGATTCATTAGTTTTTTAATCTAACACTTCACCATACCAAATATCGGCATGCTAAGTTTTTTTTAGCTCAACAGGCCTGCCAAACTGAACAACTTTCCTTCCCTTCCAAGGAAATCTTAAGCATACAGCAGGGAAAGAAAAATCCTCTAAAGAGAAGGGAAATTTTTGAAAAGGAATTATTTGTTAGAATGTAGCATTGGGTTTCCTGAACAGATCCTAAGCTTTATATTCATCGTGTAATAGTGTGCTGTCCCTGCTTACAATGCTGTACTTTTACCTTGTTTATTTCTATTGCCTGGCTATTTATTGCAGAGTGAGTATAGTGTGATGTATGAAAAAAAAACTATGAAATAGGCATCGTTTCTTTAGAAAATTAGAGCTCAACGGTGAAGAAAGGGTGAGTGTGGGGAAGGAAGCAGGGCGGTAGAATGATTCCATGACTTACTTTTCTCAGTATGTGTAAGAACTCATGTGACATTTGTCAAAGTCCTACCTTAAGGCATGCACTAATCTCTTCCCAGAAATTTCCTGTATAGTCACCAGACCCTCCCAGGGGCAAACACTTTGGTCACTTAGAGTAAACTGGAGTGTTATTCGTCTTAACTTGTGCCCGCCAGCCACGTGCCCCACATCCAATGTAGCCAACACTCGTACTGTAATACCAAATCGTGTGAATATCGTGCTTACTGTAGAGCCTCCAAGATGTGAAATAACGAATATGCAGCATGCAGGTCATAAAAGACGACTTTAAAAAAACACAAGTAAATTCAAATAAAAGTACGAATCATTCTTCAGCTTGAACACCCCTGACATCCAGCAGCAGGCAACACATTGCTCTCTCGTGCAGTGTGGTTTTTGAAGGGAGTGTGGGACTGAAACAGGGATGTGTGATGTCTCCATGGCTGTTTACTATATACATGGATGGGGTTGTAATGGGGGTGCTAGGTAGGGCAGTGGACGTTGGGGTGGCTCTAATGAATGAGGGTGAGATGTGGAAGATTCCGAGGTTGGTGTTTGCTGATGATACAGTATTGCTGAGTGAATATGAATGGGAACTGCAAGGTTTGGTGAATGAATTTGGGACAGTGTGTAGGAAGAGGAATCTGAAAGTTAATATAAACAAGAGTAAAGTTGTGGTGTTTGGGAGGAATGAAGTCACAGAATGCACAGTGAGGTTGGATGGTGAGGATATGGAGAATGTGAGTGCATTCAAGTACTTGGGTAGTGTGATGAGTAAGGATGGACCTTTGGGGGATGAAGTGCTTGAAAGGGTACAGCAGGGAAGGAAGGTTGTTGGTTCACTGAAAACAGTGATGAGAAATAGGGAGATGAGTATGGAAGTTAAGAAGTCTCTGCGTGTTAGTATTGTGATCCCTACCCTGATGTATGGAAGCAAGGCATGGACCTTGATGGAGGTGAACAAGCCAAGGGTGAGAGTAGTGGAAATGAGTTACTTGAGAGAAGCGTGATGATTGACGTGGAGGGACAGGTTGACGAATGAAGAAGTAAAGGAGCGTTGTGGGGTGGATGTGGATGTGGTTGAGAAAATTAGGAGAAATACACGGAGGTGGTTTGGACATGTGGAGAGAATGGAGAATGAAAGACTGACTAAGAAGGTGTATGTAGGTGAAGTGGAGGGAGGGAAAGACCAAGGATGAGGTGGAGGGATGGAGTTAAGAGATATATGAGGGAGGAAGGAGTGAGTTAGGGGGAGGGCAGTCAAACGGTGGATAACAGAGTGACTTGGAGACATTTTGTCTGCGGCCACCCTTTGCGGGATTAGGGCGTCGGGCTATAGATAGATAGATAGACAGATAGTGGTTACGTTAACTGTTCCTTGTCCCCTCTTTCTCCCTCCCCTATCCTACTTAAGTAATGACATACAACTACACGAAGAAAAATAATTTTATGTGGTTTTGTCGTGCATTTTGGAGGTATCGGCAAATACAGTGAACATTGTTTGGTTTGTATTTCCACATCAGGAATATGCTGTAATATACAAGGTGGTCCTTACATTGCACCCCAGGCCTGGAACATCTTATTTGTTGCGAGGACAGCCTAGTCTGATGGTGAGAGGAGCGCGTATATTATTGCTGCTTCATATCATTACTGATCAACCGTCACTCTATCACCCGGATATTTGCCACGTACAGACATTGCGTGCGATATATAAAGTATTGTATATTTTGATCACTCACTGAGCTCTTCCGAAATTCACATTAACCACATTATCTCCAGAAGGCATCTTCAGTTGCTTCATAATTTCCGAGGTGGAAGGGTTACATGCAGCATTCCATTCTGAGCTCCGTACTCCTCTCAAAGTTGAATAAAATTATGTCTGCAGTTGGAATGAAATGGAGACATTCTCTGAGCAAAGGGATGAAGATCATCTTATGCGTTAGTCTCCTGTTAAACCTGACTCGTTACATCGCCTGCATAATCAAGAAACCGATATTGGTTACACACGCCTTCATCATTTTATCACTCATATTTTCTCACCAGTCCTCATTCCTTTCCCCCTCCTCTTCCATTCTCCTCCTCCTCCTTCCTGTCCCACACATTACCTCTCCCTTCCTGGTACTCCCTCCACACATTTCTTTTAGGTCTGCTCTCTCAAATATCCTCCGGAATCAACCAGTATCTCTCTCTCTCTCTCTCTCTCTCTTCCCGTCATAAATCATCCAGAAATATCTCCAACTGACACAACATAGCCTCCATCCCCGTCACTGTCTCCTCCCCCCCCCTTCCCTCCACTTAATTTTCTCTTTTATCCCTCTACACTTTTCAGAGCTTCAACTTTGCTCCTGGATTTTCTTTATCCTGTCCCAGTCTCTTGTGCTCCCTCTCATCCATTCTTTAGCTTTCACTCGGTGTTTTCCTTCACTTAGTCTTTGTGTTTCAATCACTTCCCCTCTTTCTTTCTCTTTTAACTTATCTCCCTCTTTTTTTTTTTTTTCCTCCGACAAGGTATGTGTTCACCCCTGTTTGTTTGTTTGTTAAAAGATCACTTAAAAACTAAAAGACAGATTTGGACCAAATTTGTTGGATAGATAGCCCATGTCCCAGGGAACAATTGATTAACTCTGGGGACCGATCCGGACCGTATTACAGATTCTGCATTCGAAAAACATGTTTTGTGAAGCCCTAATCAATGATGAGAAATCCTAACCCATTATGAAGAGTGGTTTGGAAATGTTGCCCTTGTCGGAGATGCGCTCCACTGAGTGCACCCCTAGCTTCTGAGTTATATCTTCAGTTCTTCAATTATTTTTCTCTCTCTGGTAATCCTTTGCGACACGGATGGAAAAGCTGTTATGATCGGTTTAGTGTTTATGTTCTAGTAAGTACCTATGTAGGCTATAAATGTAATCATGTTAGTAAATATCTCAGAAATGCCTAATCCAATTTGGATCAAAATTAGCTGGAGAAGTGAATCTATTTTGGTGCAGAAATGCAGACGATTATGGTCATATGTCAGTTAAAGTTCAAGTTGCTGAAAACACAGTACCTCACGAATACACGAACAGATCCAAAGCAATCTTGTCATATGCTTGCGTTTAGGAATGGTGAGAAGTGATTCCAGTTTGGTGTAGATCGATCTCGAACCATGGTCAAGGTTTATGCTTGGTGTTGCTTTGCGCCTCATCCCCAGCACCGTTTTCTTAAAAATTATGTTTTAGGCACCCACCTTGGCAATCAAATAATGTAACTGTACCTCACAGTGTCATCAACTCAGTTACTGAACTCACAGTACCGTTTTGAAGATTGTGATCTAAATCTCCTGGGGGTGTTTTGAGGGTGGAGGTTATACATACATACATACATACACACACACACACACACACACACACACACACATATAGATAGATAGATAGATAGATAGATAGATATTCAGTACAAGAGCACCAGTTGACTATCTTCCAAGAACAGCCGTCAATATGACACAGAGGGGCAAGGTAGAGCCCAGAGCAGTTAGTTGTAATGGGTCAGCCTGTGAGCCGGAGGAGTGTCGTTAGTGCAATTCCAGGAATTAATGATTAATTTGTTTTCCCTTAAATTAATGCAGGGGTGGGTAATGCTTTCGACGATGTCCGTCGTCGGGTTTTTTAACCAGATGTGTTTTCTGAGTTCACTTTTCATTAAAGCTGCTCTCACACGGGGATCCATGGACGTCCAAATTTGCTGCTGAGCAAGGGTCGTGGACAGCCTGGTGTGGAATGTCTTCAGGCCCTTTCGCGGGCGTCTGCGTTCACCTCGGTTGTCCAAAACTCTGTAGTCTCCTTCTCTGTTCTCTAGAGTATATTCCAAGTAGTGTGTCATCTGCTGTTTTGAATCCATAGTCAGAACAGATAATATATTAAGAATTTTTGTGACTATTTTACTACCTTTTGCAAATGCGATGGAATATTCTGTTGTACGAATCTTAAGGAGAAACGCATTGAGGTGGTTTAGCCATGTGAAGACGATGGAGAGTGAGAGACTAATGAGGAGGATGGATGTGAGTGAGGTGGAGGGGAGGAGGAAGGGAAAACCAAGGATGAGATGCAGAGGTGCATGGGAGAGGTATATGAGAGAGGGGGTGTGTGAGCTGGGAGCATGGCAGTGAAATGGCGGAAGACAGGGCGACATGACGGTGATTTGTTTGTGGCCACTCCTTACGGGATTAAGGCGTCCGACAATAGATAGATAGACGAATCATATATATATATATATATATATATATATATATATATATTGTTACGTTGTCCGCCTTTCCGTTCCCACGGGTGCAGCCGTTACAGCTGGGCTAGGGGGATTATGCAGTATGTATCCGCGTCATTCGCGGAGTTGATATTAGCGAGTGCTACAAATTCTTTTGTTTCTTTCGTTCCCGCCACTGAGGGCAATTTTATTTTATACCATGCTGAGTATGCATTTGATTATTTTGATTGTCTTATGTGAGCTACCAGTATATTTAATAATGTTTTGCTTGCATTAGAAGTACCAATTCATTGTATAGAGAGAGAGAGGGGCACGAATATAAGTTCTTGTTAATTAATTTGATTCATGCGTTCGCGCTTGGCCGCACACGAGCCTAGCACCAGGCAGTATCTTCCCAGCCAGCTTTAGTATCGGGTGTTTGTACACTCTCTCTCTCCCCAGTTATTTTTATGCCGAGCTGGCGTTTTCATTTAAGTTTATTTTTATTCTTTTTGTTGCTGACTGAGGGAAGTAGAAATTTTATTTGTTTTTGTGACCTTGTTGTCTTTGGAGGGCCAGTCTAGCTCACCGTAGTCTCTCGCTGCCTTAATTAACGTTCCCCAACACACGTACATACACACACACCCCTAACCCCTACACAGTTAATCCCATCTCTTTGCACAAGGCTAGTGAGAACCATCGTGAGCTACTAACTGCGTTCCCCCCTTGGACATGGGTTAAGTAGAAAGTCGTCACCACCGGAAGTAAGTGGGAGGTGTTCCTGTAGGCTGTATCGGGCGGTATTGCTTCCGGTAGTGACGATAGTAGGCTAGATCTATAGGTAGGTTGTTCCGTTTTATTATCAAAGTACAGAGTGTTGCGTTCTTAAGTAAATACTTTTCCGTTGCGCAGTTTTTCTCTAGTTTGCGGAGTGTCAGTGCCGGGGTCTGCGTTATTTTTGCAACGCAGTGGAGGCCGATCATCTAAGGCTGACTTGTTGTCTTTTTTGTAATAGCCCCGGGCTGGCGCGACCGTAACAGTGGCGACCCTGCCAGGATATCCTAACAGTGCCTTTTTCTTGCTAGGATATCGTTACCTTGGCGTTCTCTGTGCTTTGAGGTGAAGTTGATGTGTTTGTAGTTTCTCAGTCAGCATTAGTATTTCATTATTCAGTACTGCCATTGATTTGTCGCCATGGAGTCACGCGTGTCTACACCAGATCGCGTACGTGCTGAGTCACCTGTGGATATGGAAAATATGGAACAACGAGAGGCACATAGCAAAGGTACTCCCCGTGTGAGCCCTGAGTTTGACTATGGTGCTGAGTTGCCTCGTTTCGCTACCCCACTATTACCATCTATGATGCCGCCGAGCCAGTTTAGAGCAGTTCCCCCGGGTATGTCTGGTGCTTTCCCTGGAGCTGTTCATTCCACTCCCATATACCCTGGAGTTTTGTCACCGGAGGCTCAGTTGCAGTTGGAGTTAAAAAAGATGGAGATGCAGCGTGCAAAAGAAGAGAGGGAGATGGAGATGCAGCGTGCAAGAGAGGAGATGGAGTTGCAGCGTGAAAAAATGCGATTTGAGCTGGAGAAGACTCGCTTGGAGGTGACTGCTAATAGACCAACTTCAGATACCCAAACCTCAGGCCGTGCAGAGGATAGGGAGAGTTGGTTCTCAAGGAGTCTAAAATTAGTGCCAGCATTTGATGAGTTGAAGGTGACAGAATGGTTTGTCAGGTTTGAGAAGAAGGCTAGGGAGTTTGAGTGGCCAAGACAGCGCTGGGTGGGGTTGGTATCTAATGTGCTGAAGGGAAAAGCCTTGGAAGTGTATAATAGGTTGAGCCCTGAGGATGTAGATGATTATGATGAATTTAAAACAGCCATCCTGAAGGCATATGAACTTAGACCAGAGGCTTATCGGTTGTTGTTCCGTGGTGCTCGGAAAAGGCCTGCTGACACCTATATGGCCTACGCCAGGTATCTGGAGGAGAGGTTAGACGAGTGGTTGCTGAGTGAGAGCGCCACTTCGTATAACGAGGTGCGTGAACTGCTTTTGATGGAACATTTTACCAACATGGCTGACAAAGAAATTGGTGTTAAAATTAGGGAGAAGAGATTCAAGATCGTGAAGGAAGCAGCGACGTGGGCTGATGACCGGGTGTTTGCCTTGCGGAGTATGGGGGTCAAGTATGCTAATTTTCAGTATTCCAGGGAGAGGACTGTGAGTGGCCCTGCCTGGGATAAATCTCCCGTGAATCAGTCCAAGGGAAGTTCAGAGGAGAAAAAGAATTCAGGGAGAAAGAGCCCTGTATCCAGTTCGAAGCTAGTTTGTTACTTTTGCAAACAGAGTGGGCACATCAAGCCTAACTGCCCTAAGTGGAAGGCCTCCCAAAATGCCAAACCAGTGGCACTAATTGTAGGTTCGAGTCAGGTGAACGAGAGTTGGGAGAGTGGTAACGGTGAGGGAGAAGTCTGTGGAAAGCTGGAGTGCAGCTGGCTGTGCTCGCTGCCAGCTCAGGCTGAAAAAGTTACCCAACATGCTACGCCACCTCCGGATGAACTGCCTCAGAAATCGTCCCTAGACTGGTGTAAACCTTTTATATGTCACGGCACAGTGAAAATTCATGGGATCAGTTATCCAGTTACTGTGGCTCGTGATACCTGTGCACAACAGTCTGTGTGCAGAAACGTGACTGGAGGGCCTGTAAACTCAGGGAAGTATGTGCTGTGTAGAGGCATGAACTCAGATGAATACTATGATTATGTTCATGTGGAACTCGATTGCCCCATTGTTCAGGCTGCAGCTCAAGTAGCTGTTGCTGATGTAATGCCAGTAGAGGGGATTGATTTTCTGCTGGGGAACGACCTGGCTGGGGAGAAAGTATTTCCATCTCTTCCCCCACCAGTTGTTGTGGCAGAGAAGTGTTTTGACGCCCCAGAAATTGGTATTGAAGTTGATGCAGAAGTGGAAGCCATGTTCCCGGTCTGTGCAATTACAAGATCTATGGCACAGGTTGCAGCCCGGGAGGAAGAACTGGTGAAGTCACAGGTTCTTGGGGTCGACTGTGATGAGGCAGGGCCACCAATGGAGGAACCTAGTGAGCAGAGTGTTGCTGTGGTGGGTGAGGAGAGTGGGAATGCGTGCATGGGTGCCGCCCCACTTCCCACTCAGGACACTAGAGGTGGTGCTGAGTGTGTCTGTGTGGAGACTGAACCCAGCCCATCGACTGAATTAGGAGAATTTCAGGACGCTGGGGTCGACTGCGGGGATGCAGGACCACCGTCAAACGCGCCTGAGGAACAGAGTGTCACTGTTGAGGGTAGAGGTGATGATGATGTCAGTGTGGAGTCTGACATTCCTCCCCCTGTCGAGTGTACTAGAGGTGACGCTGAGATTGATCGCCCTTCGCAATCCAGTGTCTCGACCAGTCCCTTATCTCAGTCCTCAGTAGAGCTGGCGGGTGTTGGGCCAGCAGAATTGAGGGTGAAGCAACAGGAGGATGTAACATTAAAGCCCTTGTTTGCTCGAGTAGGGGAAGAAAGAAGTATGGAGTGTGGTAAGGAGGAGTTCCTGATTAAAGACAATGTTTTACATCGCCGATGGACGCCCACTGGCGCCACGGTGGATGGAGGAGTGGGTGAGTTAGTGCAGGTGGTGGTTCCTGTGCAGTATAGGGTGCCGTTAATACAGTTAGCACATGAGGGACCTTTAGCGGGTCACTTGGGAAACAGAAAGACAGTGCAGCGCTTAAGATATAATTTTTGGTGGCCAAGTATGCCGGGACAAGTTGCTGCGTACATCAAGAGCTGTCACACGTGTCAGATAGTGGGCAAGCCTAATCAAGTTCTTCCTGTGGCCCCTTTGATTCCCATTCCTGCAGTTGAACCTCCGTTTACCCGGGTAATCATTGATATCGTGGGCCCTTTACCTCCTACTTCTGCTGGAAACAAGTATTTGTTAACCATAATGGATGTTACAACGCGATACCCAGAGGCTATACCAATCAGAAGCATGCAGGCGAAGTCAGTAGTCAAGCAACTTATCCTGTTCTTTACTCATTTTGGCCTGCCCAAGGAGTTGCAGTCAGACCGTGGAGTGAATTTTACATCTAATTTGTTTAAGCAGACAATGACAGAGTTGGGCATCAAACACATTTTGTCCAGTGCCTACCATCCGCAGTCACAAGGTGCCCTGGAGAGGCATCATCAGACCTTAAAGACCATGCTGCGCAGCTTCTGCTATGATAGTGGAAAGGATTGGTACCAACTGAGTCGTTAGGGTTTTCACCCAATGAGTTAGTGTTTGGGCACAGAGTTCGTGGTCCCTTGGATGTGGTGCGAGAGGCCTGGAGTAACAACAAATCTGGCAACCAGGAATCCCTGCTTGACTATGTCTGCAGCACTCGGGAGAGACTGCATTGCGCTTTAGAGCTTGCCCGTGACCATCTAATCGGGGCTCAAGCGAAAATGAAGGCTCATTATGATAAGAAGGTCAGAAGTCGTGAGTTTAAGCAAGGAGATGAAGTTTTGGCACTGCTGCCCATGCAAGGAAAACCTCTGGCGGCTAGATTCAGTGGTCCTTATATTGTGAAGAAGAGAGTTGGGGAACTTGACTATCTAATTGTTACCCCAGATAGGCGGAAGAGTACTCAGTTGTGCCACATTAATATGTTGAAGCCATACTACCGCCCAGTTGATTCTCATTGTGGGATGACTGCTGATGTCTCTCACCTGGGATGTGAAGGACGGGGAAAGGAGGACGTGGTATCAAAGGAACGTGCTGTGGAGGGAGCTGTTGGTGCCGGTGATGTGAGTAGTGGACCAGGGTTACAGCCACAGTCCCTGGAAGGTGACTTTGGAGTGGACGTTGAGGGAACCAGGGATAAGAGCGCTCCTGTAGTTTTGGCGGTTGGTAGTGAGTTGGAGGAGCAGGAGGAAGTGCTTAGTCGTGGTGAGATGTTACCAGCTGACCTATGGGAGGGCAATGGTTATGCAGCTCTGGTGGAGAAATTGCGACACCTTGAGCCAGTAAAGCGAGAAGAGCTGTGCAACAGATTATGGAAACATCCGAAAGTTTTTGGAGATTCACCGGGATTGACAACTTGGGCTACTCATGACATTGACGTTGGGGATAGTAAGCCTGTAAAATTAGCTCCTTACCGCATCAACCCTATCAGACAGAAAGCTCTCGATAATGAGATCAAGTATATGTTGGACCATGGATTGATCAAGAGGAGTTTCAGTGAGTGGAGTTCACCAGTTACCTTGCAGCCGAAGTCAGATGGGAAGGTTAGGTTGTGTGTGGACTTCCGGAAAGTTAACTCACTGTCTAAGACCGATGCTTATCCTTTACCTCGGGTCGATGACTCCGTGGACAAGGTGGGAAATGCCACTTATATCACCAAACTTGACTTAGTAAAAGGATACTGGCAGGTCCCGCTGACGGAACGGGCTAAACAAGTGGCTAGCTTTGTTGTCAGTGGTGCAGTATATCAGTGCCAGGTGATGCCTTATGGATTGAAGAATGCTCCAGCCACTTTCCAGAGGCTTATGGATAAAGTGGTGGATGGCATACCCAATTGTGTCGTTTACATCGATGATGTCATTGTGTATGACACCAAGTGGGAGGAGCACCTTGATCATGTGGAAATGCTCATTAAGCGGTTGGAGGAAGCTGGCTTAGTAGTCAACTTAGACAAGTGCGAGTTCGTACGTGCTAAGGTCCAGTACCTTGGATTTGTTGTGGGACATGGGCAAGTGGCTCCACCTCGGGCTAAGGTGGATGCCATTTCCAACTTTGCAGCACCCCAGTGTCGCCGTGCCCTCCAGCGATTTTTGGGCATGATCGGCTATTACCAAAGATTCATTGGGAATTATTCCACAGTGCTTGCCCCTCTTACTGACTTATTGCGCAAGGATAAGAAGTGGCAGTGGACAGCCGAGTGTGAGCAAGCTTTTATTACGGTTAAGTCTCTGCTGTGCCACCACCCTATATTGCGTGCACCAGATTTTGACAAACCTTTTGTGCTGGCAGTTGATGCTAGCCGAGTAGGGGTAGGAGCAGTGTTGATGCAGCCAGATGAGGGCCAGGTTGAACATCCCATATCATACTTCTCAAAGAAGTTTAATAGAGCCCAGAAGAACTATTCCGTCATAGAGCAGGAGTTATTAGCGATTATCCTGGCCCTGCAACACTTTGCTGTCTACCTGCCCCCTTTTGGCCCTGTGATCAAGATTTATTCAGACCATCATCCCCTGCAGTTTTTGAACAAGTTTAAATTTAAGAACCAGCGTTTGACCCGCTGGAGTTTGCTTTTGCAAGAGTACAATTTAGAAGTTAGGCATATTAAGGGGACTGATAACGTAATTGCTGATTGTTTATCCAGGGAGGGGTCAGGGTCTTGATTCGAAAATTTTGATCCAGGGCTCAAAATTTTCCCTTGGGGAAGGGCGTGTTACGTTGTCCGCCTTTCCGTTCCCACGGGTGCAGCCGTTACAGCTGGGCTAGGGGGATTATGCAGTATGTATCCGCGTCATTCGCGGAGTTTATATTAGCGAGTGCTACAAATTCTTTTGTTTCTTTCGTTCCCGCCACTGAGGGCAATTTTATTTTATACCATGCTGAGTATGCATTTGATTATTTTGATTGTCTTATGTGAGCTACCAGTATATTTAATAATGTTTTGCTTGCATTAGAAGTACCAATTCATTGTATAGAGAGAGAGGGGCACGAATATAAGTTCTTGTTAATTAATTTGATTCATGCGTTCGCGCTTGGCCGCACACGAGCCTAGCACCAGGCAGTATCTTCCCAGCCAGCTTTAGTATCGGGTGTTTGTACACTCTCTCTCTCCCCAGTTATTTTTATGCCGAGCTGGCGTTTTCATTTAAGTTTATTTTTATTCTTTTTGTTGCTGACTGAGGGAAGTAGATATTTTATTTGTTTTTGTGACCTTGTTGTCTTTGGAGGGCCAGTCTAGCTCACCGTAGTCTCTCGCTGCCTTAATTAACGTTCCCCAACACACGTACATACACACACACCCCTAACCCCTACACAGTTAATCCCATCTCTTTGCACAAGGCTAGTGAGAACCATCGTGAGCTACTAACTGCGTTCCCCCCTTGGACACGGGTTAAGTAGAAAGTCGTCACCACCGGAAGTAAGTGGGAGGTGTTCCTGTAGGCTGTCTCGGGCGGTATTACTTCCGGTAGTGACGATAGTAGGCTAGATCTATAGGTAGGTTGTTCCGTTTTATTATCAAAGTACAGAGTGTTGCGTTCTTAAGTAAATACTTTTCCGTTGCGCAGTTTTTCTCTAGTTTGCGGAGTGTCAGTGCCGGGGTCTGCGTTATTTTTGCAACGCAGTGGAGGCCGATCATCTAAGGCTGACTTGTTGTCTTTTTTGTAATAGCCCCGGGCTGGCGCGACCGTAACAATATATATATATATATATATATATATATATATATATATATATATATATATATATATATATATATATATATATATAGAAAGAAATAAACAGGTTTTCTGAAGAGCTGAATGAATTAGTAGGAGAAGTGCTCAGGAGTTATAAAGTATATACTTGTAATGAGTGACATGAATAGGAGAGTCGCCACTGGTCCTGTGAATTATAATGGGTGGTGATGGAGAAAGTATTTTCATAAAGCTAGAATGAGAAAATAAAGGAGTGAACATAGATGGAGAAAAGCTTAACCATTCAAGAGTTGCAGATGACATTGTCCTAATCTCAGAAACAGCGGAGGCATTGCAAGAAATGTTAAATGACCTGAACAGAGAAAGTCTGGAAGTAGGACTGAAGATGAGCCGGAGTAAAACTAAAGTAATGTTTAATCCGCAAACACCAAAGATCGTCATCAGAATATGCAATGAAATTCTTGAAGAAGTTGAGGAGTACAACTATTTGGGACAAATACTAAAATTAACAAAAGATCATGATAGCTAAATAAAAAGACGCATTTCAATTGGATGGAAAGCTTTCGGTAAACATAGAGACATTATGAAAAGTAGCTTGCCTGTTTGTATGAAACGAAAAGTATAAAACGAATGTATAATTCCGGCTATGACGTATGGTTGTGAGACCTGGAAATTGACAAAATCAATGGAAAATAAATTAATCTGTTCTCAGATAGCAGTGGAAAGGTCAATGTTGGGAATATCTTTTAAGAGACAGGAAAAGATTGGGGGAGAGAGCAGATTAAAGTCAAAGATATAGAAATTATAAAAGAACAGAAATGGAGGTAGGCAGGCCATATAACAAGAAAAAGGGATAACCGATGGAGCAAGAGGCTTACAGACTGGGCACCAAGAGATTGTAAGCGTAGCAGAAAAAGGCCAGACAGGAGCTGGAGAGATGATATAGAAAAATTTACAGGGAAAACGTGGCAAAGATTGGCTCAGTCAAGGAATTCGTGGAAAAGGTTGGGGGAGGCCTTTGTTCAGCAGTGGACTAGTTATGGCTGCTGCTGCTGATGATGATGATGATGATGGAGTACCAGGGAAGACTGATAATGGAAAGCAACTAAAGGACTTGTGTCAAGGAGAAGACTGTGCATTTGTAACTCTTGCTTCAGAAATAATGATGCCCTTAAATATGCGTGGTACAGAGGGAATGGCGATCATGTTGAAAGGAGACTGGTTGGAAAGGAGTGGAGAAGAGTGAGGTGGACCAGAAGAGAGGGGAGCAGTCAGGGAGAGAGAATGAATGTCGAGAAGCTGAGGATTAAAGAAATGGCAGATGAATACAGAGCCAGAGTAGGGGAGGAGCTGGAATCAGTGAATTGGAATGAAATGGGTCTGGACAACTTGTAGAATGCATATTAGGATTGCTTAGTTAGGAATGCTAAAGCAGTGTGTGGTGTGGCAACAGTGACAACGAAGAAGATAGGTACGGCAAGGTGGGATTAAGAGGTTAAGAAAGCAGTGGAGGAAAAGAGGAGGAAGTGGCTAGAAAAGGATACAGGACAAGGGTTCAGCTGAGATATGAACTGGATATATTGGGAGCAAGAATCTAAAGAGACTAGTGAAGAGAAAAATGGAGATCAATGATGACCTAAGAAGAAAAATGAATACAGATAACTCTGAAAATAGGAAGTTATTCTGGAAAGAGGTGCGGAAATGTAGAAATTACAGTGGAAAGAAGTTTGAAAGTGTGAAGGATGTATGTTGTAGATTATTAACCTAGGAGGATGAAGTAAGGACCAGATTGAAAGAATATTTTGAAAGTCTGATCAGTGGGAATGGAGAAAGCAGAGCGGTTGTAAACATGATTGGTTTGGGGGGGAGAGTTACAGAAAAGGAATACAGTGCCAGGAAACGTGACACTTGCAGAAGTGAAGAACGCTGTGAAGTGGCTGAGAAATAGGAAAGCAGATGGGGTTGATGAGGTGTATGCAGAGATAATTAAGTGTAGTGAGGAGAGTGGAATGAAGTGCTTGTTTGAGATATGTAGGAAGGCATGGATGAGTGAAACAGTCCCAGTAGTAGACTGTAGCACCGGTCGAGCAGGGCAGTACTCCCAAGGTGGATGGAATGCTGATGACAGGGAGAGCTGGAGCTCCCGTTTCATCAGCCCTCGGGTCTAGCTCCCGACCATCCCCCTTTGCTGAACTTTTCCAGTGTCCCAGTAACACGGAGAGTAGGCCAGCATACTCTCCAATACAAATTTCTCTATCAACACCAAACTACAAGTGCAGTACACACTACACTTCCTTTTACAAAATTCAACAATCATGGCGTCTTTACACACAGCCTCGGAGTCCCTGGGGGGGGAGGGGACCATAGATGCCCCCACCTTCTGCCCTCTCCCGGTGACGACTCGAGTTGCCTGGAACCACTGTCTGACTCATTTCTCTTTCATTTCTGCAACATTTGTGGCCTTTCCTCCAACTTTTGCTCTGTTGAGCACCAGATCTCCTCCTCTCTAAACCTCACCTTCTTTTCCTAACTGAGACTCAGCTGTCTGAGGCACCTGACAGCAAACCCTTTTCTGTATCCTCCTACTTTCTCTATACTCATTTCAAAGCCAAAGGTGGCTGTTGTGTATATATATACGCAACGACTTATCTTGCTCTCGTGCTCTTGAACTCGATTCTTCTGCATTCTCTACACTCTGGCTTTGGCTTTCCTGTCACTCTCTGACTAAATATAACGGCTCTGTTTACTTATCTCCTAATTCTACTGACTATCAAAAATTCTTCGACTATCTTACTTCTACGATGGAACACATTCTATCCATTTCCCCTTTCTCTGAAATATCTATTCTAAGAGATTTCAGTGTTCACCACCACCTTTGGCTCTCCTCTCCTTTCACTGATCCACCTGGTGAACAAGCCTACACCTTTTCTATCCTCAATGACCTAGAGCATCTTGTACAGCACCCTACCCGTATTCCTGACCGCCTTGGAGAGAGCTCTAACATACCTGACCTCTTCCTTACAACTAATCCTTCTGCTTACACTGTTAATCTTTTCTCTCCGTTGGACTCCTCTGATAACAGCCTTATCACCTTAACCTGTCCTGTCACTCCGGTACGGCCTTTGGACCCTCCAAAGAAACGTTGTCTGGGGCACTTTGGAGCTGTGGACTGGGAGGCCCTCAGGCAGTACTTCTTTGATTTTCCAAGGAATGATTATTGCTTCCATGACCGGGAGACATCTGAGTGTGCCTTGCGCATTACGGAGGTTATTCTCTCGGGCATGGAAGTATACATTCCTTTCTCATATCCTTTGACAAATGCAAGTAAGCCTTGGTTTAATCATGCTTGTTCTAATGCTGTCCGCAACAAGGAGAGGAGCTATAAAAGGTATCAGAGCCAACCCACCCCTGAATCACATACTTTATACGTTTCTGCCCGGAATCACGCTAAGGCTGTTCATCGCTCTGCTAGATATAATTTCATCCGTACTAAATGCTCTCAACTCTCCAAATCGAATTCTTCTCGCTCCATCTGGCACCTTGCCAAAAACCTTTCTAACAACTGTACCTCATCATCCTTCCCTCCTCTTTTCTACGCTGATGGCTCTGTAGCTATTTCATCTACTGATAAAGCAGATCTCTTCTCCCAGACTTTCTCCTCCAATTCCACCTGAGACGATTCCAGTGCTGTTCCTCCATCACTTCCTTCCTCTGACTTCCTCATGGCTGACATTAAAATTTCTTCAGCTGATGTATTTTCTGCCATCACAGGCCTCAATACTAACAGGGCATATGGGCCTGATGGAGTCCCTTCTGTTGTTCTCAAGAACTGTGCTTCTGTGCTTACACCCTGCCTAGGCAAACTCTTTTGCCTTTGTCTATCAACTTGTACCTTTCCTTCTTGCTGGAAATTTGCTCTCATTCAGCCAGGTCCAAAGAAGGGTGACCATTCCCAACCCTCTAACTTTCGTCCAATTGCTTTAACCCCTAAAACGTGGCCATCAACAGCCGACCCCCCCCCCCCGGGTGGCGGGGTAGGATCGCGGTCTGAGTACCTGTAGGAAAATATTAGCCAAAAATCAGACATTAATCCTAGAACATTATACTTTGTATGGCAGATAGTACTTACATTCAGCTTTCTCTTGAGACAGGTGTTGAGCCTTTTTGGACTACCCATGGACTTGTGGAGACTTGCAAAGTTGGGTAACAAAATCTTCACTTTTACACCTCCAGCAACCCGGTTTCCCCTCTACCACAGCCTCATTCTGTCCCAGTAAACTTTATACTACAACGTACAGGTAGTTTGGAATCCGTATTTGTACAATAAGCACTGAAAATAAGGCTAAAATCAACAAAGTGTACGGCCGACATGCAGCGTGGCGGCGGTCTTCCTGTCACTCAACAAACATTTCCATTTTCACAGCTAAAAACACGTATACTACATTATTTTCAATCATATTACTTCCCAAAAGATCACCGCGGCACGCTTTTATTCTGGCTTACGCCCGTCACTTTATTCTCATTCCTGTCGGCCGCTCGCACTGACTCGGAAGAGCTAGAACTCGCCATAATGTCACTGTGAAAGCCTGCGGTAAACTGACACTAAACAGGGGCAAACCGCGCAAAAAAAAGCTAGTGTGACAACTGGGGAAACAAGCGTTTCCTATTAGCACAAACTGCTTGTGAGAGGAGAGCACAGATTTATAGTTCTGAGCAGAGCGCTGCCATATATTACAGCCAGGCTGGCCGGGCCGTGGTGGGGGGGGAGGGAGGAAAAACGCGATACTTGGCAACAATGGAGGTCAGTAGTACAAAGGTCAAGTATGCTAATTGTAGCTAAAGGGTGGTGGTACTGATAGACAATACCAGCTGGAACATCCTTGCCCGCATTTATTCAAAATTAACTCTAATCGCAAATGTGACGATCCGCCGTTATGTCCTTTTTGGCGATCGTCGCAAACGTGATGCTCCGCATTTCAAGGGTTAACATCCTGTATCACAAAAGTTTTCGAGTCAATTCTTATTAGAAAAATTATAAAGCATCTTTCTTATCACAACCTTCTTTCTGATCGTCAGTATGGGTTCCATCAGGGACGCTCCACTGGCGATCTTCTCTCCTACCTTTCAGACTCCTGGTCATCCTCCTTTCGCGACTTTGGCGAAACCTTTGCTGTTGCACTTGACATCTCAAAGGCTTTCGATCGAGTCTGGCATAAATCTTTAATATCCAAACTGCCCTCTTACGGTTTCTATCCTTCTATCAGTGCCTTCATCTCTAGCTTCCTTTCTGGTCGTACTATAGCTGCTGTTGTAGATGGCCATCGTTCTTCTCCTAGATCTATCAACAGTGGTGTTCCTCAGGGCTCTGTCCTATCACCAACTCTCTTCCTTTTGTTCGTCAATGATCTTCTAAGCTGTACATCTAACCCTATCCACTCATATGCTGATGACTCCACCCTTCACCTTTCCATTTGGTTCCCGCAACGTCCATCTCAGCAGTTACTTCAAGAAACAAGGGATGAGGCTATGGCACACCTAATGTCTGACTTGGCCCGTATCTCTAACTGAGGTAAAAATAATCTTGTTATTTTCAATGCATCAAAGACTCAGTTCTTACATCTATCAACCCGACATAATCTTCGACAGGTGTACCCACTAATGTTTAATAGTATCCACCTCAATCCTGCATTATCCTTGAACTTGCTTGGGGTGTCATTTACTCGGGACTTGTCTTGGAAAGATCATGTTACATCTCCTGTAAAATCTGCTTCCAAGAGATTAGGTGTGCTAAGCCGACTCCGTTCCTTCTTCACCCTTGCACAATTGTTGACTCTATACAGGGGTTTTATCCGCCCCTGTGTGGAGTACAACTCTCATGTGTGGGTACGTTCCCCACATACAGCTCTTCTCAATAGGGTGGAATCAAAGGCTTTTCGTCTCATTAACTCTCCTCCTCTTACTGACTCCCTTCAACCTCTGTCTCTTCGCCGCACTGTTGCATCTTTATCTCTTTTCTATCGCTACTTCAACGGTCACTGCTCCTCTGAACTGTCTGCATGAATTCCTCCACCTCTGCGACGGGCACGTAGCACCCGTCTAGCAGCAAACTCTCATCCCTTTTCCGTCCAACTCTCTAATGCAAGAATTAACCTTTACTCCCAGTCCTTCATTTATGCAACAGGTCAGCTCTGGAACTGTCTCCCTCTGTCTGTATTTCCTGCTTCCTATGATCTCCAGTCTTTCAAACGCAGTGTGTCCAGGCATCTCGACATAATTGGATCTTGAATTTGGCTCTCTTTTGTATTTTGTTTCTCTGTAGGAGGGAACAGTTGTTGCAGGCTCGTGGCCTTTGGTTCCTTCTTCCTTACATAAAAAAAAAGTGTAATGGAAAAAAAAAACTGTTTTTGCATCCGTGTATACAAATAAAGGTGAGCAAAGTGAGTGCAAGAATTATTGTGGCGTAAGTCTAATGAGTGATGGAGGGAAAGTATATGGAAGAATTATTATAAAGAAATTAAGAGAGATATCAGAAGGCCTAATGAGTGATAAACAGGGTGGCTTTAGGAGTGGCAGAAGATGTGTGAATCAAATATTTGCTGAGAGACAGATAGTGGAGAAGGCTTGTGAGATGGACTATAAGGTGTTTATGGCATTTCTGGATCTTGACAAAGCATAAAGTAGACACAGAAGGATTGTGGAAGGTTTTGCGTATGTTCGGTGTAGATGGCAAGCTACTAGGTACCGTCATGAGTTTTTATGATGGTAGAGAAGCATGTGTAAGGGTAAATGATCATGTAAGTGATGGTTCACGATCACTGTGGGCGTGCGACAAGGTTGTGCGATGTCCCCATGATTGTTCAATACATACTCGTATGTGTATGGGTTGATGAGAGAAGTACAAACACAAGTAATGGAAAGAGGGATGGCATTGGTAATGAATGATGATGGATGTAATATCTCAAATCTGATGGATGTTGATGATGCAGTACTACTCGCAAATACAAGACAAGAGCTTGATAGACTAGTGCAGGGTTTTGTAGATGCCTGTGAGCATCGTGCATTGAGAGTAAATGTAGAAATGAGTAAAGTGATAGTTATTGAGAGAGAAGGTGACTCCCTGTGTGATGTTACGGTGAAAAGAGAGAGAATGGAATTGGTGAGAGAGTTGAAATACCTTGTTACAGTGATAGAAAAGAGAGGAAATGTGCAAAAGAAGTGGAAAATAGAGTGACAAAAGGAAGGAAAGCAGCTGGTTCTATGAAGGCCTTGATAAGAAATAGAGCCTTCAGTGTTGCAGCAGCGTAAGGCTTACATGAAGCATGGAGGAGTGTTAGTGCCAACTTTAACATACACGTGTGAGACTATGGTGTCATGAAAGTAAAAAGTCAAGAGTAAGAGCAGTGCAGATGGGACTGTTGAGGAATGTATGTCGAGTACGGAGCGAGGTTAGGATACGAAATTATATGATTCGTGAAAGATGCCGAGCGAGGAAGTCTGTGAACACCAGAATCGAAGAGAGTGTTCTGACGTGGTATGGTCACGTGGAGAGAATGGATGTCAGTAGAGTGGTGGAAAAGGTGTATCTGAGCGAATTTGATGGACGGAGGAGGCAAGGTAAGCCAGGATGAAGGTGGGGAGATATGGTGGACGAGTATGTGAGGAAGAGAGGTATGGAATTGAGTGAGGGTAAGGGACTGACAGGAGATCGAGATAGCTGGATGAATTTTGTGCGAAGTGCATGACCAGAGATTTGGCATCCCTTTTTAACGTGACAGCTTTCAGACTGACTCTACAGGTATCGGATAGGTATATATGAAGCTACAGTATGTGGTGAAACGTTTTGGCGTATCAGATGGAGCCAAGATTCCGTGGGCCTGAATTATGAGTGAATGTAAGTATGGCCTATTGAACTGGGCAGACTTTGGCTGTCTGGAATCTGCTACTCCTGTCTACCCCCTAGGGTGAGAAAGGAGGTCCGGATAATATATATATATATATATATATATATATATATATATATATATATATATATATATATATATATATATTAACGCAAGCATGTAGCTTATGTAAATCAGGGTAATAAGAATTATTTAAACACGTGTTCAAGCATATTTATGGAAATTAAGTGTACATAAGCCCTTTTATACTGTAACCACATATTGACTGGCCAGTAACCAATGAGTACAGCTCCATATACAATGTATTGCAGTTAATGTAAGTATTGTATATATTAATTCTTAGTCTTAATTTTTGGTAAGAATATCTAGTGAGAATTGTGTATAAGTGTCTACAGTACTGTACCTGATAAGAAATTCTCAGGAATATGGCTACCTAAATACAATCATCCTTTTGGGATAATGTTTCCATATACCGCTAGCTATACTGTCATTTATATCAATAAATGTACCCAAGTCTAAAAAAAAAAAAGCGTCATCATTATCTTACGACCCTGTTTTCTATCTTATCTATTTGTTTGTCCCTCAGTATTAACTTTGGTCACATCTGTCAGATCTCCCTCATCGTCTTTCTTTTAATCTCTCTCTCTCTCTCTCTCTCTCTCTCTCTCTCTCTCTCTCTCTCTCTCTCTCTCTCTCTCTCTCTTCACATCATTTCATTTTTTCGTTCTCACGACACTACCATTCGTACGACTACTTAGTTTTTCCTCACTTTCTCGTATCTCTCTCTTCTCATGCTCCTTTCATATTCCCTTCTTTATCGTTTCACCCTCCTTGAAGTCTTCTGTATCTTTTGTCATTTCAGTTCTCCCTTACCTTACTCCATGCTCATTCTCACCTCGTCCGTCCCTTTTCCTAACATTTCCTTCACTCGCATACCTTTACTTCACCGTTACCTTTTGTGGGATTCAAGATGTTGAACTATCTACTTATTAACAACAATCTCAAATACTTTTCCAAATGATGTGATAGTAACTGGGCTGTAATCAGAGGGGTCAGATAAACCGCCTTTCTTTGGAATTGCGTGGATGTTGGCTTTCTTCCAAGATTTGAGGAATGAAGTACTGCACATAACAGATGCATAGTCTGAATAATTTAGCTAAAACAAGAGCAAGTTAAGGGGAACACTTTTTCAAAACAGTTGGAGGAATACCATCTGGACCTTGAGCATCGTTAGTCAGTAAAATGTCTAGGATGGGTTTTACATGTCTAGTCAGTATCTTAAGTGGGGGAAGTTCAGGAGAGTCATGTTCGAGTACACGGACGTTCTGGCTGACTTCCTCTAAGGTCGTCTTGATGGCAAATGTACTAGCAAGGTTGTTTACCTTTCCACGAGGGTCATTTATAGTGCTACCATCTTGAGAGTTTAATGGGGGAATGGGTGATGATTTTTATAGGTTATTACTGAAACAATGTGTAGTTGACCAGGATATACTATTGTCATTAGAACTATTTAACAGTTTTAATGCTTGATTGTGGAGAAGGGTTGATTTAGCGAGATTTACTGCTGCTTTTGTATGGTTTCTAGCAATTTTAAATTGACTAAGGGATTTAAATGTTTTTTATTTTATGTAAGGATTTCTGGGTCGTTGCTCTGACACAGTGCTGTCAAACGGGAGCTCCAGCTCTCCCTGTCACCAGCTTGCTATCTACCTCGGAAGTACCGCCCTATTCGACTGGTGCTACAGTATACTCATCCGTCTGTCTTTCTACCTGTTTGTCTCTCTGGATGATCACGAGTGTCTGGGTATCTCTGTTTTGTTGTCTCTCTTTACCTGCCTGTTTCTCTGTATTACTATCTGCCTGCCAGCCTCTTTTGTTTTTGTTTTTTTTATGTCATTATTATTATCCCCCATCGGGTATGTTTCGAATCTCCATCAGTTATCAGTGTATTTCTCTCCGATCTCGTGTCGGATAAATGATCTCTAGGTGTTATGTGATTCATTCGCATTCTTGCCAGTCTCTATGCCTCTCTGAGTGTCTTTTCTGACCATTTGTTATCTGTAATATCTGTCTCTGCATTTTATGTTACTCCTGTCAGTTAGTCTCTCTCCTATACATTTTCTTTTAGTCTACGTCTATCTCTGCCTTTTAGAGTTTCTTAGGTACGTATTTGCCTGACTTTTTTGGCCTCCTTTCTATCAGGCTTAATGTCTGCCTCTCATATACGGTAACTACTGGCTGTCTGTTCATATACAAATCTGTCTACACATGTCTGTCTGTGTGTTGATCTGCCTCTTATGCCATTATGTGTGTTGTAATGTTTTTACTTTCATCAATTCGTATTTTTTTATGTCCGTCTACCAGTCCTTCTGTAAAGTGACGACTATTGTTATCCATGATACCACCATGCTAACGTAGTTGGCTTGATAACGATACCTTTAAATAAAGGAGTCAGTTATATATTTCTTAACTTAACCTGTAATACTCGTGATGGAAGGGTTGAGTTCCCACCTCATTTACTTCCAACCCCACAAATGTAAAGGATCTGACCGCCTCATTACTTGTGTAATTCTGTGTTTTTTCTGGCCTGTTACCTGTCAAGGAACAGACCGCAACAGTACTTGTATAACTGTAGTGAGCTATGCTGCATTACCACTACATACTTATGTAGTGCTTTACAAGTATTTTATGTATTACACGTTCACACTCATTCCAGTGTTGTTAACATATTCCTAATACCGACATAACTTGCGTAAATAACTAAAAAAAAAAAAAAAAAAAAGCTTGTGTATACCGACGTCTTCATGATATTCTTGCTGTCACCAAACGGTGTTATTCGACTTAAATACATTTATATTGAAATGGTTACATGTAGCCTTCAGAACAAAAGGTTTTTCCTAATTATGGAAAAAAAAAGTCTGACGAAAGTTCGAAAAGGAAAAAAACAAATAAGAATTCTGACCTATTTTACATTGATACTTGACAGTGGTCAGTAACTCTCGAAACTATCAAGCTTTTCAAAGTTTTATGAAAAAGTTTCATAATTTGAGGGATAAAAATGCAAAGATATTGTCAGTAATGTGCAACAACATCTATATAAAAAAAACATTCCACCAGGCACGCCCGTGCGTCAGTAATAAATCTGAGTGTGGCAGTGTTGGCGTTGCAAATTCTCGGTTTTTAATTAAGAAGTGTAACAAGCGTGAAGAGTATGTAATGGCGGCAGCCTCCTCTCTCCCTTTGGACTCTTTACCTCCCAGTATTCCTCTCGTTCCCTTCACCCCACCCTTCCCTCTTCTGCTTCCCATGCCCTTTCCTCTTCACCCCCCCTCCCTTGGTGTGGAGCTGGTGATGTAATAGATCACTTATCCAGCTCGCAGCTGCAACAGGTAAACGTCAGTTGTCGGACCGCCCAGACAACTGGACAAAGTTTGTTCCCCATACGTCTTTATTCAACCAGTGGTACGACTGGAGACCCTAATGGAAATTCTGTTGTTTCGTGCTGCATTCAAGGGAATGAATGGGACTTGTAGCAAGTGATTGCCTGTAACCCTCGTGTAGCCGATAGGCATTACTACTTAGTCGTCTTCTATTTCCTCTCCTCCCCGTTGGTATTCATCAAACCTGCTCCCATACCCCACCCATGGCCTCACTTATATTAGCTAAGAGACCCCTCAAACATTATGTTATGGCCGGGAGAGAGAGAGAGAATCGTGGTGAAACTACTATATCTGGAGGAGAAATTCATCATGTAGCATGAGGTACTGAATGGAAGTAATTCAGTTACATAATGTGTGATGTCGGTTACCCACTAGTAAGCCACAAGTTTCTTACCAACGATGAGAAGTAATCGTTGCAGCTGGACGTTTTCGAGCAGTAGTATCTTGCCTTGACGGTAGCTGGTGGTGTATGGGTTAGCACGTTCAGTTTGCAACAGGAAAAACCGGAGTTTTAATCTTGGGCTGATTAAACTCTAAGACATAGCTTGTTTTTCCTTATCCCTGTTCACTCAGCAGTGCACATGATATCCTGGCTGTAGCACTGACTATTATGGTCTTTGACACTCGGGCGCAATGGATCATACTGCAGGGCATTACTTTTGTGATTCTGTGTTATTTTGAATTCACCCGGGCTTTCGAGTGGTGACTTGTATCATCTGTCAGTACTGCCAGTGTCCAACAATAGTCAGCGCTGCTAATGTCATCTGTACTCCCATCCATTGTTGATAATTTAGCCATTTTTCCCCATTCTTGAATCCCCTCCCTACCTCCCCTCCATTAGCATCTCCTCCCGCCTCCCCAGCCGTGCTGTGCTATGCAAATCTTGCCCGGAGTTTTCCACTGACTTCATCCATTGAAATGAACCCTATGCCTATTCTTATACAAAATAATATATATATATAGATCTATATATATATCTCTATATATATATATATATATATATATATATATATATATATATATATATAGAAAAAAAGTAATTGATAGTGCCATACACCTGGAATTGGCTAATTAACACCTGTCAACACCCCACATGCGCTAGTTCGCTAATTTTCCCTGCTTATTTCCCCTTGAAATGTGCTGTATGACCTATTCCTGTAATAAAAAATATATATAAGATAGGGAGAGAGAAGACTAAGTGATATTTACATTCACCTGGAGCTAGTATGAGACAGCCCTAGCATGTATTCAATATGGACGGTGGGTGTTAGCGCCGAAGTGGTGACATGTAGAGGTGTTTAGTATGAAGGAGGACTACTGGGCCTTGGAAGCAGGCTGTGAAGCCTATGCCCAGAGTCGGACACATTAAAAAAAAAAAAAAAAAAAAAAATTATTATGTATTGTCTAGATTTCCTGCCAATCATTTCATAGCATATAAATTAGCAGCTGTCACCACACTGACATTGTCAACCCTTGGCTGCCCATATATGCCACGTCATTCAGTTTACTGTCATCTTTTGAGGTGAAATCATGTCAGATTTGCACCTCTCCATTTCCGCCGCATCTGAGCCCATTGCAAATGGCCCTGTGACCTCTAGCCCTCGTGTGGGAAGGGGTAAAGGGCTAAGTGACTCTGCTGTTGAACATGAACTGGCTGATTTATCAATGATAATGATGGACAGTGACTACGATCTTTCTGGTGAATCATGTGATGAGCCTGGGAGGAAATGGTGACAGAAACTCCAAGTACGAGTGCTTCAGTGTCCCAAGTTCGTCCTGGCTCCAAGGGAAAGGAGCCCTTAGTGCAGCAAGGGAAGGAATTTGGGAAGGGAGTGAAGAGGAGGCAGGTTAGCACCGGAGCAATGGACCTTTGTGACCCCAGCCACCATGAGTCCGGTGGTGAATCACCTCCCCACTCTCCCAGCTCCACTTCACTAATATCTTCCACCTCTTCAGCCGAAACTTCTCCTGAGTCTTCATCGTCGGAGTCTCCACCAGCACCTACAGTGAAGGCAGGCCATAGGGGACGAGGTAAATCCCTTACTTGTCATAAAAGTAGAGTTGTTTCTAGAGTAAGGGCTACTAGTGGTACACGGCAACCTAGGATCAGTCGGAGTAACCTTGAAACGGCTCAGTCTGCCATACAGCCACCCTCATCCACCCTCACCCAGCCTACACCACGATGAGAGGGAACCCTGGATGCCTTCGTGTGGATGGAAGGTTCTGATTTCATCCCAGAACAACTCCACTTTGACGAGAGTTCTTCAGGGATACAGCCTGCCTTCATTCTTGACGAGGATGCTGAATGTGTGGACTACCTTCTGGCATTCCTTGATGATGAAGTCATGCAGCACATGTGTGATGTGACCAACAGGTACGAGTCACAACGTGCTGCAAGTGGTGCAGGTACAGCGAAAATCCATCAGTGGACCGTGCTTGGAGTGCAGGAACTGTATGTGTACTTCGCCCTCATGCTTCTCATGCCTCATTCACGGAAACATGAGTTGGAAGATTACTGGTCCATGGACCCTTTAATACCCTCACTCACCTTCAATAAGTACATGGCCAGAGATCGGTTCCGTAACATCATGGGAAACCTGCACTTCACAACAATGATGTACCTTCCCAGACTGACCCACTCTGGAAGATCCGGGAGTTTCTGAACAGAATGAAGGATAAATTTATATCATTCTTCCACCCATTTCAGAAGGTTGTCATAGATGAATCCTTGTTCCTGTTCAGAGGATGTCTGAGGTTCGTACAGTACATTCCAAGCAAACGTCATCAGTTTGGAATAAAGTTCTTTGTACTGTGCGACTGTAAGACGGGGTATACCCTTGACTTTGTCATCTATTTAGCCAGCACTGTTGATCTGGACAAAACACATCCCCTTGGTGTGCTGCTTTAAAGGTATTTTGGTGGGAATCATGTACTGTATACCGGTACTGACAACTATTATACAGCACCAAAACTTGCTAAATACCTTTCAGAGCACGGCATCAGCTCCTGTGGCACTGTCAAGAGCAATCGTGCCCACTTTTCCAAGCTCCCCAAGGCAGGAACTTCGCAGCAGAGAGACGTGCACCTACACAAGTCTGAGAAGATGCTGGCAATACAGTGGCATGATAAGAGGGTCGTGCACATGCTTACCACTGCACACAAGGGGGAACTGAGAGACAGTGGGAAGGTCGATTGTAGGACAGGCGAACCTGTGTTGAAACCTGATGCTGTCATCGACTATAATATCAATATGTGGCTGGTGGACAAGTCCGACATCATGATTGGAGAGATCGACTGCCTCAGGAAGAATACTAGGTGGTACAGGAAAGTGTTTCTGCATCTCATTGACATGACGATGCTGAATGCCTTCATCCTGTACAAGATGAAGGTAAAGCCACCAAAGTCCTTCTCCCTGAGGTTGTTCGCCAGGACCTGTGTTCAGCAGCTGCTTGAGAGAAATGGTAGGGTGACAGCAGCAGCTCCAAGGCACCATGCTGTAAGACTTCTCGATAGACTTGAGCAGAGGGTGTACATGATCGGCACAGACTGGTGCCAATGCCTACCACTACGAAGAAGAAGGCTGCGACCCACAGGTGCCAAGGTGTATGCACATACCACCTGATGCACACCTGAGCACAAATGCACCTCTTGGCAGTGCGCTGAGTGCCAGGTTCCCCTCTGTGTATCCTGCTTCTTTGATTACCACAGCCTGAAACATTTCTAAAACAGTGCAAGTGGGAATGTAAATAATGTGTAAATAGCAAGTGAAAGCCATCCATCCATCCATCCATCATCCAATCCCACACTGCCCCACGAGGAGAGCAGGATCCCGGGGCCAGGCAGTTGGTCCCAACATTTAAGATGAGAGTGACCAGCCTCACTCATCCCTGAGTGGCATTACATGAGCAATCAACCCCAACTACCCCTTGGATATAAACCTACACTGGCTCAATCTGATTGGAGTGCAATAATTACCCACTAAACCACCAGGCGCCAAAATTTGGTTATATGGTTACCACCTGGCATAGTAAATGGTTTCATGGTGTTCAGGAAACCATTTGGATTGTCACTCAGTGTAGAGTCACCCACAGGCAGAAGGAAGAGGAAAGAATGAAGGAAAGAAAGACAGAAGAGGAAGTGTAAAGTCACCTGTAGGCAGAAGGACAAGGAAAGAATGAAGGAAAAAAAGACAGAAGAGGATGGAAGGAAAGAAGGATGGAGGAGAGGAAAGGGCAGACACCCAACAGCAGCACTACATCAAGTGAGTGGATGGTGAGCACCCCCACTCACCACTGAAAGCAATGGATGTAAAAATAATTGAACAGTGGAAAATAGTTTTATAGGTTACTGCAAGTGACAGTGCATAACATAGTGTAAATAAAACAGAAATGTAAATAATGTAAAAAAAAATAGAAATTGTAAATAGAAATGCAAATAATTAGTAATATAAGAATATGAGTACAAATACTTGGAGTAATGACAGTGAAAGTGAAAACTTTGCTCTCTACACTAGTCCACTGAACGCGAAAGTTAATGCCTGGAGTGAAAATACACTACCATCACTGAAGGAAACTTATGGATTAACCCTCTCAGTGTCAGTCACGCGATTTGCATGCCATGTGGATTGTTTTAAAGATGATCAGTCACTCGAATCGCGTTCCTAAGCACAAAAAAATTAGCCAAAACTTAAGTTTCTGGCGAAATCGAGTCAAATTTTGATGCATTGTAGGGATTGTAGCGCTTTCCAATGGTAAGGCATTGGCAACACTGAGCTGCCTCACGGGGCCCAGCATGTAGCGATAAACCTCAGTCTCTTCCAAGCAGCCAGACGGTGAGGTTATGTCGGGTGTACTGTCCCTTTAAACTCCTACTAATTCTCCCCCTCCTGCCTGAGCAGAAGCCCCTATGAACTCAGTGTGATAATGCAATATTTGTGAGCATATCTGTATGTGATATTGTCGATGGAACATAGGTATATGTCATGAAAAGGAACTGTGTCCATTATCAAGCGTTAGGCTTAGAACCAATCTGCATGTTCACTGTTGCGGGGTTTTGCCTCTCGCCCTCCCCATGGCCCAATGGTGTGGTTACAAATACGTATATAATGAAGCCAATGCCTAAACTGTATTTTGTGTGAAAGATATTGTGGCTGGCTTCGTGAAATTATGGAACCATAGTGTGGAATGGGGCAGGCATCACGTACAGTTTTTATTGTTGGGAAGAAAGAATTAGAGGTGTTTGTGGATGGAATTATTGTGATTCTCATAGTGAATATGTGTATGGAATTGTGTGAAATATACGTCAAACATGTTGCAGGTGTTCGTGAAGGAGTGTGGTGTGTGGCAATACAACAGAGTCGTGGTGAGTGTTCACAGAGAAATATTTCATGCATTGACTGACTTAGCTAAAACAAAGCGCAAGTGTCAGAGACAAGAAATATGCTACAGCCACATATACATAAGTATGTCATGCAGCGAATGTTCATGGAGAAATCTATTGTGTGTATCACATGTGTTTTAGGCAAATGTATCACAAGGAGAGAAGAAAATATGCCACAGCCACAGACACACACACACATGCACACACACTCACCCACACCCACACCCGATCACACACACACCCTCACCCACACATGCACAGGCTCACTTACACCCACACCCGCTCACACACACACCCTCACCCACACACGCACACGCACACCCACATATGCACACACTCACACACTACATAACTCCTCATCTTCAAGCTACTGACAGCATCTCAACACCTCTGGAGGAAGTGAGTTATCCGTATTTTGTTGATCTGTATATTGACCTATTTCTATAGTTCAATATTTTTTACACAAATAAGTAATGTTTTTTACATACACACATATGAGATGGAAGGAAGTTCAGCTTCAGTATAGAACCTAGCAAAAAGACTAGTGGTCATGTCGAGTTTCTGACAGCACTATAAAACACCTTATGATATTTTACGTGTATACTTTGAGTAAAAAAAGAAAATAGTAAAACGTAACGAGCAAAAATATGTAGCCGTGGGTGAGGCAGAGAAAGAATGTTTTTTATCTCGCCTACGGCTGAGGAAGAGTATTCTATGTTTGTCGTCCAATTACTCCAAAACCATTGGACTTATCAATTTCCTGTAAGAACCATGATAAAGAGCAGTAAATTCTACGTATGTTCATTTGCAGAATATAAGCCTCTGGGAGCATTTTCTGTTGGAAAAGTTGGGGGAACAGACTGTTTCGGTAAAGTCGAAAGCGTTTGGAGGAGTAATCTCACTTTGTCGGCCAATTGCTCGAAAGCTATTGGACGTATTGAATTCCTATAAGAACCATGATAAAGAGCAGTAAATTCTACGTATGCACAAAACATAACAATGTAATATCTATGATAAGAATTCGTTGTTACGTAGGCGAGAATATTGCGTATGCTGTGCGCACATCAGTCGTTTTTGGCAATTTACTGGAGAACTATAAGGCGTATCGAAACCAGAATTAGGTCATTAGAAAGCTGGTGAAATTCTGCATAATATTATGCAATAAAAACATAACATGTGCAAGAAAATTTCCGTGTTAGAGGTCCTTGATTTTTTTTTTTCAAAAATAGCTTTCAGTTTTTGCCTATTTTCTCGAAAACTACAAATCATATCAACACCGGATTTCTCTCTTTAGAAAGCTGATGAAATTCTCTATCAAAACATCTAATAACATTTTCCTTTGTGATGGAAAACATTTGAATGGTGATGTTGGGAAGTGAACGTGATGTAGCGAAATTTTATTCACGGCCGCTAATGTTGTTTTATTCGTATTTTCCTGTTTTTTTTGGTGCTTATCAGCTAGAACAAACATCGACGAATAAGATGACATAGGTTTCATGGCAGTATATTGATGTTTGGGTGGCGAAAATAAGGAGAGAATACGTGTTATTTTGCCGCTCGCGGGCACCCGGGCCGGGCGGCTTTGCAGAAAAAATCGTGAGCCAGAAAACTTACTGAAACTTTTCGTGCGTGAGAGGGTTAATACTGTACATATAAATAAGATTAATAAAGTACTAGGAATATAAAGTGTGAGTGTGCTTATGAATAATAAATGATAGAATACCAGCGGGGAACGAGCGGGGGTGGGAAGCTCTTACGTGCTCGTAATTTACATTGTTTTCACAGTTTTCTTTTTAGTATGGTTTCCAAACTACTTGAAATTTACAGAATAGTGTTTATAGTGATAATATCAGGCAGTGGTAATCATATTACGGGGTGTCTGGAAGTGTAAAGTGGAGACTTCATTACCCAACTTCAGAAGTCTCCACAAGTCCTAAAGTAGTCGACGAAGGCTCAACAAACATCCCAATAGAAAGCTGAAAGTATGTGCCATATGCATATTTAATTATAATATTCTAGGTCTAATAACTGATTTTTGGCAAATATTTTTAAAAAGTCAGTTGGAGCACAATTATCCCCGTGGGACGGGCACGCACCACTTCCAACATCCCCATAGTTAAGGGGTTAATGTTCCTCATGCAGTTGACAGACATTAATCCTAAACCTTCATTTTTGCTGTTGGCATAGGTTTTGTTGCACCTTCTCCTTACCTATTTATTATATAGACTTCATTGTACTAAACTATTGTATATTATATACGGTATGTCTTCATATTGGCACAGCTTCATCGATACCTTATGACCAGTTAAGGTGAAGTATTATTCAAAACAAATCACTGAGAAATGGACAATATGAAATCCTCTCCCTACATTCGGTTTACTGTAAGGTGGATTCTTTGACTCCTCCTTGTCAGCTTGGCCTTCAACCATCGTTCTCATGCTCTGTTTCATTGCCTGATCCTTGACACTCCCATTCACAGCGATTGATTCTACATGAAATATGTTCAAGTTAACCCTAGCCTTTGATTGTTCTCAAAATAGCACTTCTGCCTGACCTTAAACACTTTCACCAATTTTAGTCCCAAGATAATCCAAAATGTTTGAGTTCCAGATCAAATCCTTGTTCCTGTCATGTGACCTTTATCTTTGGGAGAAAGGAATAACTTTTTACCTAAAACTTTTCTGGCCAAAATTGTATTTGTTCCTTTGATGATCCTTAATCCGCTGCATCCTGCTGATGTATATATACGTCCACACGTTTTGTCACTGCCGGTCCTGTCGACGTATATAAATCCGCATCAATTGCAAGGTTCCTAATTTGCACAATCTTTAATTTTCGCGCGTGATTTTTGGTACGTATACATGGGACACCTTCCTGTACAAGATGCCAGGCAGGGACAATGCCTTACCCGCATGACCTCCCCCCCCGCATGCCATTGTCTCGGCAATTCATCTGTTAACAGTGACCTGGCCAGTAAAGACATGTCGTGCCACGGTACGAAATTCAGGACCAAAATGATTCCCCAATCGATGACAATGTGGAGGACAGAGTTTACGTAGCATTAGAGGAAGAAACAGTCAGAAATGATGATCAGGTAATGTCGCCGAAAAAGGTCAGGTATGTTGAGGTGTTTGGTGAGTGAAACAATGCTTATATTGCCTATATTACTGTGTTAAAACCAATATGCTCTCATACTACATATAAATTCGTACCAAATAAATAAATAAATACCGTTTATGAGTGGTGTGGAATAGTTACCCCTCCCATAGAACTCGTTTTCTTTGGAGCCAGCCTGATAGAAAACCTAGTAAGGTAAGGGGTACTGCTACCTGTATCGGGTATTTTAAACCTCAGGTGAGCGATTTCTCTATGAATTTCCAATGTTTCTCACCAGAAGCGGAGGTTTGAACCAAAATTTTTTATCTCCAAAATTGGTCGGGATTGGGGGTAGTCAGTGGTGGAAAATCGGTCAGGAAGGGGCGAGTTAATCATTACTCTAAATTTTGTTCAGTGCTATTCAGTTTCTTAAATACCCTTGCTAAGAGACACACAAACTGAACACATAACTCCCTTGCACTATGCATGCAGTGTAACATGCAAATGTAGAGTAATTGGATTAAAATAATAGCCTAGTATAAATCATACATTTCTTCAACGACTGATCAAACTAATACATATAACACTCGATATTGCAACCAACTAAACCAAGGGTCGGCAGCCTATGGCTCGCGGGCCTGACCCAGCCTGTAAACCTAATCTGACCAGTCTGCTAGTGTACTCCCCAAAATCCCCAAAATATTCTCTTTCATCACTTAGTAGTGAAAAACCAGTAAGTCTTTCTTGCTGTTAATCATTATGGCAAATACTAGTTACAGTTTAGTTTGTCTGAAAAAGTGTGCATTTGAACAGACTTGACCTCAGGTTTTGAGGCTATGACTTCCTGCACCCAGTGCTCAGTGATCCAGCACTGCCTGATGTGCAAAAATTATCGCCCTGTGCATTAATTTGGCCTGTGCGATAAATGATAACATGCACGCTATGTATTTAATAACTAATGGTTATTTAAATTTTAAGCAATCATTTCTTTTGTTTCTAATTCATTAGTTTGATAAGAATTGTATTCAGCATAAATTTTAGGAAATACAGTACTTTGACCATTTCTTCTAAACATGGTAATATCTGTTTCCATGAGCGTTACTATCGCCAGCCTTTAGAAGGCGGAGCGATAATGTTCTTGTCCGCTTCTGTGTGTGTGTGTGTGTGTGTGTGTGTGTGTGTGTGTGTGTGTGTGTGTATTCCCATTATATCCCATGAACGGCTTGAGCTATCAACATGACACCTTCAGGGAATCAATATATGGCCAAAATCTTGGCCGAGTTTGAAAATTGGCACTTGGAGTCAAGGTCAAAGGTCACCAAAATGGCTACCAAATGTCACTTAGTTTTTATCACCCGCCTTTAGCACCATTATAACTTATGAATGGCTTGGGCTATCAAAATGAAACCTTCAGGGTATAAAGATATTGCCAAAATCTTGGATTTGGCCAACATCATATTCTGGCGGGAGATTGGCATTCGGTTCCTGAATGCTTTTCTTTAATTTCTCTTGTTTCAAATGCATCGATTTTATAAGAACTGTAATCAGTAGCTATAACTTGAGGAAATACACTTTGAGTAAATGTTATGCTCTGTAACGTGTATTCTTTTATTATTATTATTATTATTTTTTTGTTATTAATATTGTTATTGTCACGTCCATGTTCCACACTGCCACAGCCTTCAACAGCAATAGTTCAGTACAGGAAGGACGTTGCCCAGAGAATTGTTCTTACTACTGTCAGCCTTTAGGTGTACAGTACACAGGATCATCTCAAGCGCTGTAAATAAACGCTGGTTTCTTAAGTTCACTGTCTCTTTTTTCCAAGTAATTACACTTAATGCTTTCCAACTTCACGTCAGTGTTTTTACAAGCATTGGAGCTATACAAACTTTACTAACTACAATTACACTTAATGCTTGACAACAACACTTCACTATTTTCACAAGTTCCGATGATATAATAACTTCAATAACTATTCACTGTTTGCAAACAACACTGTTTTCACAATTACCGAAAATATACAGACTATTGTAACTGACACTGCACTACGCTCAAACTGAATTGAACACTGACTGAACTTCACTCAAAATTAACTGAAACCCGACTGAACTTGCTGTAGTCTCTTCCCCACCTTATATAACCGTCCTTCTCCAACATTCTAGAATGTGCTGATCCTGTACCTGCCCCTAGCAACTACAGTTACCAGTTTGGGGACATCCAAAACATGAAAAGAGGTTTCTTACATTACACAACACTGTAAATTATTTAGCATACAAACTTAAATCAAATTACACAGTTTAACAAACAATCATGTATATAAAACATCATTGAGAAAAAGACCCTAAAAAATTAATGCATAACTTACGAAATTACTACGCTCACAAACAGCAGGCAAACTGGCAACTGAATCATACTGGAACTAGGTACCATAAACATCAAGAAACATCGAGAAGGTGCTCGACTAACTAACTGGCAAATCTAGCCTCTTAACATTATCCCCTCCCTAGTCCTTTGTCGTCCCAACAAAACTACACAGTATATACAAACATAAACCTTTATCCTAATGAAACATCTAACTATACACAAAATAATCCTTCAACTTATATCAGGTCTTCATCTGTGCCACTTCTGATGACGTCCTTGTTCCACAACACAGTCCACTCCTCTTGGAAGTTCTTGGTCCTCTTCATGATTCACATCTTCTCTTGGGAAACTGTCACCATCCTCTTGCACTTCAGCTCCTTGGTTCTCTTCAATATCCTCGGCTGCGGGAGAGCACGATTGCTTGGAGACATCCTAGCTGTACTTTCCTGGCCCATGGTACTGCCACAGACAATTCACGTGCACCACCATTGGGTGAGACTTCCTGTCTCCCCGAATCCGATAGGTTATGCCTGATAGGCGGTCCAGCACAGTGTAAGGCCCATCCCATGGGCTCTGCAGCTTCCGTGACTGTCCCTTCTTTCGCTGAGGATTGTATAACCAAACTTGGTCACCATCCTTGAAGTTCACCTCAAGTGCTTTGGCATCATATACTTCATAACCTCTCCTGAAAACTTTAGGGCTCCTTGCACTTGATGATGTATCTCAGCCAGCCTTTCCTGAAGATACTTCTCATAGCTGGAGGTGTCTGTAGGCAACTCTTCACCAGGTGGTCTTCCCATTAACAAGTCAACGGGTAAGCATAACTCGTGGCCCAACATCAGCTTTGCAGGGGTGTAGCCAGAAGACTCACAGGATGCAGACCAATATGCATCAACAACGCAAGTAACTTCTGGTCCCATTCTATTTGTCCCTCTACATAGTGCTTGGCCAGTTCTTGTCCTAGGGTCCAGTTGAATTTCTCCACCATCCCATCTGACTGTGGCCTTAGTGGGATCGTCCTGGTCTACTTGATCCCCAATAACTTGCAGCACTCACGGAACACACAGACTCAAAGTTTCTACCCTGGTCTGAATGTAGCACTCTTCAACATCTTAAAGCATGTCAATCCAGTAGAATCTCTGTTGCAGCCGGCTTAGAGTTTTCTTCACTCCAAGGTGCCCACTAATGATCTGGTTATGGGACTTATTCAAGATCTCAGACCTCATCTTCTTCAGAATCACCAGTTTGCTAATACTTGCTGTGGCCATTGGGTGTCTCCCACTGACGCTCCAGTAGTCCGTTGTTCAAACGAAGAAGGTCCCACTGACTCCAGTAGCTTTTGATCACAGGGCTTAACCTGGAAACTTCTTCCCAAGATGGTTGCACTGTACTCTGCTGCAGCCACTCTAACACTGGTTGTAAATCTGCATCCTCCATCTGCTTCCTCTTCAGTTCTTCATCTGACGCTGGCCCTGACACACTGTACAGTGGCATTTCTTTGCCAAGATTCCCATTCCTACTGCAATCTTTGCCATCTGTTCTACTGTTTTCTCACACACTATTCATCAAGGTTCTCCTGCATTTCTTCGGTGGTGGGGCTTCTTGGGAAAAATTGGCTGGTTGTTGCCCCTTGTCACCAGCCTTTCCTAACTTACCCTCATCCTTCTCAATTGGACTCTCATTGCTGAAGTGTCCCACCTTACAACATGTCCAACATCTGTCTGTTGCAATCGTGATTTTCCTTGCAGTATTCCATTCTTGCTCCTTCTTCCATTTGTAACAATCTGCCTCCTTGTGTCCAGGCTTCCCGCAGAACCAGCAACCTCCTCTGATCTTCTCCTGTTGTCTCTTCCACTTGTTGCAATCCACTTTCCAATGTCCTGGCTTTTCACAGTACCAGCCCCATCCCTCAAAATTTTCCACTTCCTGTATCTGTACCTTTCTTGCCTTCAATCCTGCACTACAACCTGCCTGAAAAGTGGAAGTATTGGACCTGATGTAGGACTCAAATTCTAGAACCCTGGCTAGTGCTTCTTACATGCTTCTTGGTTGTTCCTGCTTCACCTGCACTTTCAGCTCTGCACTATCAAGAGCATCTATAAACTTCTCCCTCAGAAGAATAGCCAACAGGTTAGGTGCAGCTCCAGGGTATGCCTTATATGCCATACTTTCAAGGTGATGAGTAAGCTTCTGTAGGGATTCTCCTCAAGCCCGTACACAGCTCCAGAATCTTGCTCTGTAAACCTCAGTCTGCTACATGGTCCCATATCTGCACTCCAGCACTTTTACTAAGGATGATAGCTGTTCACATCCTCTACTGACCTCAGGCCCAGAATTTCCATTGTGACACCCTTAAGGCTAGTAGCAAGCTGCACTGCCCTCTGCCTATCATCCCAACCATTCTCATCAGCAAGTAACTCAAACTGTGCATAGTAAGCTTTGTAAGATGCTCTAACATCAAATTCCTGAGGTTCCTTTTTACCCCCGTTATAGCCATGCACTTCACTAGTTTGAGGCCTAAAAACTGGGGCATCATAATCAAGGCCAGGACTAAAAACTTCTGCATTCTGTTTATTCAACCCTGTAATGCTACCTTTAAATGCTTGGGATCCATCAAGATTTACCATACACTGTCCATTCCTTTCATATGCTCCCCGTGCCCTAACCTGATGCTCAGCAGTGCAGTACAGTATTTCTCTGCAGCCTCAGTTCTCTCACAAATTATCTTCAAATGACCGCCTACATGCTTGAACTGGTCATCTGCATGCTTCAACTGGTCATCTACATGCTGTTGGCACTCCATCACAATTCCCTCACCAGCTATCTTCAACTGGTCGTCTACATGCTGTTGGCACTCCATCACAATTCCCTCACCAACTATCTTCAACTGGTTGTCTACATGCTCTTTATATTCCGTCACATTATTGCTTACCTCATATTTCTGCTGCTCTAGTTTGGCATCTACTTCCTCCTTAAGCTGTTGTTGTTCTTCCTTCACTTCCCCCATGAAAGCATCCAGCTGTCCTTGCATCCTCAGCTGTAATTCCCTCTATTGTTCCTGTAATGCCTCTTGAAGCTGTTCATATTGTCATTTTTGTTCTTCACATTGTGCCTCTAGTTGTCCTTTGAGTTCTTTCTGTCCTTCACTCTGTGCCTGTAATTGTTATCTGAGATCTTTCTGTCCTTCCTTGTGTGCCTGTAGTTGTACACTTTGTGCTTGTCATTGTTCTTTAAGTTCTTTCTTTGAAGCTTGTAATAGCTTCATAATTGCAACCAAGGTTGCCTCCTCCTGCCCAGCTCGAGACCTTGTCTGCACACCTGCATCCATGTCGAAGGTTACTCACTGCAGCATTTAAATGATCCCACTCCTGACACAAGTGTTACATCTACGTTCCACACTGCCAGAGGGTCCAATAGCAGTAGTCCAGTACATGAAGGATGTTGCCCAGTGAGTTGTTTTTCCTACAATCACCCTTTAACCCCTTAAGCGCGGGCATGTTTTTGAGCTCCTTGCATGTCCCGCGAGGATATTCGTGGTCTGACTGACTTTTAAAAAATATTTGCCAAAAATCAGTTATTAGTCCTAGAATATTATAATTAGATGTGCATATGGCACATATGTTTAGCTTTCTCCTGGGATGTTTGTTGAGCCTTCGTCGAGTACCGTAGGACTTGTAGAGACTTCTGAAGTTGGGTAATGAATTCTCCACTTTACACTTCCCGATACCCCGTAATATGATTACCACAGCCTGATATTATCATTAGAAACACTATTCTATGATTTTCAAGTAGTTTGGAATCCATACACCCCCCAAAAAACTGTGATAGCAATGAAAATTACGAGCGCGTATGAGCTTCCTATTTGCACTCGTTCCCCGCTGGTATTCTGTCATTTATTATTCATAAACACACTCACACTTTATATTCCTATTACTTTATTACACTAATATATATATATATATATATATATATATATATATGTATATATACTGTATACAGTATTTATCCATAAGCTTCCTTCAGTAATAGTAGTTTATTTTCACTCCAGGCATTAACTTTCTTGTTCCGTAAACTAGCATAGAGAACAAAGCTTTGACTGTCATTAATCCAAGTATTTGTACTCATATTCTTATATTAGTAATTATTTACATTTCTGTTTTATTTACACTATGTTATACACTGTCACTTCCAGTAAATAAGGGCTCCTTTCCATTGGAGCCAGGATGAACTTGGGACACTGAAGCACTCGTAGTTTATCACCATTTCCTCCACTGGCTCATCACACAATTCACCAGAAAGATTGTAGTCACTGTCCATCATTACCATTAATAAATTAACCAGTTCACGCTCCACAGCAGTCATTTAGTCATTTAGATTTAGTAGGGGTAGAGGTCACATGGCCCTCTAGAAGTGGCGGAAATGGAGGGGCGCGAGTGCTACGTGCTTTCATCTCAAGAAACAACACTGAACTAACTGATGAGGCGGATATGGGGCCGCCAAGGGTTGGCAACGTCAGCGAGGTGACAGCTGCTAATTTATATGCTGTGAAATGATTGGCAGGAAATTAGGTAGTTCCAGGTGAATGTAAATATCACTTAGGCTTCTCCCTTCCTTTCTTATATATATTTTAATTACAAGAATAGATTATACGGCATATTTCAAGGGGAAATTACCAGGGAAAATTAGCGAACAAGTGCACGTGGGGTGTTGCCAGGTGATAATTAGCCAACTCCAGGTGTATGGCACTATCAGTTATCTTATTTTTTTTTGGTATATATAATTTTGTATAAAAATAGGGCATAGGGCTTATTTCAATGGATGAAATCAGTGGAAAATTCCAGGGAAGATTCGCTTAGTGCAGAGCGGCCGGGCAGGCAAGAGGAGAGGGTAATGGATGGGAGGTAGGGAGGGAAGTCAAGAATGGGGATAAATAGCTAAATTGACAACAGTGGATGGGAGTATAGATGACATTAGCAGTGCTGACTATTGTTGGACACTGGCAGTACTGGTAGATGATACAAGCCACAACCTGAAAGCCCGGGAGAATTCAAAATAACACAGAATCGCAAAAGTGATGCCCCGCAGTATGATCCATTGCACCCGAGCATCACGAAAGTGACGCCCCGCAGTTAAGAGGTTAAGTGTATAGTATACAGCTCAGGCATCATAAATAAACACTAGCATCTTCAGTTCACTGTCTTAATTTTCCAAGTAAGTACACTTAACCCCTAAACTGCGGGGTTATTTTTGCTTGACTTGCGTGTCTCAGCGGCATATTTGTGATCCGACAGACTCTCTAAAAATGTTTGCCAAAAATCAGTTATTAGTCTTAGAATATTAACCCTCTCAGTGTCAGTCACACGATTTGCGTTTCATGTGGATTGTTCTAAAGATGTTCAGTCACTCAAATCGCGTTCCTAAGCACCAAAAAATTCACCAAAAATTAAGTTTCTGGTGGATTTGCATCAAATTTTGAAGCATCGTAGCGAATGCAGCACTTTCCAATGGTAAGGCATTGGCAACACTGAGCTGCCTCACGGGGCCCAGCACGTAGTGATAAACCTCAGTCTCTTCCAAGCAGCCAGGCGGTGAGGTTGCGTCGAGTGTACTGTCCCTTTAAACTCCTACTAATTCTCCCCCTCCTGCCCGAGCCGAAGCCCCTTTGGACTCAGTGTGATAATGCAATATTTGTGAGCATATTTGTATGTGATATTGTCGATGGAACTTAGATATATGTCACAAAATGGAATTTTCTCCATTATCAATCATTAGACTTAGAGGTCATATGCGCGTTCACTGTTGCGGGGTTTCACCTCTAGCCCTCCCCAAGGCCCTATGGCGTGATTATAAAAATGTATATAATGAAACCAATGCCTAAACTGTATTTTGTGTGAAAGATATTGTGGCTGGCTTGGTGAAATTATGGAACCATAGTGAGGAATGGGGCAGGCATCACGTACAGTTTTTATTGTCAGGAAGGAAGAACTAGAGGTGTTTAGGGATGGAATTATTGTGATTCTGATAGTGAAAATGCATGTGGAACTGTGTGAAATATACATCAAACATGCTGCGGGTGTTCATGAAGGAGTGTGGTGTGTGCAGCGAGTGTTCAAAGAGAAATATTTCATGCATTGACTGACTTAACTAAAACAAAGCGCAAGTGTCAGAGACAAGAAATATGCCACAGCCACATATACATACGTATGTCGTGCAGCGAATGTTCGTGGAGAAATCTATTGTGTGCATCGCATGTGTTTTAGGCAAATGTATCTCAAGGAGAGAAGAAAATATGCCACAGCCACAGACACACACACACACATGCACACACACTCACCCACACCCACACTCACCCACACACAGACACACTCACCCACACACGCACACGCTCACCCACACACGCACACACTCACCCACACTTGCACACGCTCACACACTACATAACTCCTCATCTTCAAGTTACTGCCAGCATCTCAACACCTCTGGAGGAAGTGAGTTATCCATATTTTGTTGATCTGTATATAGACCTATTTCTATAGTTCAATATTTTTTACACAAATAAGTAATGTTTTTTTACATACACACATATGAGATGGAAGAAAATTCAGCTTCAGCTTCAGTATCAGAACCTAGCAAAAAGATTAGTGGTCATGTCGAGTTTCTGACAGCACTATAAAAAACCTTATGATATTTTATGTGTATACTTTGAGTAAAAAAAAAGAAAATAATAAAACGTAACTAGCAACAATATGTAGCCGTGGGTGAGGCAGGGAAAGAATGTTTTTTATCTCGCATGCGTGTGAGGAAGAGTATTCAATGTTTGTCGTCCAATTACTCCAAAACTATTAGATGTATCGATTTCCCGTAAGATCCATGATAAAGAACAGTAAATTCTACGTATGTTCACTTGCAGAATATAAGCCCCTGGGAGCATTTTCTGTTGGAAAAGTTGGAGGAACAGACTGTTCCGGTATAGTCGAAAGCGCTCAAAGGAGTAATCTCACTTTGTCGGCCAATTGCTCGAAAATTATTGGACGTATCGATTTCCTATAAGAACCATGATAAAGAGCAGAAAATCCTACGTATGTACAAGACATAACAATGTAATATCTATGATAAGAATTCGTTGTTACCTAGGCAGGAATATTGCGTATGCTGTGCCCACATCACGAAAGTGATGTACGGACGTGTGTTCCCAGTCGTTTTTGGCGATTTACTCGAGAACTATGAGGCGTATCGAAACCAGTATTAGGTCATTAAAAAGCTGGTGAAATTCTGCATAATATTATGCAATAAAAAAATAACATGTGCAAGAAAAAATCAGTTTTAGAGCTCCTTGATTTTTTTTTAATGGCTTTCAGTTTTTGGCTATTTTTCAGTTTTTGGCTATTTCCTCAAAAACTACAAATCCTATCAACACCGGATTTATCGCTTTAGAAAGCTGATGAAATTCTCTATCAAAACATCTAATAACATTTTCCTGTGTGATGGAAAACATTCGAATGATGATGTTGGGAAGTGAACGTGATGTAGCAAAATGTTTATTCACGGCCGCCTAATGTTGTTTTATTCGTGTTTTCCTGTTTTTTTGTGGTGCATATCAGCTAGAACAAACATCGACGAATAACATGATATAGGTTTCATGGCAGTATATTGAAGTTTGGGTGGCGAAAATAAGGAGAGAATACGTGTTATTTGCCGCACGCGGGTAACCAGGCTGGGCGGCTTCGGAGAAAAAATCGTGCGCTGGAAAACTTTCTGAAACTTTCCTTGCAGGAGAGGGTTAAAATTACATATGCATATGGCACATACCTTCAGCTTTCTCTTGGGATGTTTGTTGAGCCTTCGTCGAGTACAGTAGGACTTGTGGAGACTTCTGAAGTTGGGTAACGAAGTCTCCACTTTACACTTCCTGACACCCCGTAAAATGATTACCACAGCCTGATATCACTAGAAACGCTATTCTATGATTCTCAAATAGTTTGGAATCCATACTCAAAAAAAAAAACACTGTGAAAGCAATGAAAATTACGAGCGCGTATGACATTCCCACTTGCTCTCGTTTGCCGCTGGTGTTCTCTCATTTATTATTCATAAAAACACTCACCCTTTATATTTCTATTACTATATAACACTTATATATATCTACAGTCATTATCAATAAGTTTCCTTCAGTAATAGTAGTTTATTGTCACAGTAGGCATTCAATTTGTCTTTCAGTAAAATATGTAGCATTTTCTTTCTCGTCCTGTATACTAGCGTTGAGAGTGAATCTGTCACGTTCACTTTCACTTTCATAACTCATAGTATTCATACATGCTAGAGTGAAACTTTCACTTTCATTACTCCTAGTATATATATTACTACTCATTTACATTTCTATTTACATTCTCTATTTTATTTAGATTATTTACGTTTCTATTTTATTTACACTGTGTTATGTACTGTCACTTGCAGTAACTTATAGAACTATTTTCCACTGTTCACTTAATTTTACATTCATTGCTTTCACTTGCTGTTTACTCATTATTTACACATTATTTACATTTCCACTTGCACTGATTTACTCACCAGAAAGATTGTAGTTGCTGTCTATCATTTTCATTGACGAATTAGCCAATTGATGTTCCACAGCAGTCACTTAGTCCTTTACCCCTTTCCACACGAGGTTTAGTAGGGGGTAGTTGTCACAGGGCCCTTTGCATGGGGCTAAAAAGCGACAGAATTGGACAGGCGCGAATTCGACGTGGTTTCACCTTGAAAGACGACAGTAAACTGAATACAGTGTGGTGGCCTAGGGGGAGTGCAATGCTGCCAATGTCAGTGTGGTAACAGCTGCTAATATATATGCTATGAAATGATTGGCAGGAAATCTAGACAATACATAATAAATTAGGTAGTTCCAGGTTAATATAAATATCACTTAGGCTTCTCCCTTCCTTTCTTATATATATTTTTATTACGAGAATAGATTATACGGCATATTTCAAGGGGAAATAAACAGCGAAAATTAGTGAACGAGTGCACGTGAGGTGTTGTCAGGTGATAATTACCTGATTCCAGGTGTATGGCACTATCACCTACCTTATTTATTTTTTGTATATATTATTTGGTATAAGAATAGGGCATAGGGCTTATTTCAATGAATGAAATCAGTGGAAAATTCCAGGGAAGATTTATGTAGCGTAGCATGGCCGGGCAGGCGAGAGGAGAGGGTAATGGAGGGGAGGTAGGGAGGGGAATCAAGAATGGGGAGAAATGGCTAAATTGTCAACAATTGATGGGAGTACAGATGAGATTAGGAGTGGTGACTACTGTTGGACATTGGCAGTACTGATAGATGATACAAGCCACCACTTAAAAGCCCGGGCGAATTCAAAATAACACAGAATCACAAAAGTGACGCCCCGCAGTATGATCCCTTGCTCCCAAGCGTCACGAAAGTGATGTCCCATGGTTAAGGGGTTAATGCTTTCCAGCTTCACTGTTTCCACAAGCACTGGAGCTATACAAACTTCATTAACTGCAATTACACTTTGCTTGACAACAACATTTCATTTTTCTCACAAGTTCTGATGATATACAAACTTCAATAACTCTTCACTATTTGCCAACAACACTGTTTTCACAATTACCAAAAATATACAAACTACTGTTACTGACACTGCACTACACTGAAACTAAACTGAACACCGACTGAACTTCACTCAAACTGAACTGAAACCCGTATGAACTTACTCAAGTCTCTTTCCCGCCTTATATAACTTTCTTTGCTTTTCCAACAATCTAGAATGTGCTGGTCCTGTACCTGCTCCTAGAAACAATGGTTACCAAATCGGAGACATCCAAAACATGAAAAGTTTTCTTACATTACATAGCACTGTAAATTATTTAGCATACAAACTAAAATCAAATTACACAATTTAAGTCACGTAAATAAAACATTATTGAGACAAACAGCATAAAAAACAAATTAATGCATAACTTATGAAATAACTACGCTCACAAACAACATGCAAACTGGCAACTGACTCGTACTGCAACTAGCTACCGTAAACATCAGAAAATGTCAAGAAGGTGGCAAATCTCACCTCTTAACATTGTTATTATTATTATTATTATACTAATAATTATTATTAGTATTACTATTACTATTATTATTATTATTATTATGGGTAAAAACGTTGCCCAAATAATAATAATAATTAAAAAAATGGATTTAAGTTGTACTTAAAATTTGCATTTAAGATGAAGTTAAACATTGCTTGAGTGATAAATACATTAGATAAGATATTGCAGTCCAGATAACCTTCAATAAGGTCTTCTGTTGGGGTTGAGCAAGAGAATGTTCTTTTTGTTGAGTCATAACGGAGCCACTGATATGCAAAATGCTGAAAAGCTATTGTCAAGCATGCTGCATTTAATGTCACTGTAAATAATCTCCCAATGATTCTGCAGTACATAAGCAGTTATCAGCTGCGGTGTGAAAAGAATGTACCGGTACTGTACTCAGGGACGCCGGTGGGGAAAACTGTGAAATATATTTTGGTGTAGTAAATCGTTTCATGCAACTATATAATGCAAAAAGAAACTATTATTATTATTATTATTATTATTGGGTGAATCTACACTGAGCGACAAGTCAAATGGTTTCCTGTATGCCAGGAAACCATTTACTAAGCTGGGTGGTAACCCTATAATCAGATTATGGCACCTGGTGGTTTAGTGGGTGATTAATGTGCTCCATATCGAATTGACCCTGTGCAGTTTATATCCATGGGGTGGGTGGGGTTGACTGCTAACGTAATGCCGCTCAGGAGTTAGTGATGCTTGTCGCTCTCATCTTAAATGCCAGGGCCAACTTGCCAAACCCTGTGCTCCAACACTCCTCATGGGACAACGCAGGATTGGATGATGACGACAACGACGATGATGATGAAGAGCCCCACTGAAGAGCATGTACGCAGACTACATATCCCTAAGGACCCCAGTGAAGGTACTAACGACCAAGAAGTAATTACTGACTAAGCATCAAGTTGCAAAGAAAACATACATTCTGTGAGGTGCTAAGTGAAGAATCATGATCAAACAAACATTTTAAGAAGGGAAATGTAGTAACGTAATGGAGAATTCAGAGTACATCTCCCTTGCCCACCAACTGATCAAAGTGTCGAATATTTGATTTCTCCCTGTGACCTTGACTTTAGACTAATTCTTCTCGGAATGGACTAGCCTAACCCCTCACTCTTCCACCAACTTTGGCTTAAATAAGATGAAAACTGTTTGAGTTGACTGCCCAGTGACCTTGGCCTTTGAACTATCCCTGTGTCCTTCACCAGTGAATAATTTCTCTCAAAATCCAATCTCTTTCCTTGTTATGAGCCCTTACACATCTTAAATTGATTCTGTCATGTATAATGACGCCTGACTTATTATTAAAAACATAAGTCAACTTCTCGGATGATCTGCAACTCATCCATTGTTTGGCGAAAATAACATCGAAGCTGTTTAGCTTAGACACGAGACGAACTGACAAATGAACATTACTTTCAGAACTGAATCTCTTTGTTCTTGTTTGCCCCTAAAGCCTTCCACAACATTTTATTCATATCAGATTAATATTGTTTCAGTTGACCTCAGCCGTGACCTTGACTTTTGATCATCCTGAAAAAAGGATCCTTTCATTCTTGCTTTATCCTGAACCCTTCCACAGTTTGGTCTAAATCGGCTAATTTTGTTTAGTCTACGCTGACCCTGCCTAGTGACTTTGACCCTTGGCCTGTTGTTCTCGAAAGATATAGTTTACTCCTTGCCTGTCCCTTAACCCTTGCACCTAGTTTGCCCAATACCTGATCAGAAGTGAGTTACCATATTTCGTTACACAAACACGCGAGTCAGACATTGACCTTGCCCTGTCAGTCTGAACTTTCTGAAATCTGAATCACTTTATCCTTACTTTACCCACAACTCAATGTTTGTTGAAACTGGGTGCAAATTATATTTTGCTTGGCCAACGCTTGACCTAACTGTAACCTTGATCTTTGACGTATTATTCTAAAAATAGCAGGTTTCCTCAGTGGCGGCCTCTGAATCCTTTTACAAAGTTTGGTTAAAATCAGTTAACAACCAAGTCAAACACACACATCACAAAACTTACCAACCTCTCTCTCTTCGCGAACACGGGTGAAATAATAAAAGGTTTCACCGTGCTACAAGAATCTTTATATGGGTTGTGTCGATCACAAGGCGCTCTCGACCACTAATTAGGCACAGGAAAAAAGGCTCTTCCACCACTCAAGCAGTCCACCTTGGAGACAAAAGGCGCCACACCTTCTCATCACGGGTTCATAATTCCAATGTTGTGTGGTGGCAACTCCGGCGATGTGGAGGACAGTGAGAAAGAGGGTGGTAAGCACTGTTTAACGGAACTTCTCTCCTGTCTCCCTCCGATGTTCTGCATAGGAGAGGTTGGCGAAACACGTAGACCACTTTCGTTCACAGGGTAGAGGTTTAATGAGGTTTTATTCTACTACACTTCTATGAAACGAGCCAGTGAACGTTAAACGAACGTGTCTGACAATTCTTGTTCATAGAGTACGGGTTTACTTTTTAAATTCAGTCCCATGAAACAAGCGTTTCAACATAATGATGTTAATGTATAAATTTCGAAGCGAGCGGAAGTCTAAATATTGGTAACTGATGTTTCACTCATATTTATCGACTTCATTAGTGCTTAGCTTATTTCACCACCGATTTTATCAAGATTTCAGGTCGTGACACCTTCGAAATTCTCTATTTCACCTCACGTGTCATATGATCCACAGAAAACTGTACTTTGTAATGTCATTGAGATAGAACAGTCCCGTCAACTGTTAAACTGTTAAGTACATACTGTTTCCAAGTCCTTAAGCACATGGCGTCTGTCTTTAGCCGAATAAAATCTACTGGCAGTAGTTAGGATAATCTATAAAGTAAGTAAAGTGAATATATTAAGGATAACACCAACATTCAGTCACATTATTCTGGTTTCCCACAATAACATTGCACCTCAGCCATGTCACCCTGAGCTGCATACTAAAAGGACCGAATGGCAAACTTAGCACAGTGGCTCACAATGTGTCTACGTGGTTGTCTGTTATTCCTTATGCTCTTACGGTTACTGTTACATACAAACCAAACGCTAAATTTTTGAAGACGTTTTCAGAAACATCAGAGTTCATTTTTCCAATCTGGAGATGTCTATCTTGAGATTAATAAAGCTGTCTGGCGTCAGGGAGGTTAAAAAAAAAAAGAGAGAGAGAGAGAGAGAGTCATCAGGGATGATGGGATTACTGAGAGTTTCTAACACCTACAGCTTGGAAAGTTTTCCTCAGCAAAAAAAAAAGATCGTGTAGCGTTGATTAGAAAATAATGAAAGCAGGTTCTCGTCTCATGAAAACTAAGTTTCGTATAGTGTATGTAATATGAAAGCTACTTTTACATCAAAGCCAAGCAACAAACAACAATGAACTCCTTCAGTAAGAAGAGTGCCTCCTGAGCTGAGTAAATCATTCGTGGATACGTGAATGATATAGTGGAAGTCACTACTCAGGTCTGCAAAATTTAAGTCATTTTTAAAAAACCCGAGTAATTATTTTTTTATTGCACTTATGAGCACAACAACAAAAAATACGTTTAGAATTTCAATCACATCATTTTTTAAAACAAAATTACAAAGAAGTCTGATTAAAATACAACAGATTCTAAATTTCAATCGATCTATGCAATATTCTTCTAAATTAACTGAAAATGATAACATTCAATGTAATTTTTTAAACACATACCTAAATGAAAGAACACCAAATATTCCATGACCCACATATAACTTCCCTAGTCTTTGTAACTTCTTAGTATTTTTGTTCCAAAACTTTGTTTGGTGGTCAGTCGTTTGTGCACTTTTTCTGGTGCGTCCCTACGAATCATCCAGCAGTAGTATGCCATCATATTCTTGATATCCTAAAGGAATCTTTCACCCTGTTCTTCACTCACCACTCCAAGATGTTCGGGCAAAATTCCAAATGCGAATCCAAAAAGTGAACTTTGAGACTCATGTTGCAACCCAACCCCTTAAACCTGACCAACAAAAATGTCACAATTTTTTTGTAATCTGGATCCTTATTGTTACCTAAAAACATATAAATTACTTCTTTGAATGCTGTCCAAGGCTCTCGTTGCAGGTTGTTGATTGCACCATTACATTCTGCATCAGAAAACAGCTTCCTAATATCAGGTCCGGTAAATACATCCACTTTCAATTTAGCTTCAGACAAACCAGGAAACTTTTGGCACAAATATATAAAACAGGTTTCAGCTTTTGACAGGGCTTTGACATACTGCTTCATTAATCCAAGCTTAATATGAAGCGGTGGTAGCAGCACTTTTGTTGGATTCATCAAGCTGGGGTGGAACCAGGATAATCAGACTTGCCCTGACCTCAGTGGTATTGAGACTGCTTCACCAGATACAGCCTGTTAAGCATGATGTGACATTAATTTTTTCTTGCTGCCACCAAGTGTTTTTCTCGGCTAATACTGAGATACAACAATTACATATAAGTACTGAATTCCGATGACATTCTTAATTATAATCTTGGCACCTTCAAGTGAATTTATTCATCACTATTCAACTGGTAGAGTTAGCTACAGCCTTTTCCTGTTGCTTTGGCTGGAAGAATTGGAAGGTGGGATGAACTTTCTAGTTTTACTCTTAATATCTTGTTTCACAGAAAATGTACCATAGTCATAGTTATTTGTGCAAAAATAAATCCGAAAGGGCCACAATGTATGGTGGTGTCTGGTTTCCTTTGTATTCCATTGTACTCCCAAGAACAACCTTATATGGATTGCCATTATTAAGAACCTTCCTTAACAACTCCACACTATCCAGTTCTTCATACAGAAGGGATTACGAGTAGAGTCTTTGTTAAACCACTTACTATATTCTTCCTATCAATGCACAACTTTAGCTTACTCAGCCTCTCTGGGTTACCTTTCTCAGTGAAGGGGTTAATGCGCACCAGTTACAGTGCGACAGGTCAGCTTAGGTTCCCTTAGGTTAAGTTAGCTTAGTGCTGGAGTAGGTTGAAATATTCTTCCTTTAGGTTACTTATAGTTAGGTTAGGTAACGACTGTGTTTAGGTTAGGTTAAATTAATATTTTTAAGTTCGGGTAAAGTTTGCATTGGTACTAGTGCATGGGTAGGCTAGATACCAGTCAGTGGCAAGTTAAATTAAGTTATCTGTGCATTGTTCGATTAGGATACGTTAGAGATAGGCTAACTGAAGTTAGCAATTATAGTAATATTACACTAAGTTAAATAAAAGCCTAGTGTAAGGTCTTACATGCAAGAAGACGGAACCAAAGGCGAGGAGGTAGCTTAGGTGCTAGTGTATGGTAAGGTATGTTAGGTTAGTTTAGGCAGTGGTGGTGTGGTTGTCAGGACTCCATATTATAATAACACAAATCATAATATATAGGAACACCAGTCAAGCTAGGTGTGGGAAAGGGAAATGTGTCTGCAAGATTTAAGTAAAGGAATGCCAGATGTGCACCAGAAACACTACATACACACAGACACACAGGCTTCTAGAAACTTCATACATGGCCGGTGTACGTGACACAAGCGCTCCTAGACAAGAAAGGAGGAATCAGAGAGGCAGAAGGGAGCTAGCTACAGGGGTGAGAGGTGGTAGAGAGAGGAAGAGAGAAGAAGGGTCTAGCGAGACAATCTGGGAGGTAACAGCGGGACTCTATATTTCACTCGTGTGTGAGAGACTTTAGTTAATCTTCTCAAGACAATAAAATTATAAATAGTCCCATACTCATCTTTACCTCTCCTGTCATTGCATGACAAAGAGAACTAAGATTATCTACTTACAAACCTGCTCACGTATAACTACTGCTCTTCCACGAGTACAATATATGGATAACTGATCTACAAAACACACTACAAGAAGCCACGAAGTTACTACTATATGATTAGGTTGGTTTACATCGGGTTAAGTGTTAGTTCTTGCTTTGGTTAGGGTAGATACTGATGTACAGTTAGACTATGCTAGGTTAAGTTAGATTTGGCTAGGTAGTGACGTATGGCTAGGTTGTCAGGCAGTGGTATGTGGTTAAGTACTGATGAATGATTTTCTTTCAGCTAGGTTCGATTGGGTATGGAGCTGGTGTGTTGTTAGTTTAGATTTGACTAGGGTATATAGTGTATGCTTAGGTATTAGTGTATAGTTAGGTAGGGTTGGTTACCGGTGTATATTTAGTTTAGGTTAAACAAAGTTTGGTTAATTTGGCCACCATTTTGTGATGAAGTAAACACTCCCCTTTTCGTTGTTTTGGGGTGTATTATGTACACATTATCTTACGAGGATCAAAACCAACAACCAGTAGTCCAGAACTTGTAGTCGATTCCACCGACCCATCAATCTCGGAACTTAATCAGCCACACTCACCAAAAATCTGGCACATGACCGGTTTTACAGTGTGTCAAATGTCATTTGGGAATGTTAAGTGTTTTTACTTTCCATTTCTGGCGGCCTGTGCTAGTACAAGTGGGAGGTAAGCTAAATACTTTGTCGTGAATAAGTTGGGTGGGAAGGAAAAATGCGATGAATCTGATGTGATATGAGGCTCTTATTTCCATATGGTACCAAGCACCGTTTTTTAAAAAGGGAGAAAAACGCAGTCAAAGTTTGGCGAACTTTGAACTGCAATAACTTTGCAACCAATAAAGACATTTTTGTATTTTTTTTCTAATGGTAGCCCCAAGCACTGTTGTTTTTAAGGGGAATTAGTACAACCAATAAGGACTTTTTTTTAAATACTGTACATTCGTCTAGCAGAACACTGGAAAATCACTGTGGTTCATGTTTGGATAATAAGACACAGAAGCAGTTCAGTAACTAGGTGCTGTACTAGTGTTAATGAGCAGCTACAGTTCTGTACTATTAGCATAATATTGAAAACTCATGTTGTTAATGTTGTTTGCATAATGACATACACAGATTCAGTCCTTTAACTAGGTACTGTAGTAGTACCTAGGTCCTGTACTGTACTGTAGTGGCAGAGTAACACAGTGGGAAGCTTTATAATGTACAGGTACAGTGCTGTCCTGTCAGCATGAAGACTGTTGGAAAATAAAAAATTCACTGAATAACTTATCAATCACAGGCCTAGTTACTTTTTAACATGACACCCTTCACGACAGGGGGAGCCAACACTTCTAGCCTGCACGTGGTGGCCTGTTACTCTACTCACATAACTTTGGCCTCTGTGTCAGTTCATTTTAGACACATTTCTCTGCCATGCGGGTTAACACAGCCTCTTATGTGCAGGACCATGCTTAGGAGTGGCAGGGCGATCACTTGAAGAGTTAGTCACTCATACTGCCGTAGTGATGCGGTAATTGGCAGAAAAACTAGAGAGGAACTGCACTCATGGCACAACACAACATGCAAACATGAAGAGACCCAAATGAGCTCTGATTGGCGGTAAAGAAAATGTAATGCAGCTTGTGATTGGCTGAAAGCTGCCTAGGTGGTATCCAGTGCATGCTGTGATTTGCTGATCCTCCTCTTGCAGCATTGGCACCTTCTGGCCCCAAGCTTGACTAAATGGGAGCAAGGAAGTGCATAGGCTGAAAAGTTACCTCGACTTAACGCGAATTTCGACCATGTTGCGGGTTCTATTTTGTACCTCCTTTGATGTCTCTAGGTAGAGGAAGAGTTGCTCTATCAGATGGTTCAATAAAAAAGGTTTCTTGGGGGATGGCGCTTGGTACCTTATGGAAATAGGGGCCTCATTTTCCCTTTCATTTCACGCTCAACAACATCAGAGGGTGAGGGTCGATGCAGTCCAAGGCATTAGAAATATAAAGAATTTATGTTCGTTAGTGCATTTTCCTTCCCACCCATTTCATTCAGGAGTTATTATGGGCCACTCACAGTTGCGTGAGTTGTATGAGAGGAGGTCATTAAGCGAACAGAATGGTGGTTTGTTAATTATAGCCTGCCCTTGACATGAACTGGGTGAAGGATACCCAGGATGCCACCAGTGCATAGGTTTAATTAAATATTAAGGGTGGCTACTAGGCAGAACAGTTCCTTGTGACCTAGGTATAATATCTCCCGGGGATGGGGGATTATTCCTCGTGTTCCTACTGCTTCTCAGCACTAATTCCATGATATATGATTTCTAAGACAGCCACAGCAACCCCAACACCAAATTTCTATTAGGGCTTTTCACCTTACCCCCAAAAGAGTCTTTCAGACACACATCAAAGCGTGTAAGCAGTAGGTGGGAGCAGGTCAACTCTAATAATATATAAAGTGGTGTACCTCGGTCCTGCAGATCAATTGCTCATCACCACCCATATAACAAGATGTGACTGTCAGTGTGTACAATTCTGCCACAACAGCGTATTCGGTATATTGATGAACTAAAGTCTTTTGTATAACTCTCTTATCACAGGTTAGTCAACACTCTACGGTAGAGTTGAATAAATCAAAGCACACATTAATGAAGGTAAGATTTCGTCATGCTTTCCTAGTTACAGCTATTCTTAGGCATGATAATAATTTCGTAAGCTGTACAAAGGTTAATTAAATCAATAAGTTGGCTTATTTTTAGTGGAGCCTTGTTAGCCTGAGGCATCCCATCGACGTATGAGTACATCACAACGTTTTGACACAGCTAAACCCATCGACGTACCAGTACGTCACGCAATTGCAAGGTTCATAATTTAAACAAATTTCAAATCTCGCGCTTGATTTCTGGTACGTAGGATTGAGAGACCTTCCCCTACCTGCCACCAGGAGGGGACACTCAGCGACCCCGCGCGACCCACACTCACCCTCATCTCGGTCACTCACCTATTAGCAGTGACCCAGGTCAGACCTGGTGCACAGAGGTCTCTCAAGAGCAAATTCAAGCCGCCCTGGACACCTTCACAGGTGACAGTGATTCGCCCCTCGATGACGAGGTTGGAGACAAGGATTATGTGCAACCTGACAATGAAAGTAGCAACAGTGATGAGGACGTCCCGTCCCTGAGGAAGTCGTGCTACGTCACATATCGTGCCACTAGACAGGGCCAGCCTGCACCAAAACATCATGCAATCACCTCTCTGCAGCCCCTACTTGATGTGGAGCCTGAAACCTAGGACGAGGACAAGGACAAGGATGAGGATGGAGCCGTGGGAGGTGCTGCCACATGGTATGGCCACGAGATCATCACTCATCGCAGCCCTGAGCATACAGCACGTCGTTCTATCAGGTATGGGCCTAGTGTTTTATTTGGGGAGGACGGAAGTGGCGTGGAGGGAGTGGAGAGTGAAATTGAAAGTGTAGGGGCAGTAATTGAAAGGGAAAGTGGTGGGAGTGAGTCATCGTTCTCACGTGGTGGTGCGAGGGAGTGGAGCGTATCATGTGGGGCGGTGAGGGTGCGTGGTGAATCATGTGGTGTGGTGATGGAGCAGGGAGGTGAGGAGGGGCCCCTCCCCAGCATGTCTTATGCTCCCCAATATTCCAGGACTTCCTCCTCACAGTCCCCTGATGTCCCCAAGGCCATAAGGATAAGGGAAAGAGGAAGGGTAAAGGCCGAGGGAAGAGGAGTGCGAGTGGGGAAGCCCTCTGCACTCCTCCTCTCCAACCTCTCCCACCAGCATCTCCTCCCCACCCCGACGATGGGGGCGAGTGTAATGTGAGTTGGAATTGGGAAGATGGCAGTGATTTCTCTCCCATCTTTCACCCCTTCACTGAGGAGGGGCGTGCTGGCTGCACGGCTCCTGGGATTCATCGTGTCTCCACCAGACTGGATTTTTTCCACCTGTTTTTCGGTGAGGGATTTGTGGAGCAGATTGTGGAACAAACCAACCGTTTTTCTAGCAGCGAGCACTGTAAGAGTGAACGAATGGGCACAAGGAGCAGGCATTCGATCATTTATGATTACCCTGTCTCCCTGGCAGAGATGTTTGTATTTTTTGCCCTGGTACTTTTGATGGGTATTTTACATAAAAACAGAATTCTGTCATACTGGACTACGGACCCTGTCATGCAGACACCTATACTTGGCAAGGTCATGAGCCATAATCGGTTTAAGTAAATTCTAAGCTGCCTCCACTTTTATGATGCTGATGATCCCGCCAATGCAAATGACGCTGATAAGATGAGGCGAATTAGGTTGGTTTTTGATCACCTACGGCAAACATTCTGTTCCTCATTTTATCCCTATTGAGACCTTGTCATTGAAGAGAGTCTTGTGTTGTGGAGAGGCAATATTTCTCTTCGCCAGTATATACACAGCAAGAGGCACTGTTTTGGGTTCAAGATCTTTGTTATGTGTGACTCTAGGACTGGTTATGTGCAAGACATAGTCTTGTACACCAGTGCACAAACAGACATAATAGAAGATCGGAGTATTGGACTGTCTGGAGCAGTGGTAAAGACAATGATTGAAGAGTACCTTCATTGTGGTCACGTCCTCTGCCTGGATAACTGGTACACTAGCCCTCTTCTTGCTGGTTATCTACACCTGCATGACATGGGAATCTGTGGTACCGTCAAGGTGAACCAGCATCACATGGTCAAGGTGGGGTGGAAACTAGACAAAAATGAGGTGGTCTTCTTCAAGGCTAACAACATCCTAGCTACAGTGTGGAACTGCAACAAAGAAGTCTGCCTCTTGTCCATGGTTCATCACCCATTGATGCACTGTACAGAGTGCATGGATTGCCGCAGTGAGAGGAAGTGCCACATCTGGAAACCTGAGTGTGTGCTGGATTATAACATCAACATGCGGCAGGTTCACCAGTCTGACTCCATGATATCCACAGTGGAGGGTTCCAGGACCATGATGAAGTGGTACAAGAAGCTCTTCTTTCACCTGCCTAATATAACTGCCCTCAATTGCCACCAACTGCACACCATGACAACAGGAGTGCAGGAAACCTTTTAAGGGTTTGTGAGGGAGCTTGGCTGTAAGATCATAGCCCAGTATGCAGTCGAGAGGACCCAACAACGCACATGCACTGCCCATACCTCCCAAACTCCCCTGAGACTTTCTGCCCGCCATTTTGCCACTCCTATAGCTCCCCAGCCAAATAGACCTAGGCCCCAATGCAGGTGTCATGTGTGTGATAATTCCCGCGTGAGACCCACCACTCAGAGAAAAGACACCCGCTATGAGTGTGTTGAGTGTAATGTGGGTCTCTGCATTCACCCTTGTTTCAGGGAATATCACAACTTGATGCACTATTAATATGGTGTGAATGAGATATGATGCTCCTACTCAGGAAAAAATGCAACAGACAGACGCTCAGTGTAATTGTAAAGGCCTGTAAATATGTAAATAGTAGTATAAAGTGGAAACGGGTGTAATGTAAGTGGAAAATTATGATGTAAGTGCATAAATATATTCTAAGTCAAAACATTCCTAGTGAGTGTATAAAGATGCGATATTCTGACGTTCAGTGTAATAAATAAGGCCCATAAATGTAAATAGTAGTATAAAGTGGAAACGGGTGTAATGTAAGTGGGGAAGTATATTGGAAGTGAAGAAATAAAATATAAGTTGAAACACGAGTAGTAGCGAGTGTGCTTGCTACGTGAATATGCGCTAGCATTTTGCTAAATATCCTCGTAAGGAATGAAAATAGGTGAAAACATTTGCATTGGTTGAAAAATGGTATAATGTCATGGAAACAATAATATGAAAGTAAAAAAAATGTAATGTATGTTGAGAGAAGAGTCATAGCAAGTGCACTGAGTAGGCAAATATGCACAATAATTATGCTAAATATCATCGTAATGAATGTAAACAGCTAAAAACATTTACATAAAGTCAAAAACGGTAAAATGTCATTGAAACAGTATTATGCAAGTAGAAAAAATGATGTTTCCTGAAACAAGGAACTTAGCAACTAGCATGTAACCAGTGTGACCAAAATCGCTATGTCGCACAATGGAACAATGCTTATTTTTCCTATCTATACCATTGAAAACCATTATATTGTTGTTGTGATTATTTATTAGTTCTAAATCAATAAATGTAGACATGTTCTTTGTTGTTTCTCCCAAATTTACCTACCATAGAAAACGTGAGAGCCTGACTCGTCAGTGACAGAATACGATATCTGACGCAGGGAGGCTCATCTATTCTGACCACTTACGGACCCCGGTAAGCCCTTTCTTGGTGATTTTCCTTTGTTTCTCAACAAAAGCTGAGGTTTTAGCCAAAAAAAAAAAAAAATCCAAAATAGCTCGGGATTGGGGGGTATCCGAGGAGGGAAATCGGTCAGGACGTGATGGGTTAAGTGTTAGAGCACAAGCCATATTAAGTTGTTGCTAGTCAGCTGCACTGACACTTTACCCTGAGTCTGTAATCAGCAATGAGCTGAAATTATGATCCTGTGTTTGGTGGTGGTGGTGTAGTAGCGGAGAGAGAGAGAGAGAGAAAGAGAGAGGGTGGGGAATCTCTCAAGCTTTAAACAAGCTGTCTCTTTGTGTATGTGTATGTCACTATCTACTAGCCACATTACTTGCCTTTCACCTGCTTTGGTATACAGTACCTTCACTGGTGAAGCACGTGCGGGATAGGCTAATGTTTGTGTCGGCATTTAATTAGCTGTCTGCCTGTCTGACTGACAAAATGGTAGTATTTTTTTACCCTGTTTTCACCATACGTGATGGAAGGGTTGATGCATGTCCACGGAATTGACCTACTATTCTTAGTGTAGTACGTCAAATTTCAATTGACAGGGCTAGTTCAAAGTTGGACCTAGCATGATTGTTGAACCAGTTTATATTCGATGCAAATAAAACTTGGGGGAACACTCAAGGGCAAGGCAGGAACAAAAGTGTTCGATTTTGTGAACAATTCGCTTGAGGTCAAGGGCACAGAACAAAGTCAGAGTCGACCCGTGAATTGGTGCAGGAAAAACAGCTGAAGCAAGTTAGATTTTTGTAGAATAAAATGTGAAGGATTGATGAGCATGTTAGACACGGGCTTTTTTTTTTTTTTTTTTTTTTTAATGCCCAGTATATGAAATGTCAACGTACAGTACCTGGAAGTGATTAAAATATAAAATTGGATAAAAACTTAAACGGTTTTCTTCCAATTTAGACTAGACTTTGTGAAAGGGTTCAGGATACAACAAGGCTAAAGGGATTGAATTTTGAGAACAGTCGGTCAAATATCAAGGTCACAGAGAAAGGCCCGTTGTCAAAGTCACATACCGGTATCAGTTTAAACATTTTTCATCCGACTTAGACCGAACTTGATGGAAAGAACAACAGGACTGATTTTAGGAACATCTAGTCAGTGGTGAAGGTCACAAAGCAGGGCCAAAGTTTGAATCTTGTATGTGTGTGTGATCAAAATAAGTGAAACAATTTAGATCTGAACTGAACCAAACTTGAAGGAAAGGTCGTAGATTACCATTGAACTGATGTAATATTTTAGGTCGAAGGACAGGCTCACAGGGCAAGATCAAAGTAAGCACTTTTTGACCGATTTGGACAAAACTCTGTAAGAGAGTTTAAGGTCGTACATGAAGGGCCAATACCACAATACAAGGTCACACACATGGGCGAACCTATAACTAAAGGCATTGTTATTTGATTTGGACCAAATTTCCTGAAAGGAGTGAACGTCAGTCTTGGATGACGAAATGTGATTTTGAGAACAATGAGACAAAGTGCAATATCAAGGGCAACTCAAACAGTTTTGATCCAATTTGTACCAAAGTTGATGGAAATGGTAAGGCTGAGGCAATATTGAAGTATTCCAATTTAGACAGTAACTGCTGGATCATCAAGGTGACAGGATGTAGTCAGATGTTCTGCCTTTAGACCAATAACTGTAGGCCCTGGTATTGCACATACTCAGTGCTCTTTCTTGTGTTTGCTTTTATATCCAACCAGAATGTGACTCCTTGTTTCTTTTTTTATGCAAGGAAGAAGGAGTAAAGGCTAGGGGCCTGCAAATTGCTCTCTCCAAGAAAAAACTAAGCAAAATAACAGAGAGCAAAATTCAAGATACATTCATTTCGAGATGCCTGGACACACTGCGTTTAAAAGACTGGAGATCGCAGGCAGTAAGAAAAACAGAGAGACACTTCCAGAGTTGGCCTGTTGCATACATGAAGAACTGGGAGTAGCAGTTAACTCTTGTATTACAAAGTTGGACAGAAAGGGGATGAGAGTTCGTTGCTAGACGGGTGCTATGTGCCCGCCATGGTGGTGGAGGGATGCAAACAGACAGTTCAGAGGAGCAGTGACTATTGAAGTAGTGAGAGAAAAGAGATAAAGATGCAACACTGCGGCGAAGAGACAGAAGTTGAAGGGAGCCAATAGGAGGAGGAGAGTTAATGAGATGAAAAGCCTTTGACTCCATGCTATTGAGAAGAGGTATGTGTGGGGAGCCTCTCCACACATGAGAGTTGTACTCTACACAGGGGCAAATAAAACCAGTGTATAAAGTCAACAACCATGCAGGGTTAAAGAAGGAACGGAGTCGGTTTAGCACATCCAATCTCTTGGAAACAGATTTTACAAAGGATTTAATACGTTCTTTCAAAGATAAATCCTGAGAGAATGAAAGCCCAAGTATGCTTAAAAATGATGTAGGACTGAGGTGGATATTGTTAAAAATTAGAGGGTACTCCTGTGGAAGATTTTGTCGGGTCAGTAGATGAAAGAACTGAGTTTTTGATACATTAAAAACAAGGTTATTTCTACCCCAATCAGAGATATGAACCATATCAGACATGAGGTGTGCCATAGCCTCATCCCTCGTTTGCAGAAGCAACTACTGAGATGGACGCAGCGGGAAGCGAATGGAAAGGTGAAGGATGGAGTCATCAGCATATGAGTGGATAGGGTTAGATGTACAGCTTCGAAAGTCACTGATGAATAAAAGGTGCAGTTGGTGATAGGACAGTGCCCTGAGGAACACCACTATTGATAGATCTAGGAGATGAACGATGGCCATCTACAACAGCAGTTATTGAAAGACCAGAAAGGAAGTTAGAGATGAAGGCACAGATAGAAGGATAGAAACCATAAAAGGTAGTTTGGAAAATAAAGATATATGCCAGATTCGATTGTTTATCTGTCTACACGTGGATTACTTTAGGTCTCTTTACACATTCTCTCTCTCTCTCTCTCTCTCTCTCTCTCTCTCTCTCTCTCTCTCTATCTATCTATCTATCTATCTATCTATCTATCTATCTATCTACCTATCTCTCTCTCTCATCCAGCCGGCCAGCACACTATAAAGCAATTCATTTATATGTCATGTAAACCACATCCTACCTGTGCAATCTCTTACCTACTAATTTACCTTCCTATCTGCCTACTTCACGAATCGTGTACCTTTCTCGTTACATCTGTTAACTGTTTGTCACACAAAAAACTTGTTAAAGAAAGTGTCTGTGGGCTACTCCTGTTACTTTTGTTTTCCCTAAAATTGTCTTCTCTCCATCTTGAATGCTGAGTTGTAACAAGAGATTAACAATGAAATATAGTGCTAGTCACGAAGTAGCTTAGGTATAGGATGTGGAGCCGTGGCATCTCTGCCACAGAGCTAAGTGAAATAAGCAGTAGAAAGCCAAAAAAAAAAAAAAACACACGCACACAATGGCATGGAGAGAGAGAGAGAGAGAGAGAGAGAGAGAGAGAGAGAGAGAGAGAGAGATTTCGTTTTTGTTCTTCCTTCTAACTCCTTGAATCTCCCTACTCTCCTTCCCCCCTCAAACACGCTTTCATATTATTCACAGTCCTTTTACGCTTACTTGTTATGTTACGTTCTTTCCACACATCTCTCCTTCCCTCATTGTATGCCCACATCTTTCCTTACCCTCCCATACCAAGCTATTTTCTCTTTAACTCCCTTTTTTTCAGTCTCTTCCTTCTTGTCTCCTCCTCTCCACCCTTCACTCTTCCTCTTCCCTTATCACGCTGTCTCCCATTTTCCCCTCCCGTTTTAGCCCCTCTCTCGTCGTCACTGTCCCAACTTTACCTATTTTTTCTCCCTTTCCCTCAGAATACTTCTTCTTTATTTGTTTCCTTCCTCTTCTTTTTAACCCCACTGCCAGGAGAGGCCTCCCTTAAGCTCATTCAAAATGCGAGTGACTTGCCTATCCGAAAGGTTAATATATATATATATATATATATATATATATATATATATATATATATATATATATATATATATATATATTGTTTCTAACCCATTTGCTACGAGTGGTTGACCCTAAACATGTATTATAGATGTGCAGCAGCAAGAATTAAATACAAAAGACTCCATCATAATTAAGGTATTTGAACTACCAGACATAAAATTACCTCCCTTTCTTCATTCATTCACACCTTCCTTTCGTTGTTCCATCCTTCCCTTCCTCCTTTCATTTTATGTCTGCATGTCTCCCTCTCTTCGCCCTCTCACCCGTCACTTCTTTACCTTTCCCATTCCTCCCTTCTTCCCACCTCCCCTCCTCCGCCCCCTCCCCTCTCACGCAAAACCCTCATAGCTCTGGTTTTTGTGTCGTGCTGTGTTTACTGACTTTCGGGAAGATTGGCGTGGATGGGCAGGGGTAGAAGGAATGGGGAAGGGTAAGAAGGGATGGGACGGAATTAGAATAAGTGAATGGACGAGGAATGTGCAAGGAATGAGTTGCTTTTTTGATGAATGAAGTGTGGCAGAGTGAAATGAGAGATTACAAATGTGTCAGCTCGAGATGTATGTATGTCTGTCAAGTTCAAGTTTGAGGTGAAAATGGTTGTGATTGTAGCGTATGCACCGTGTGATGATAGGAGTGGCAGAGGGAAGGACAGGTTTTAGGATTAGCTGGATGAAGCGGTGGGAGAAATGCCCATGAACTTTAAAGTGATCGTAATGGACGATATGAATGGAAGAGTAGGCACTGGTCCTGAGGATGACATAATGGGATGTAATGGAGTGCCGAGGAGAAAGTGATAATGGGAAGCGACTGAAAGATATGTGTCAGGAAAGGTGGTTGTGCATTTGTAAAGCGTATTTCAAACACGAAGATGCACATAAATATACATGGTATAGAGGGAACGAGGATCTTGTTGAAAGGAGCCTGATTGATTATGTGCGTGGTAAGTGGTGGCGACCATCATCCACTCACTTGATGTAGTGCTGCCTACTTTTTCTCTAGCCTTTATCATTGTTTTTCTGTGCCTGCCCTCCTCTCTTCCTATTTCTCCCATCTTTCCTGTCACTTCCTGTTGCTTTTCTTTCCTTTACATGTTGCTTTACATTGAGTGACAAGCCAAATGGTTTCCTGCAAGCCAAGAAACCATTTACAACGCTGGGTGGTAACCATTTAACCAAACCATACGTGCTCCCTACGTGTCAACAAGTGGGTTGGTGGAGGTTAGTGCCCCTCCCCGTAAAACATATAACTCAAAGTCAAATGGCCACCCCTTATGCGATTATGGCGTGTGACAAGAGATAGATAAAGAAGTCTATGCTGGGAATGGTTGCTGATACGAGGGCCGTGAGAGGACGATGTGGAGGTTTGTCAGGTCATATGACTGTGGTATGAAACATCAAGCTGAGAGGAGTGAGGTGGACGAGGAGAGAGAGGAGCAGCCAGGGAGAAAGACTGAAAGTCGAGAAGCTCAGTATCAAAGAAATTGCAGATAAATGCAGGACCAAAGTAGGGGAGGTGTTAGAATCAGTGACACTGGAAGTATATGAATCTGGCCAGCCTGTGGGATAGCTTAGTTAGGAATGCTAAAGCGGTGTGTGGTGTGGCAAGAGTAACAACAAAGAGAGGTACGGCATGGTGGGATGAAGAGGTTAAGAGAGCAATGAGGGAAAAGAGGAAGAAGTGGCTAGAGTAGTTACAGGACAGGGTTTCAGTTGATATAAGAACTGAATACAGAGAGAGCAAGAACCACCTAAAGAGACTAGTGAAGAGGAAAAGGAGGTAAATGATGATCTAGGAAGAAAAATGAATTCTAATTACCCAGAAAATGAGAAGTTATTCTGGAAAGAGGTGCGACAATACAGAAGTGACAGCGGAAAGAAATGTGACAGTGTGAAGGATGTTAGTGGTAGCTTATTAATCTATGCGGATGAAGTAATGACCAGATCAAAAGAATGTTTTGAAAGCCAGATGAGTGGGAATAGAGAGAGCAGAGCCGCTGTAAACATGATTGGGTTTGGGGGTGTGCAGAGAAGGAATGCAGTGATAGGAAACGTGACATTCGCACAGGTGAAGAATGCTGTGAAATGGCTGAGATATGGGAAAGCAACTGTGGTTGATGACGTGTATGTAAAGATTATTACGTGTTGTGGAAAGACCGGAATGAAGTGCTTGCTGGAGATATGTATGAAAGCATGGATCAGGGAAACTGTGCCAGCAGAGAGGAAAAAGGCTGTGATTGTACCGCTGTACGAAAATAAAGGTGAGCGAAGTGAGTACAAGAATTATCGGGAAAAAAGAAGTGTTTGGTAATCATAGGGGCATCTGTCTTCTTACTGCAATAGGAAAAGTGTATGGTAGGATACTTATTGACAGAGTTAGGGAAACAACAGAGGAATTAGTTGGAGAAGAACAGGGAGGTTTTACGAAAGGAAGAGGTTGTGTAGATCAGATATTCATTCTTAGATCTTTAGTGGAAAAGATTCTAGAGAAGGGAAAGAAGTTGTATGCGGCCTTCATGGATTTGGAGAAAGCATATGACAGGGTGGATAGACAAGGATTGTGGAAAGTATTAAGAATACATGGAGTAGATGGGAAGTTGTTGAATGCTGTGAAGAGTAAATATGATGGTGTTCAGGCTGCAGTGCACGTGGATGGTAAACTGAGTGAATTTTTCTCTTTGAAGGTTGGGTTGAAACAGGGATGTGTCATGTCTCCATGGTCGTTCAATCTGTACATGGATGTGGTAATAAAAGAGATACAAGGTAGGGCAGTGGATGTTGGAGTGGCCCTAGTGAGAGAGGGTAGTGTTTGGAAACTCCCTGTTTTGTTGTTTGCAGATGATACTGTGTTGTTAAGTGAAGACGATGGGGAGCTGCAAGGTTTGGTGGATGAGTTTGGGAGAGCGTGTAAGAAACGGAATCTAAAGGTGAATGTAGAGAAGAGTAGAGTGATTGTCTTTGAGAGAGGTGAAGTCAGTGAAAGTAGAGTGAGGTTGGATGGTGAAGAAATGGAAAATGTGAGTACGTTTAAGTACTTGGGGAGTGTGATGAGTAAGGATGGAAGTTTTGAGGGTGAAGTGCTTGAAAGGGTACAACAAGGAAAAAACTTTGGTGGTTCCCTGAAAGCAGTGATAAGAAACAGGGAAGTGAACATGGAAGTGAAAAAGTTACTACATGACAGTATTGTGATACCAACTCTAACGTATGGATGTGAAACTTGGACGTTGTTGGAAGGACACAAGTCAAGGAGTGAGAGCAGTGGAAATGAGTTATTTAAGAGGAGCCTGTGGAGTCACATGGAGAGACAGGCTGACAAAAGAGGATATAAAGGAGCATTGTGGTGTGGATATGGATGTGATAGGAAGCGTTAGGAGGAACACATTGAGGTGGTTTGGCCATGTGGAGAGGATGGAGGGTGAGTGACTGACGAAGAGAGTGTATGTGAGTGAGGTGGAGGGGGGGAGAGGGAGGGGGAGGCCGAGGATGAGCTGGAGGGATTGAGTGGAGAAGTATATGAGAGAAGGGGGTGTGAGTTGGGAGCAGGGCAGTGAAAAGGCGGGAGACAGGGCGACGTGGAAGCGATTTGTTTGTGGCCACCCCATACGGGATTAAGGCGTCTGGCAGTAGATAGATAGATAGTTCATTGAGTGTGGTAGGGAAGGTATATGGAAGAATTATTACTGAGATAGTAAGAGAGACATAAGAAGTTCTGGTGAGTGATGAACAGGGTAGCTTTAGGAGTGGAAGAGGATGTGTGGATCAAATATTTGCTGTGAGACAAATAGTGGAGAAGGCTTGTGAGAAGGACTATAAGGTGTTTTTGGAATTCATGGATCTGGAAAAAGCATACGCCAAAGTATACAGGGAAGGATTATGGAAGGCTTTGCGCATGTACGGCATAAATGGTAAGCTGCTAGGTGCCGTCAGGAGTTTTTATGATGGTAGTGAAGCATGTTTAAGGGTAAATGGGCATCTAAGTGAATGGTTCATGATTGGAGAAGATGTAAGGATATGGAAGATGAGTGTATGGGCATGCGACAAGACTATGTTACGTCCCCAAGGTTGTTGAATTTATGTATATACGGATGGGGTGATGGGAGAAATGGAAACACGAGTAATGGATAGGGGGATGGCGTTTGTAATGAATGGTGATGTATGGAATATCTCATATTTGTTTTATGTTGATGATGCAGTACTACTTGCAGATACATGACAAGAACTTGGTAGACTAGTGCAGAGTTTTGCTGATGGCTGTGAGCGTCGTGTCTTGAGAGTAAATTAATGTAGAAGAGACTAAAGTGATGGTTATTAAGTGAGAAGGTGACTCCCATTGTGATGTTACAGTGAATGGAGAGAGACTGGAATTGGTGAGAGAGTTCAAATACCTGGGTATAGTGATAGAAAAGAAGGGACAGTGTGCAAAAGAAGTGGAAAGTAGAGTGACACAAGAAAGGAAATTACAATGAACTTCCGATAACCCGGCATCCGATGGTTCGGAATTTTCAGCCCAGGGTAATTTATAGCTTTTTTTGGTTAAAAAAAATTGAGAGAAATCGAAAAAAATAGAAAAACAGTCGAAAACGATGCGCCTAACTATCCAATTCCGCACCCACGCCGAGTACACAACACTACATGACAAAGGTATGTAAAGAAAGCTATAGTTTTTTTTTATTATTGTTATAATTTATTATTTTTGGGGTGTGTTTTGAACATTACCAGGTACCTGCTTGATGGTGCGGAAAATCTGATAATCTGGAAGCTCCGTGGGCTGCTGCATTCCAGATTAATGGAGTTTTACTGTAGCTGGTGCGATGAAGGCCTTGATAAGAAACAGAGACTTAAGTGTTGCAGCTGCACGAGTCTTACATGAAGGAGTGTTAGTGCCAGCTTCAACATTGGATGTGAGACTATGGTGTGGCATGAAAATGAAAAGTCAAGAGTAAGATCAGTGTGGGTGGAACTACTGAGGAATGTATGTGGAGTACAGAGAGTGGATGGGATACGAAATAATGTGATTAGTGCAAGATGTGGAGTGAGGAAGTCTGTAGACAGCAGAATCGAAGAGAGTGTACTGAGATGGTATGGTCATGTGGAGAGAATGGATAACAACAGAGTGGTGAAAAGGGTGTATCTAAGCGAATTTGAAGGAGGTAGGAGGCGAGGTAGGCCATAGAGAAGATATAGGGATATGGTAGATGAGTGTGTGAGGAAGAGAGGTTTGGAAGTCGGTGAGGCTAGGTGACTGAGAAAAGATCGAGCTGGCTGGATGAATATATTGAGAAGAAGCGCATGATCAGGGAATTGGCACTGCTTTTTAACGTGACAGTGTCCGGATTGACTCAAACGCATACGTTTAAGTGAAGCTATAGTACATGGGGAATGTTTTTGGCATATCAGAAAGAGCCAGGATTCTGCGGGCTTGAATGATGAGTGAATGGAATCGTGGCCCATTGAATTGGGCAAATTTGGGCTCTCTGGACGTTGCTCCTCCTCTCCCTGCATTAGGGTGGGAAAGGAGGTCCTGTTGTTGTTGCTGTTGCTGCTGCTGATGATGATGATGATGATGATGAATAAGGATGGGAAGGAGTGAATCGAACTGGGATGGAGTTGGCAGGGGTGAAGGAGGAGGGTGGTGAGGTGTGACGAGGGATGGCATAGTGGAAGGGAAGGGGGAGATGGAGATGGAAAAGGGTGGGAAGATGATCTGAGATGGAAGTGAAGGGTTGGGAAGAGGAGAAAAAGAATGAGAAGGGAGCGGGATAGTGAAGAAAAGTGGCTGCAACGGATAGGTGGGAGACTGATATGAACGACAAAGATGGGGAGGTTTGGAGGACAAGGGGTATGGCTAGGGATATGAAGGGGTGAAAAAAGAGAGGGAAGGAGGGATGGGGTGAGGATGAATGTTGAGGGATAACTGAGAAGGAATGAGAATGGAAGAAGAAGAGAGAGGAGGATATGAAGGGCTGGGGAGGGATGGGAAGGGATTAGGAGGGTAGGGGTCAGATGGAAATGGATAAAGAGGGTGGGAATGGTTGGGAAAGGTAAGAGGAATGCGGTACGACGGGGAAGTGGGGAAGGATGGGGAAGAAAAATGAAATTTTGAGATCGGTAGGGACTGGTGAGGAGGCTTGGATTTAATTGCGACTGGGATATTTCAGAGAGAGAGAGAGTACAAAGGAAACAACACAGTAAAAAACCAGATCGTTTTCTTCAGGCTCTCTGTTACAAAGATCATAACTATATATAATTCTTTCAGTAGAAGATAAGGGTGACAATAAAGAATGCTACTCCCCCCCACCCCGCCCACCAAACCTTTCAGCCAAGGGCGACAAACAGAAAGTGCAAAGGACCACCATGCAGCATGAACTAACTGAAATAGAATTTCATGACGACTGAAGGGAGAAACTGTATTCTATACTATCTTCACACTGGAGAAGTAAAATTAGATTCAAACTACAGCACTGTTGCTGTACTCTGCACGATCTCAAAGAGAGGATAAACGTTAACTAGTTAATTTATTGTACTGATATGCCACTAATGTGTTAAGTTACAGAGTCAAATCTGGATACATATCTAAGTGACCTGTTTTACTATTACTCCACTGTACTGTCTATATTTTCATCCATATTGAAGAAAAATTGTTTTCTTTATTTGACTGAAAATGATTGCCCAAAATCTTACATCCATTACCTTTATTGTAACTTGAAAGTTCTATTATGAGGTACTGTACTTATCACCCACCATACTGTTATGTCTCTATAATTTATTAATACTCTGATTTTAAATATATACTGTATTTTTTAACAATTAATCAGATATCCTTGTGGGGGGGAGCTCGCATTTAAGAGTTGAGTATTATTCATAGAATAGCTAAACTTTTCTTTATTATAATTCCTGATATTGTGGACTTTACATTTGTCTGTAATGAAGTTCATATGCTATACTTAAACCCAGTTGAACATTTTTTTCATGATCTCAGTAAACACTCATTCTTTGTTGGGGGACATCTGCTCTGTTACCAATGTATTTATTTTCAGCATATTTGGATATTATACCACATAAACATCCATCAGTGTCTTCAGTAAAAGTTGCAAACTGTACAGGACCCAAAACTGAACCTTGTGGCATTGCACTTGTAACTTTCATCTAGTCTGCTTCCTTTCTCATAATTACAACTAATTGTTCACATTCCATAAGCCAGCATTCAGCCCTTCTTATTAAGGAGCCACTCATCTCATGGACTTTACACTTTCTGATGAAGTCACTTTTGTGGAACTTTGTAAAACGCTGTCTGGAAATAGGGACATACTCGAATTACATTAGTTGATTCAGATTTATCAGGCATATCAATAATATCATCCATAAAGTCAATCAGATTGGTTAACACAATTGACTGTTCTGAATCCATGCTGTGAATATTTGACAAGATTATTTCGTTCCAAATGCCTTTCTAATTTATCTCTGCCTACTGTTTCCCAAACTTTGCATGCAACTGATGTACAGCTAACTGGACAGTAATTTTGGGATTGTATTTTTTTTTTCTTATTGAGTATTGGGGAGGTATTTATGAGTTTTCATACATGTGGTACAATGACACTCTTTCATGAATATAGTAAGTACTTTAGCTATGCATGTTAATATTTAATTTTTCACTTTTTTTTTTAATCCTTGGTGGTATACTTGGACCCGTTTTTTTTTTCCTTATTTTTTTCGCAAACAAATCGTCTGTCTCACTGATCATGATACCCCTGAAAGTTTTACGTCAAAAGACTGAATATAAATTTTTATTAATTTCTAAATATTGATTAATAATCGTAGGTGGCCAATTGTTGGTGTTAATACCTCCATATTTGTGATGTCACTAAAAATTTATTTGGGGTCTGATTTACTGATGTTTGCAATATGCTATTCAAGATATTTCTTGTTTTGTTTTCTTAAATTTTACCTTTTTGACAAATGTTATTTACTAAATAAATAAATAAATAAAAATGAAATGCGGACAATTTGGGGTGTGAGCTGTCGATGCTTTCAGTACAAAGCATCACTCGGAATGCCTCCATCAAGCCTTGTGCACGGACTCACCATACGACCTCCATGACAGTGCTCATTATAGACTGTAAAGTAAGTCGACCCCATATGACCTTGGCTTTTGACCCCATGACCTTGCTGATCTAATCTGTTCATCATCCTTTCATGCTGTTTGACAAAAATATGGTCGAAATCTGTCGAGGGATTCGGGAGATATTGCGCCCAAACCCATATGACTTTGTCATTCGATTCCTCAACCTTGCTGACCTAATCAGTTCATCATCTCTTCATAGTTTATCACTGACGGAAGTTTGGTCGAAATCGGTCGAGGAGTTCAGGAAATATCGTCCCCACACCCATAATTATGACCTTGACATTTGACTCCTTAACCTCACTGACTTAGTCAGTTCATCGTCCCTTCTTCTGTATCACTGACAAAAGTTTGGATGAAATCCGTCATGGGGTTCCGTAGATATTGTGCCCATAAGGTAAACTAAGCCGACCCTGTATGACCTTAATCTTTGACCCATTGACTGACCTACCTAATCAGTTCATCATTTCTTCATACGGCATCACGAGCAAAAGCTAAGTGGAAACCCTTCGATGGGTTCAGGAGATACCGCACCAAGAAAAGTGTTACGGACACATCCACGCACACACAGACAAATCACTTAGTGCCTTCTCCACCATGGGTGACCAGAGGCATACATATATATATATATATATATATATATATATATATATATATATATATATATATATATATATATATATATTATATATATATATAGATAGATAGATAGATAGATAGATAGATAGAGAGAGAGAGAGAGAGAGAGAGGTGAAAAGATTAGTAAGAGAGAGTAAGAAGAAAGTGGATGAGGAATTTGTAAGGAATTTGACTGTAAAGTGGAGGGACTGTAAGAAAATTTTCTGGAAAGAGGTGAAAAGAGTAAGACAGGGTGGAAGTGAAGTTAGCAGGGGAGTGAAAGATAAAAATGGTAGATTACTAGCGGAGAAGGGAGAAAAAGTGAGCAAATGGAGAGAACACTTTAAGGAATTGTTGAACATAGAGGATGGAAGTAATGCGAGTATCAGTGGCTGGGGAATGGCTGGGAGAAGGAGGGAGGTGAGAAGACAGGAAGAAATCAGTAGGATAGAAGTTGTGGAAGCAATGAAGAAAGTTAAATCGGGGAAAGCCCCAGGAATTGATAGAGTGTGTGGTGAAATGCTGAAGCATGGGGGAGAGATAGTAGTAGAATGGATGTGGAAGATGTGCAGATTGGCCTGGGAGGAAGGTAGAGTCCCGGAGGATTGGAAGTCAGGTATAATTATTCCCTTGTACAAAGGAAAAGGGGAAAAAGAAGTGTGTGGTAATCATAGGGGCATTTGTCTTCTTAGTATAATAGGAAAAGTGTATGGTAGGATACTTATTGACAGAGTTAGAGAAAGAACAGAGAAATTAGTTGGAGAAGAACAGGGAGGCTTTAGGAAGGGAAGAGGTTGTGTAGATCAGATCTTTAGTGGAAAAGTTTCTAGAGAAGGGAAAGAAGTTGTATGCAGCTTTCATGGATTTGGAGAAAGCATATGACAGGGTGGATAGACAAGGATTGTGGAAAGTATTAAGAATATATGGAGTAGATGTGAAGTTGTTGAATGCTGTGAAGAGTATGTACGATGGTGCGAAGGCTGCAGTGCGTGTGGATGGTGAACTAAGTGAATTTTTCTCTTTGAAAGTTGGATTGAAACAGGGATGTGTCATGTCTCCAAGGTTGTTCAATCTGTACATGGATGGGGTAATAAAAGAGGTACAAGGTAGGGTACTGGATGTTGGAGTGGCCCTGGTGAGAGAGGATAGTGTTTGGAAACTCCCTGTACTGTTGTTTGCAGATGATACTGTGTTGTTGAGTGAAGACGAAGGGGAGTTGCAAGGCTTGGTGGATGAGTTTGGGAGAGTGTGTAAGAAACGGAATCTAAAGGTGAATGTAGGGAAGAGTAAAGTGATGGTCTTTGAGAGAGGTGAAGTCTGTGAATGTACAGCGAGGTTGGATGGTGAGGAATTGGAAAATGTGAGTACGTTTAATTACTTGGGTAGTGTGATGAGTAAGGATGGAGGTTTGGAGGGTGAAGTGCTTGAAAGGGTACGGCAGGGAAGAAGGGTTGCTGGTTCTTTGAAAGCAGTGATAAGAAGCAGGGAAGTGAGCATGGAAGTGAAAAAGTTACTACATGACAGTATTGTGGTACCAACTCTAACGTATGGAAGTGAAGTTTGGACGTTGTTGGAAGGACACAAGTCAAGAGTGAGAGCAGTGGAAATGAGTTATTTAAGAGGAGCCTGTGGAGTCACATGGAGAGACAGGCTGACGAATGAGGATATAAAGGAGCGTTGTGGTGTGGATGTGGATGTGATAGGAAGCGTTATGAGGAACACACTGAGCTGGTTTGGCCATGTGGAGAGGATGGAGGGTGAAAGACTGACGAAGAGAGTGTATGTGAGTGAGGTGGAGGGGGGAAGAGGGAGGGGGAGGCCGAGGATGAGATGGAGGGATGGGGTGGAGAGGTATATGAGAGAGGGGGGTTTGAGTTGGGAGCAGGGCAGTGAAATGGCGGGTGACAGGGCGACTTGGAGGCAATTTGTTTGTGGCCAGCCCAAACGGGATTGAGGCGTCTGGCAATAGATAGATAGATAGATATATTCTTCGTTATTGTCACGTGATTTTGATGATCGAGTTTTATTACTGAATGTTGCTATTCTATCATTTTGGCATAGAACTTTTTATACGCTGTCTCTTGCGCAGTACTCATACTAGAACAGTTTTTTTTTTTTATCCATCCGTTAAGAGAGAGAGAGAGAGAGAGAGAGAGAGAGAGAGAGAGAGAGAGAGAGTCAACGGATCTAAATGAGAGTGATCATCACTTACTTCTGCGTGTGTCTATTGGCCAGTTAATCAGACTCTCACTCTGCTTGTCAGTCTGGTTGTATATATGTTTATTCAGCCATTTCGAGTGGGAATCTTTTCAGTACCATGCAGCCTATTTTCATTATGCTACCGGTTAGTGAAAGATTTAGAGAGTATCTAATATATGCCACACCACGATAAAATATCATATGTTTGGCTCATGCAGTCATTAAATGAATGTAGTATGTGTCTGAGGAACCTATTTTTGTGCAGAGCCTTACAACATTCTCCATTTATCGTTTTAGTAAACTGTTGTTTGTTATAGTGGATAAACAATAGAAGGACATGGGGAAGAATGGGAATAAATAGGAATGAGGGAAATGCAATGAGAAGCATCTGAAGTTCCCCGAAGGGATGGGGAGAAAGATGACGGTGAGGAGAGATGAGGATAGCTTGTGAGAGGAATGGGTAAGAAAGAGAGATATGGATAAAAAAAAAAAAAAAAGGAGAGTGAAACGTAACAGAACTGAAAGAAGGTATGAAAAAAGTGGTGGGTAAGGAAGACGCTGGAATTTAAAAAGTACAGAAGAAAAGAAAGATGGAACTGGAATTCTTGTTTCATTATTTAAGAATCTCAGGAGCATGATGGGGTACATAGAAGCACTTGCTATTTTAATTTCTTTCATACCTCATTTCTCTGGATAGGTTAATAATATGATTCAGAATATTATCAAGACCACATTAAGTAGTGTGGTGCCGAAAACTGTAGAGAATATGACCTATGTTTGACTCACCACATGGACACTCTATTAGTACTTATACTTTTCTGGTTTCTTCTCTCTATCTCAGGGTGATAAGTTTGGGGGACGGCGTGAGGTGAGAACATGCAAAATCTATTAAATACCAAGTGTAACCATTAACTCTTTGCCCTTGACTCAGTTTTCACAGTTAGCGCTGAAAGTGGGTCTTTCCATGTAGCCAGCACATCCCCACTTCTCCAGGAAAGACCGACCAAACAAAACACACCATGATGCTGGCAACAAATCAGAGGACTCAAGTTCTTTCTCCAGCTGCATTCCTCATCCTTCAGTAAAGATGTAGGCCTAAATGAGCAAGAGGAGAGCAGGGAATTGGGTACGACATAATTTTCAAACTGAATTATTCCTAGTGAAGGACATACACTAGGTCCCTCTACAATAGAACTACCCCAGGACCACCTCAGGTATGCAGTAGGAATAGATGACCCCCACCCCCGGTGGACTAAAGGCAGACAGAACCTGAACGCATTGGTTTGACGTTCAGATCAGACTTGTAACAACCAAGTGGGTTACAGTTCCATGGGTTCCTGTCTGTCAGGTCATAGAGGCTCCACTTCATCTGACAACGAATTGATTTGCAGTTCTTCAAAGAAAAAAGAAACGTTGCAAATCATCGAACGCCTTTATTTCAACCGTTTGTGAATATGTCATGCATCCGGCAGCCTCTAATTCACCCCGTAAATCTTGCCTACACTTTGTGGTTGGATAATCTCTCATTCTGTGATAAGCCACTAAAGGGTGCAACTCGAAGAACTCCCATGGACCCTGTATTCACGACCATAATTGTAATGTTCAGGTTCTGTTCAAGATTACATTCCTCTGGATCTTTTTCTAAACATCTCCAGTCAGTCTGATGGACAGTGGCACAAACACCCACATGCTGGTTCTGTACATGTCACAGTCCGAGGTACACACCTCAGCTGGTACACATCATGACTGTTGGTATCCACACATTCATGAACAAGCTTACAGAATACTGCACACTACACATACTCTTCATGCTGTACACATCATGAACATTTGGTCCATCAGTCTCACCATTGCATCGTTTTGTACACGTTCTTGCTCCTAATTTCCAATTTTTAAGGAGTTCGTTAATTAATCACTCAGGTGACACTGCCACGTTGTGTGGCGGGTTTCTGGTCACACTCGGTATATAGTCACTGTGCATTGTAAGATTGTCATTGGTATATTTAGTGCGTGTAGTAAAGGGTGAATGTTTGCTGCAGTGTTAATGATCACAGTTTGTTATAGTTCATCGCACAAACCATAAATTAATGAGTAAATGTACCCGGACGATGATGATTGTGATGACAAAGTTATATGGTTATGAGAGACAGCGGCACCACATTCCGTTCCTTCCACGTAATACAAAGTGCCTCTCGCTCCATGCGAGTGCTGGTTGGCGTGTTTGGATATCATTCATTTTAATTTCTAATATGTAGCTTCCCAGAGTAATGTCCTTCAGGTGGTTTATCCACAGGCGAAAACCCTCTTCCTCCATCCTCCTTTTTTTCTTCTGCCTCTGTTTTCTTCTTTTCCTCCTCCTTCTCCTCCTCCTATCCCTCCGCCCCCTCTTCCTCCTCTTCTTTTTCCTCATCCTCCTTCTCCTCTTCCTTTCCATCATCATCTTTAGTTTCTGCTCTACCTTCTTCTCATCCACCAATTATTATTTGATCTTTTTAATTCCTCCCTCTCCTGCACCTCCTCATCTGAATTCTCCCTCTCTTCCCGCCCCTCTTCCTCCACCTGCTTTCTAGTCAGCTGGTTGCCTGGGGAAGAGGGTTGTTGGGTGTGGTGGGGTGGGGTGGGAGGCGTTTGCATTATTGACTTTTAATCAAGCTAAAATAAATCGCGGCAGTAAATTAGGATAGATGTGTGTATGCCTTGAGAGAGAGAGAGAGAGAGAGAGAGAGAGAGAGAGAGAGAGAGAGAGAGAGAGAGAGAGATGTGGCACAGCCAGACACAAACAGAATGATGGACAATCATTCACAAGGTGTGTGTGTGTGTGTGTGTGTGTGTGTGTGTGTGTGTGTGTGTGTGTGTGTGTGTGTGTGTGTGTGTGTTAATCTTTTCGTCTCTGTGCAGTTACAAAATACTGTCCTTGTTTTGTTTGTGTGGTTTCTTCCTCTACTTCCTCTCATCCACAGCCACTTCTCCTCACTTTTTATTAGTCTTTCTTCTGTTTGTTCGTACTATCGAAACATTCTCTCTCTCCCCCTCTCTCTCTCTCTCTCTCTCTCTCTCTCTCCAACCCGATATCTCAGTCTCTATCTCACTCTCAAGTGTGTCTTTCCATTTCCCTGTTCTCCCCCGTCTCAGTTTTTGTCTGTTTCTTTCTCTTCTCCCCTTCTCTCTCTCATCTGCTTCTCACCAGTCCCCTCCCTCCTTCCCTCCATCTCGCCTGACAGACTTGAAGGGAAAAGTATCGCTGATTCTTCTTTTGCGTGGAAGTCAGACAGGGGAAGAGGGGAAGGGATCGAGGAAGGGAGGGATGGAGAGTAATGGTAGATAGAGGAGGGAGGATTTGAGGGACGGGGTAGAGTGAAGGAGGGATCAGAAGAAAAGGGAGAGAGGGAAGAAAGGAGGGATGGAAGGAAGGGAAGAGAGATGAAGGAAGGGAGGAAAGGATGGATGAGAGAGGAAATAGCAGGAAGGATAGAGGCAGAGAAGTCTTGGAGGGAAGAAGGAGGTGAAACGACAAAGGAGACAGAGTAGAAGGGAAAGACAGAGGAAGGGAATTAAAAAGGGAGAGAGTGAAGAAGGGAGGGAAAGATAGAACAAAAAGTGAAGGAAGGAAGAAATAGGCAGGAAGGAAGGAAAGAAGGAAGAGAGAGAGAAGGAGATGGAAAGAACTGAGGAACGGGGGTATGGGTGAAAATTTTAAGATAAGTAGATTGGGAAGTGAAGTAGGCAGGAGGGAGAACAGAGGAAGAGAAGGAAAAAGGAGAGAATAGACAAAAAAAGAGGAAGAAGGAGAGGCGAAAGGAGAAAAACAGCGGAGGAAGGGGAAAAAATAGAAATTGGGGATGAAAGGGGGTACAGAAAATAAAGGACGAAAATGACCGGCAGAAGAAAAAAGCGAAAGAGGAAAATATAGAAAATGTGATGAGGGAGAAGAGATGAATGAAATGGAGTAGATGAGCAGCAGATAGGAAAAAACAAGCGGAAGCAGGTAAGAAGAGAATAAGAAAAGAAAACGAAAGTCATAGAAGGAAGGAAGAAAAAAGGAGGTTTGAAAAGTACGAGGAGGAGAATGAAGGAAGAGAGAAGACGAAAGGGAAGGTGAGAAGGAAGAAAATTACGATTATCATAAACAAGGAAGAAAAAAAAATGAAAGAAAAAGAAGGAACACCCACACTCCCAAAGACTGAAACACCCGTGCATATAGGTTGTCTTTGCGCTGCGACTAAACTTCGACGGATTGCTTTAAAAATCGACATAATTTTCCTTTATAGATCATTAACGCTTCCACGAAATATGGTCCAAAACTGATCAGATTTTTATATTGACCTCTGCCCGTGACCTTGACATTTAACCTTTCCCTGTAACATTGATCTTTCAGTGACTGTTCTCAAAATAGAATCGCTTAATTCTTGCCTTACTTTGAAGTCTTCCACAAAGTTTGGTCTCTATTGGATATAAAATTATCAGGTCTGCTCAGAAGGTATTCGACATTAGGCTCTAAAAAAAGTAGTCTCATCTCCAGTGATAACAGTCTTCAGAAAGTCTGGATCGCAATTTGTACACTCAGTATATTTTCAACAACGCTCATCCGAGAGAAAAGGTCATGACAAATGTGACGAAGCACCTGCAGGAGGTACCGAAAACCGACTTTGAAAAAAGTTTCAGTCAGTGGAAAGAACGCCGGGCTACGTGCGTCATGTCAGAAGAGGCTTACTATGAGGGGATTAGTGTCCTAGCTCAGCAGCTTAGCTATTTTTTTTTTAATTTTTAAGAGCCTTAGGTCGGATACTTTCTGCACAGGCCTAGTATATTTACCCTGCCCGATGTCCTTGATCTTTGACCTAATGTTCTCAAAAGTAGTAGGTAAATTTCTCTGGTGATTCTCAACTCTTCTACCGTGTTCGTTTAAAAGCAAATTAAGCTTTTTTTTTTTTTTTTTTTTTTTTTTTTACACGAACACGCGTGTTGAAATTTAACCTTGTCCTGCGATATTAGCTGTTGACTGTTCTTAAAATCAGGGCCCTTCATTATTGCCTTACACGCAAAATCAGGGCCTTTCATTATTGCCTTACACTGAACCCTTCCAATAAGTTTGATCTAAATTTAATTAAACTTCTGAAACTGACCTTGGAAGGCCAAGCTATGACCTAATCGTATTTTCCTTGTTCTGAGAAACGGTAGGTTGGCGCATTGGCAGACCGTCAACTCCTCCATCAGTTTAAGTAAAAGAGGATAAAAACTCTTCTAGATATTTTGTTCACTCACCAACACTTGCGAGCACGTCAAGTAGAGCATAACACCCGCTCTGGCTCGTTGAAAGCAGCAATAAAAACTATAGAGCAGGTGTATCCAAACTTTGGTCGATCGTGTAACCTTTGAATTTATGCACCATAGATCGAGCATTGCTCTGCAGAGGTGTTTAAAATAAAGTATTATAAATGCCTGAGACACATGCAAACGGAAAGACGAACAAACAGTTTAAGAATATTAATTTCACATACAATACTAAACGATAAAAATCAGCATGCAAAATACTTGGGAACACAAAGTTTAAACTAAAATATAGTTAGTATATGTTTTCTTTTACTTAATATAGATGTTACTTTATGCACACTAAAACCATTGGACTGAATACAACATATTGAGAGCCCACTCATATTTATGTTTAGCTCAATAGAATTCATCATATACGATAAGCTGCAGTATTTAAAGCCACTGCATTATTGTGAGTGCTGTTTGACGGAGACATCATGAGGTCAACCTTCATGACGAACCCAGAAGAAAATTTGGTCCCACTGATGCATAATAGGCCTACCTGTAATCAATGCTGACATAGGTATCGTGTGCTAACCATTAGCACTTTTATGGTCGGTAGAACATAAGTACTCATATTATGTTTTAGCTGATGCCAGACGGTTATGATCAGCTTAGTGAGTCACAGGAACTTAAAAAAATAAATTTTTGAGTCATAATCTCTTTGCAATAGCCCACATGCCAGATGACTTTATCCATCTGAGTGAATCATTGGAGCCTGCGTTAAAAGCTTTTCCAGTAGCAACATTCATTGTGAGCTAGCAAAACTGACTCGTTTGATGTCAAAGTGGAAGAGTCTCATGAACATCCCGTACACGTGAATAATTTACAATATCTACATGCACTGTACATTCTTTGCACGCTGTCAGAGAATGAATGCAAATCCAAAAATGAATGAAATAAAACCATTCGAGAGCCGAATGTTAATCGCTTGTCACAATATGCTGTTGGCCAAGACCAAGATTTTAGCCATATCTTGCTACTCTGAAGGTTTCATGTTGATAGCTCAAGCCGTTCAGAAGATATAATCGTGCTAAAGGCGGGTGATAAAAACTAGTTGACCTTTGGCAGCCATTTTGACGACCTTGACCTTGACCCCGAGTGCCAATTTCCGAACTCGGCCAAGATTTTGGTCAAATCTTGATACCCTGAAAGTTTATGCTGATAGCTCAAGCCGTTCATGAGATATAATGGGAACACACACACACACACACACACACACACACACACACACACACACACACAGAGGCGGGCAAAAACATTATTGCTCCGCCATGTAAAGGGGGGCTATAACTACTTTCTTGAAAATTTTTGCGCTTTCCTGCTTAAACTTTTGGAAGCTAAAGCTACACCTAATGGCCTTTGTTACATAGCCTATGATTTCATCATCCTTTGTGTAGTTTTGGCGCGCAGTTGCTGCATGTTTGATCACGAGCGTGTTCTGCCTCAGTCCCCCCCTTCTACCGTTATAGTAGAGTAAGTCGTTCTCTCTGTTATTCAGAGCGGGATTTTCAGCTCTTTGTCCCCATGGCTTCATTTGCGCGTCCTTCTTACAAGTTGTATCAAGCTCTGCCGGCCCCTATATAATGAGCTCAGTCTCTGCATCATTGCCACTTAGATCTGCTCCTCATTTTGTTCACATCTCTGTCCTCCCCTGTACAGATATTATTATTATTGTGAGTGCTCAAGAAATCTCCAAACATCTAGCAGCTGTGTGTAATTTGAGTATAACTGTTGTATTTTTTCTTGTACTGTGTAGCATAAGGTTAATTCTTAGGCCTAGTGGGGTTTTTGATTGATGCTGGGTTTATGTCAGTCATTTTTGATAATAGTTTGTATCTGTAATAATTTATCTGGCATTCACTGAGTATTATCTGGTATCTCATTTTATCAGGGCTGACTTAGATAAATTTACTCTTGCTAATTTCGTGATAATAGAGGCTATTGCAGTTAACCATATATTTAACCTGTTTATTTGCCATTACATTATCCTTATGAGTCCTGAATGTTTTGTTGTTAGTTTGTGCATTAAACTTTAACTTGTAATTTTACCTAACTCTTTTGTTTGAACCTGGAACTTTACGGGACAGTAGTGACTCTTAGCATTCTCACTTAAAGTGTACGTCATCTTTCTCTGTTCCGTAACACCTTATACTGAGAATATGTAAATAGAGAAAAAGTCAGTGACGATAATTACTGATTTTAATGACTCACTCGCGTACTACCTGAAAATCATGTTGAGTATTCATAGGAATACATGTTTTGGAACCCCTGCTATTGAACAAGTGAGGAAAAATGGAAGACAGAAAAGCAGAGAAGAACAAGAAAAGGAGAGAACAGGAAAGAGAAAAGGAAGAGTTGGAGAAGGAAGCTAGAACATAATAAAGACAAATGGAAGATAAAAAATAAATAAATAAATAAAAAACTTGAAGAAAAGCAATTGGTATGAAACAAGAGGCAAAAGGGAGAGTTTTGAAAAAGAGGATCAGAAGGAAAGGAGGGAGCTAATATAGGAGACAGGAACAGAATAAATGGTAGAAGAGACCATTATCATCATCATCAGGGGACAAATGCCATGGGGTGCAAACCCTCACTCACCTTTCGATTCCACTGACGTGGGGCCCTTCGTCCAGGCAACGACTCTTCCCCTCCCTCTAAGTATCTCTCGACATGAATGATCAACTTGTTCCTGCCATGAGTTGCGCGGCCTTCCCCTTGGTCTCCACCACGAGTCAAATCTCTCACAGATCACTCTGTGGGTAGGGTCAGCCTCAGGAAAACGGGCCACGTGCCCATGTAACTGAAATTGGCAGTGATACTGTATATTATGCAGCTAACAGTGCTCAACTCAGTCTCACAGAGTAGTCATTCATTACTCACCCAGCTGTTCCAGCAATATCCCATAACCCTGCAAAGGCACTTAGTACGAAAGGAGCCAATTCACTGTTTCAAGTCACAGTGTACAGTAGTGTCCATGTCTCTCAGCCATATACTAAGACAGGGAGCACCAGTGCCTTGAAGATACGAATATTGGTCTTTCTACACAAATAACGGCAATGCCAAATACCCGAGTTGAGTGAATTCATAACCCCAGAGGCCAGATCAGTGTGATGGGAAATGTCATCGCATGATCTACTGTTCTTATTTACCACACCACCAAGATAAGTGAATCTTTCCAAGACTTCCACATTCCCACCACATCCTTGGACAGAGTGGACTGGTTCATCCAACAAGCCATTAAATTCCTGGACCATTGTCCTGGTCCATGAGGCCTTCACTCCCAGTGGTTTCACATGCTTGTGAAATTCCTCAAGGGCACTCAGTAGTACCTTCAACGATTCTGCTAGGATAAATGCATCATCAGCAAAGTCAAAGTAAGCAATCCTAAAACTGCCAATTGATACACCACAGTGACTTCTACTCACAGCCTGGCCAAGTACCCAACCAATCATGCATTGAAAATCGCGGGAACAAGGACATATCACTGTCTTACACAAGTATTGACTGGGAAGAAGTCAGATGTTCCTCCTCCACACTTGACAGCACTCGGTGTTTGAATACAAGCCAGCAATCAGTCAGAGTATCCCTTTGTGGGATCCCACAGAGTCACAGGATTTCCCATAATATCTAGTCATTTACTGACTCCAATGCCTTCTTGAGATCCACATAGTCTGCAAGCAGACCTTGTTGATACTGGAGGTGGCATTTCATGAGAACTCAGAAAGATACACTGGGGTAAAGTGTAGACTTCTTGGGTGTGAATATGGATGGCTCAGGCCTCTGAAGATATAGCAAATGTTCCTAGATCTACATCAGGAATATGTGGTTAAGAACCTTGCCTGGCACACTAAACACTGTAATACCATGGTAGGTACTACAATCATGCTGGTCTCCTTTCCTTCCCTTGCCTAGTCAGGAGGAATGATATCAATTTGTCAGCTTGTTTCTATGACTGCATATACAGTCTGGTTTCCCAATATGACTGTTAGATATGTGATAAATCACTAGAATGATAATTTTAAAAAAGTTATACTCTCTTATGGATTAACATTTAAAAATTGGTTTCGACGGCTGTGTCCAAGAATCTCATGTCAATGCAGTGACACACGCCAGCTGACAGTCAGCTGTTTGAGTCAAGATGGCTACTCATTGTTTACATGTGCACAACCCCCATCCCGTGCCTGTGCAGGCAGCCGCCTTTGTGCTAATCCTTTGAGTCTTGTTTGCCCACTCCCTCACGTGTCCTATACCAGTGATCAACTCCCTCATGCTCTCCAACTTACCTAACATTCTCACATGCATAATACTCTCGTAATGTTATTACTAACACCAAATAACAGCACAAGTACGCTACAAATACTGTTCCATGTGGCAGTAGGAGCAGAGAAAACTTTGAGTGTGTAAAATAAATGAAACTCTGAACTTGGAAAGCGAGGTGTTACTGATGCCGCTGAAGGCAAGGCTAAAAGGGCAAGGTGTAGCCTTTCCTTTCAAGTGAAATTAGATATTATCAAGCACCATAAGAAGGTATGACCATATCTCTTTCCCCTCTTCTCTTCTTCTTCTGCTGAGGACCTGGAGTAATCATCCAGGCTCCCCAGCTGTCCTCCAGCCTTGCTGATGACTCAGACCAGCATAGGACAAACATCAGATAGGTAAGAGAATGGGGGGCACATTTTAGGTTTTGCAGTCAAGGTCACTTTCTCTACCCTCACTGAACCCATGTTATGTTGACCTCGCAATGGGATAGGTTTTCACTTGATGCAACCATATCATACTGTGAAACTGGACTGTGATACCCTGACTATGCTTTCGCCCCTAGTTTTGATCAGTTCCACCAGGATGACAAACACCAGCTGCTCTACCACTCTTCAACCTACCCATTGCCTTCTTGATTTCCACCAGAGAGGGCATGGTACCATCAATTGGTGGTAGATCAGTCAATGGTCGTGCACCAGCTGATAGACGCTCTCCACTGTGAGGTTCAACCAAAGTCAGCTGCTGAAAGTACTTAGCCCAACGAGACCTATACTCACATGCCCCCGACATGAGCCATCCATATGCTGTCCAAACATAGTTAACCTGAGTGGCAGGTCTGGAGTGAAGTTTCCTCAGGGCTTCATACGCAGCTTAAAGGTCATTCACATGATACTGGCTCTCCAAATCTTCAGCAGTTTCCCTGGCATGCTCTTCCTTTTTCCTTCTCAGCAAAACCTATGCCTGTTGAGGCAGAAGTCTCTGCTGCTCCCAGTCCCCAGCCAGTCTGGTAGCACGACTCACCTCAGTTGTTGTCAGTGTTCAAGGTGAGACAAAACTGCTCCTTTATCTTAGTTGCTCTCCAGCACATTCATCAGTTACTGCCAGGGTAGTACATTTAAAGGTATCCTTCATTTAACAGAGTCCTTGACAGAACTGAGCCAATATGACACTACTACTTCGTGTTCATATGCACTCTCCATATCCCTGAGTTTCTCAAGAAGGAACTGTTTTTGGCAGCATCCTAAGCTTCTCTTAGTAGCCTTAGAGTGGCTGCAACAAGTCTATGATAGGTACCAAAGAACTCTGCACTCCTGCAAACATTGCAGTTCTGAAGAATCCTCCAGCGAGTACTAACAAGGATCTGGTCAGTCTACTATGGAACCTCTCTGCTATTGAAAAACAAACTCCAGTGGTAAAAACCTAGTTGTTGGAACCAGGATCCAACAGTTCTCAGCTTGTGGGACTTTGCGAAATCTAGAAGGTAAGAGCAATGGGAATTCCTGTTTTCAAAGACTTGGAAACCTATTCATTCCTCGAAGCCTTCCCTGTCAACACCAGTGATCGTATTCAAGTCATTGAGGACCAAGAGTGTATCCGGCGAGGGTCATTGTTTCACAACTGAGTCAAGTTTAACTTAGAAGGACTCCATCTCTTCAAGATCACTCATCTCGGTTAGAATGTGCAATGCAGTAGGTAAGGTAAAGCCCAAGGAGTGGTTGAAGGAAAGAATACTGGAGAAGAAATAAAAAGCACAAAATAATTGAAGGGAAAGAAACAAAACACTGAAAGAAAATACAAGATGAGAAGGAACAAATGAAGTTTTGAAGGAGTGAAGAAAATAGAAAGAAGCAGTGAGACATTAAAAACTAATAACAGAAGAAATGAAGTGAAGGAGGAAGGAAGACGGGAGAATATAGGAGTAGGAGAGGGTGGAAGAAGTCACGTAAAGTAAGTTTTCCCTCTTTCCACACCTCCGCCTTTTGTCATTATTTTTCTGTCATTTATTTTCTTCCCTCCCTCTGTCCCTCCCCACGCGAACCTCTCCATTCCCTCACAGTTCAGTAAGGTTTCTCTCTCTCTCTCTCTCTCTCTCTCTCTCTCTGAAAAAGTGCCACATAACAAATTACTGAGAAATGTAAGAACACTGAGAATCGATGGAAACATTCACAGCATACATGGCTGGCGAAGTGACAGAAAACAACGTGTCGTAGTAAATGCAGTAGAGTCAGACTAAACCCTCGTGACTTGTGGTGTTCCTCGGGGATCAGTGTTGAGAGTCCTCTTCACATCTGATGGGGCTAGACAACTTAATTTCTAAATCAGCGGATAACAAAAAAAACAGAAATGCTGTGTTAACTGAAAAGGGCAGAATTACTTTCAAAATTACAACGAAAATGCTAAACTCGGGAGAAAAATGGCAAATGCCCTTCAGCGTTAACAAATGTCAAGTATTGTAATGTGAAAAAAGTACGGTTACGAAAGGCAAGGCCAGGAAATTATCCAATAATAACAGTTTACAAATTTTGGAATAATTATTTGCGATGATCTAAGATTTCCAAGTCAGTGTATATTTATTGCGAATGAAGCCAACAAAGCTGTAGGATTCACTTCAAACTATTTACATATAAAAGCAAAGATATTGTGGTCCATCTGTACAAAGCATAATTATGCCACAATTAAAGTTTGGGGCTCAATTATGGCACCATACTGGGCCAAAGATATGTAGAAACTCGAAGCCGTACAGTGTAGGGCTACCAAGTTAATTCCCTCCCTGAGAAACAAACCAAATCTGGAGATGCTGAAGGAACTGAATTTATTCTCTCGTAGAAAACGAGGCATCAGAGGACAACTATTTGAATGTTTTGAGATATCAACGATTTTAGAAATATCAAACTGTACAGTCTATTTAAAGTTATTATCGAAACGACAACTCGAAGAAATGGCATGAAGCTGTATGCAAGGAAGGCTAACCTTCGTAATATGATCAAAAATTTCTTTGTCTTCTGCACTGCAAATGACTGGAATAAACCATCTAGGAATGAGTGTGTGTGCGTGTGTGTGCGTGTGTGTGTGTGTGTGTGTGTGTGTGTGTGTGTGTGTGTGTGTGTGTGTGTGTGTGTGTGTGTGTGTGTGTGTTCTTACTTAATTGTTCTGACCGAATTGTATCTTTACAGGAATGAGTCAAGCTCGTACTGTCCCGTGTCTTAAACCATATTTATCGTACATATCCTTAAATTTGTGAATTGTTTTGGCACACACTATTTCATTCGGTAGTGCATTCCATTGATTAATTGCTCTGTTTGGGAAACTGAATTTCCTTACGTCTTTATCGCCTCTCTTCTTATGCAGTTTTTTTGCAGTGTCCTCTTGCTGATGCTTCTCCATATGTTAAGTAATCATTTATGTCTATTTTCTCCTTCCCTGATATGCACTTATATAGCCTTATCATGTCACCTCTTTTCCTTCTCTCCTGTAGTGTTGGTAGATTCATTTTATTTAGTCTTTCTTCGTAGCTTAGGTCCCTTAAGCTTGATATCCATCTTGTAGCGGCCCTTTGAACTTTTTCAATCTTGTCTATGTGCTTTTTGAGATGAGGACTCCAGACTACTGATCCATATTCCAGGGTTGGTCTAATGAATGATGTTATTATCCTTCTTAGCATGTCTTCATTTATGTATGTGAATGCTATTCTCATATTTGCAAGCAGTGTATACATGTTCTGTACCTTCTCGCTGATGTGGTCAGCCGGAGATAGTCTGTTATTGATGATCACACCTAGGTCTTTCTCTCTTTCTGATGTGTATAGGGTTTTATTTCCTAACTTATAATCCCAATCAGGTCTTTTTCCACTTTTACCAAACTTGATTACATGACACTTGTCCACATTGAATTCCATTTGCCATGTACTACTCCATTCATGAAGTTTATTTAATTCTTCTTGTAGCTCTTTACAAGAGTCTGTGTTAGTAATTCTCCTTTGTATTTTTGCATCATCTGCAAACATATTCAGATAGCTCTCATTTCCAGTGTTACTGTTTATATCATTTATATACACTAAAAACATGATTGGTGCCAGCACTGAACCCTGTGATACTCCACTAGTCACTTCTTTCCATGATGAGTAGTTTCCTCTTAGTACTGTTCTCATTTCTCTTTTTATGAGAAAGTCTTGCATCCAACAAAACAGTTTGCCTCGAATTCCTCCTTGATGGTACAGTTTCCATAAAAGTCTTTGGTGTGTGTGTGTGTGTGTGTGTGTGTGTGTGTGTGTGTGTGTGTGTGTGTGTGTGTGTGTGTGTGTGTGTGTGTGTGTGTGTGTGTGTCTAAGACTGACATAAGCATATATAAGCTTATGTGCATATGCATGGGTGTGCAGAGATTTGCAAAGAAACGTAGCAATGAAGTATACAGTTCAATTGCACAGTATGTGTGAATGTAAATACCAACAGTATTTAGCAAAAAGATGCCTTGAATTAAAGTTCATTTTATAATGAGAAAAACAAATGAATACTAAAAAGTCAATGCATTCACTATGTTAAGATTAGAATTATTATATGTCTGCATGCTAAAGCCTTTAGATTTCCATTATATTTGCTTTCTGCCGATCCCATGAAATTTCCCTCAGGCTTTGTACATCCTGTGAGGTGCTATTTTTCACTTTTTTTTTTTTTTTTTTTACGGCAGAAGCCGGAAAGTCATGGAGCTTGGGGCAGAGAGCCTTCTGCTGTGCTATCCTTTTCTCCTACTTCTATAATGTGAGTAATGTATTGGTGATACGGCCGGACCGCCTCGTAGGAACCATAAGGTTTGTGTGGCCTGTGCATCTATTTAACTCTCTCTCTCTCGTTTCCTCATGATCCATTTTTTTTTTTCCTCTGCTCATCAATTTCCTCTTCTCTTCCTACTCTTTCCTTTCCAGCATCCTGGTCTAATCTCTCCCCTCCTCTCTTTTTCGTTACTACCTCTCTCTGTCCCTTCCTTCATCTCTATCTCATGCCCTTTTTAGCCTACCTTTCTCCTCCCCGCTTTCCATATCCCTTTCTTTCCCTAAAGATTTGCTGTCCCTTTCTTCTTTTGCCACATCATCCCTCTTTCCTTCCTTACAAAATCTCTGTCCTCTCTCTATTCCTCCCTTTCGCTTTGTCTGAGTGTTTACCTCCCTTCCCGCCCTAAATATTCACTTTCCCTCCTCTCAGCCTCCTTGCCTTAATCTTACTCTGCTTAGTTCTCTCCGTGCATCCTTACTAAAATTCCTCTCTCTCTTCCTCTTCCCTGCTGCCCTGCCTCCTGTCCTCTCCCCTTTTCCCTTCCTGCTATCTTTCCCCTTCCCTTTTCTCTTTATTTATCATTTTCCATAATCCTCTCATGTCCTCTCTCTCTATCCCCTTTTCTCTCGTACTTTTCTCCTAGTTTCTCCCTATCTTTGTCCCCATTTCATTCATTAGTTCTCTCTTTTTTCCCCTTTCCTACCATTCTTTTCATTTTTGTCCTTGTTCCCCCCCATCTCTCTCTCTCTCTCTCTCTCTCTCTCTCTCTCTCTCTCTCTCTCTCTCTCTCTCTCTCTCTCTCTCTCTCTTCATTCTTCTGCTTCTTCTTCTTCTTCTTCTTCCATGTCTCCCGACCTTTTTGTTTACCTTTCCCTTTCCCTTTCCTTTATTTCCTTTTTTTATGTGTCCGACTCTGGGCACTGGCTTCCCAGCCTGCTCTTAATTCCCTGTAGTCCTCCTACTTACACTGCACCTCTACATGTCATCACTTCTGTGCTAACATCCATCGTCCATATTGAATGCATGCTACGGCTGTCTCAAACAAGACTGGTGTATTGGTATTACCGGGGGTACTGATAGATCAGTAAAATCTGCTTTTTTACTGTCTCCGTATCTCATTACTTGGCTCTTTCCCTTCCATTTTGTTTGTATGTCACATTTCATCTCTCCTTGCCTCTGTGCTTCTTACTTAACTCTCGCTTTTAAATTCTTGTCTCTTTCCCTTCTCATTGCTCCGTATCTCTCGCTGAATTTTTTATTTTCCCTCCCCCTTTCCCACTCTCCTTTCCCCTCGCTGCTTGAATTCTTCCCCTTTTTTCTGTTTGTTCTTATCTCTTCCTTTCTGTCCTTATCTCTTTCCCTGCCTACCTACTCGACCCGCTGTCCCCGCTGCTCACTTGCCCCGCTGTCCCATCCACCAGTTTCTACACGATTTGAGTGATTATTATGTGTGTAAATAGTGCATCTGCGTTTACAAATGTCTTGGACGTATTATTCCAGTGTAAGATGTGAAAGACCAGAGTATGCTAGAGTTTTGCTGTGTGTATGAAGTGTGAAAAGCTTTGTCCTGTCGTGTGTTTGTTTATTTACGTTTGGGGCCAAATAAGGTGACTGCCGTGGGTAGTTATTGTTCTCGTGGAAGTGGTAAGTACTACCGTGTAAATTTAGAGTAGTGGTTCTTAAACTTTCTCGTGCCATGGACCCCATTTATAAAAAACTAATCATGTGGCGGACCCTTAATTATGGGTAGATTTCCCTCCTACCCTACCTCTTGAGTTTAAAGGTGTTTGTAGGCTATAATTATGGCATGCAGCGGGACCGCGGCCAGGCAGCAGCCAGTACAGAGTTGCCAAATCACAAATATCACTGCATTCTACAAAGTCGTTAAATTGTTTCCAGATACTTCTATATGTTTTATCTGATACTCAAATTAACCTGCGGACCCCTTGGAACGTTGCGCGGACCGCTGGGGGTCTGCGGACCACACTTTAAGAAACATTGATCTAGAGCAAAGATGGGTGAGTGTGAGTACTATGCTGTTTTGCCGTTATAAACACTCGGAACTGAGTGGTACTTTGTTTTGCCCTCTTTTACTCGAGCTAATATTGTTGGCTGGGTGGATTATCGTAATGTTTTGACCTGTTTTTGTTCGAACTAAGCTTTATTTTGGTGACAGCATTTCAGTGTAACTGTTGTGTGTTATACAGTAGTCTGGGAATGATTTTTGTGACGAGCTGAGCAGTTTGTGGCAGTCCTTTGTGACTGTGATTGGCGTCTTCGTGTTGATGGATGTAAACAACTGCAGTCTGGTATAGTATACTTGGTGTTTGTATTGGTAAGCATTCCCCTCTGCACAGTGTTGTAAGTGAGTGAGTACTGCTCTCATTGGTTTGTTCATTGTTTTCACCAATGAAAACAGTTTATATTCCTTGTAGACAGTTATCTAGTGAATCGAGTTTTGTTTGATTACAGTTTCCCACCACTAGCCAACCCTTATTTAGGGTACTTGGTTAACCATTTTTTTTTCCTCTCATCTCAGGGTAGGTTAGAACTTAGCAGGTAGATCCCCCCCTTACTTCACTTGAAAAGACGGCATCTCAACATTTAAATCACCACTGCTGCAAAGTAACTCCCTGTTTATTTGTTTTAAAAGATTCACCATACATGTAATTACTTTTTTTTTTTTTTTTTTTTTTCAGATAGCACTTTCTTTTCTCAGTTACAGATAAATTTATTTTTTCTCCTTGTTTATTTTTTCTCCTTGTTTATTTTTTCTCCCTGCTTAGAGGCACTGCTCCATCTGGGGTTTTATTATTTCTTTGCCCCTGCATTCCAGGAATAACAAATTTTTAGCCCCTTCATTCCAGGTGACAATACATTTTTCACTTGTCAGCACTCAATTAACTTTGCATTCTTTAGAACAGCAGTAATCAAAATGCCCCGGAACGTTATGTGCACAGCCTGCTCCGGTATCTTGACTGGATCTTTTTTCATTTGACTGCTCTTTTGTTTGCAGGATGTGCAAACTCTGCTGTGATGTTGAGGAAAAGCTGTCTAAAGCTACTAGCAAAATTAATATTCTGACTTGCAGGATTAATACACTGGAATTTGTTGCAAGCATCATCAAAAGCAGTGTGGAGGGGAGCAACACCCCTTGGTCGAGGACTGCTGTTGCCCAGGGTAATATTGACATTGTCCGTCCTCCTACCACTGAAACTAACCAACCCCCATCGGAACAGGATAACTTGCAGGTACTGCGAAATGGTGCTGGGGTGACAAGGATGCAACACATTTAACCGGTCACCACCTACAATAAATTCCAGATATTGTCCTATTTCTAAAACTCATGAGGCTTGACTGATGGGGTACTGAATCATCCATGGATAGCTCGTGGAGTTCTGTGGTAGTGCACCAACTAAAAGAAAATAATACACCAAACCCTGTTTTTTCGGTTGATTGTTATTCAACAATTCGTTGTTTCGACATTTATAAATCTAAACCCTTTTTCGTTGTTCGACATGGTTATCCCTGCCATTTCGACAGTTTAAACTGCACGCTGCCAGGCAGACTGGCTGAGCTGCCTGTCTCCTGTGCTCTGCCCTGCTGATCGGTTGCCTCTTCATCCACCTGCATTTCTTTTTGGCCTCGTGGAATACTACACCACAATGGCTCCACCCAAGACCCAAACTATTACCCCTATCAAGCACAATCATGTGCTCATCAACCTTAGTGAATGTTTCGCCAATGCATGGTTGGGTGAAAATCAGGGTTGCCAGATCTGAACTCTGCCACATTACCAAACTCCTCAATTTCGTTACCAAATTTAATTTTTCATAACCAAAATCTTAAAGCAAGCATTTATTCTTCACTAATAATATATACAAATGAAAATAATCACTCTCCTATTAATTAGCAGCATGTTGATTATTTTTGCACTATGTAGACTAGCAGATTAATCAGAGAGTAGACAATCCACTGTCTCCATCCTCTGTATCTTCATACATGTGAAAATCCGTTTAGTAATGGACCATGATGCATTACCAAACATATTTTTCATTACCAAATTGATACACATTTGGTAATGAAAAATACCAAATGGTAACCCTCGTGACAATTGCACCAATGATTAACAAATGCACTTAACACTCAATACTGTTTTGGTGCCAGTTTTACGGAACGCACATCTTTGTTTGCACTAGGTTAGGTAGGTTATAATCATCGGAGGGTCCTAGGGGTGAAGCCCCCAGTGGGGTTTCAGCACTTCCAGTTAGGTTTCCACTGCTATTTAGGATTTTAAATTGAATACCTTTGAGTGTCTTTGGTGTGGTGACGTCATGTCCAATCACCGTGATCAGCAATAAACACGCTATCGAAGGCATTCAGGCAGCTTTCTTTAATATAGCTAAGTAGATATATTTCGTTTGTTCTTCATTTTTTAAAATCGAAAATCAAATGTCATTTATCTGATATGTATGTAGTAATGAATTAATTTTCCTTGAAAATGTAGGTCTATAGGAAAACACCTCAAATCCCTGTGTCACTTTCGTTCATATAAACCAGTATTTTTTCCATCTATATTGAATGTTTTTTCAGTGATGAAGGTGGTCAGGAATCTTACCCCCATATTTCTTAACAAACTTATGGGAAAAACATCGGTTCATTATTCGACCAATTCGTTATTCGACCGCTTGTTATGGAACACATCTCTGTCGAACAGTGGAGGATAGGTGTATTGCATTCCAGGTGCTGGACTTCATGATGAAACTGAGGCTGTGGACACTGTTTTGGAAGGTACACCTAATGACAGTCTGGTTATCATACATGTAGGAATCAACAATGTAATGCTGTTATCTCTATCTCTCTCTCTCTCTCTCTCTCTCTCTCTCTCTCTCTCTCTCTCTCTCTCTCTCTCTCTCTTCTCTCTATATATATATATATATATATATATATATATATATATATATATATATGTATGTATGTATGTATGTATATACATATACTGCAGCCTCTGTGCGATTTGTTTAATAAGCATTGCAAGTTATCATGGATGGCAAGAATGTGGCAATGGCAGGAGGGTAAAACTCCATAATTATGTAGTGAAATGACATTATTGTTTTAAACAGAGAGAGAGAGAGAGAGAGAGAGAGAGAGAGAGAGAGAGAATAGGTTGTTTTAAATGTAGACGAGACCGGCAGTGCAAGATGGTTTAACCAGTGTTATCGTGCAATATGATAAACAATGAACTATGAGTAATCTAAGGCTACAATATCAACTATTGCATTATTTTGTATTCATTTTAGAAATAGCAGAGAGGCGTGGCAGTGTGATGGGTGAAGGCAAGAGTACAAACGAGACTGAGGTCATTACCCTCCGTGGCCATATTATTCGGTTGTGGGAAGTGGGAAAGTCATCAAGACTAATTACCCTCCTCACACGTGTCTCTGCCAGGACTGTAAATTAATGGATTCGTCGGTGGCAAATGGAGGGCTCAGTGTATACAAAGCATCGCAGTGAAAGACCTCATTTTCTCATCATCAAGATGTCGCCCGTATAGCGGACATGGTAAACGAGCAGTCAAAGTGTTCAGCAGTTCAGGTTTCTCAGACTTTACAGCCTCCTTGTGATCAGCCAACGATGAGAAGACACATTCAAGAGATGGTATTCACTGTTACAGGACGGCCAAGAAATAAAAACTATTTTAAGCCAATAGTGTAGACTAGGCTTTGCTTTATAGTATTAAGGAGCAGATGTAGATTTTTTTTTGAACAGCAATATTTACTGATGAGAAATGCTTCACGTCGGTGGAAGCAGGGCTCAAATATGCTGGAGACCCGTAAACGCACAGTATGGGTTGAAAAGTTTGCAGAAGGACAAAAGTGGTTGGGTGAACAATCATTTGTGGAATGGATGTGGGCCAATGGACCTAGAGAATTGATGAAAACAGAAGGAAGATTTACAGGGCAAAAATACACTGACGTGTTAGAAAACTTTTTATCTCCATCCGTGTGAATTATGGCAATACCACTTCTCATCCTATTAGACTTGGTCAAGACATGAGACCTGTGTGTATGTGCACATTGTTAAAGTATTGGTTAAATCAGCACCAGGAAATGGATATCCTCGACTGGCCCTCAGAGGGTTGTGATCTAAACCCAATAGAGAATTTATAGGCCATTATGTGCAAGGACTGGGACGTGGGTGAAGAAATAAGTGTTCAAGCTGTTGAACGTAAAGCCCTTGACGTTTGGGAGTGTGTGAGGAACCGTCCAAATATTTGTCATAATTTAGTGGCATCCCTTCCCCTACCAAGGAGGGTTGAAGCTGTTCAAGCTCAAGGTGGTTGGACCCTGTATTGATGTGTTTGCATCATTTGGATGCTTGATGATGTATTTTTCTTTGATTCCGTGTGAAGTAGCTTTCATAATGAGAAGTAATATCGTGTGTATTCTATATGTATATACTGTAGGCAATGATTTACCAAAAGCCTGGCGTTATGTTTGTGTCAGTATCACTCTAGTGTTTCCTAGGTTACCATATATTATCGTAAATATGAATGTGTTTATCTTAATACAGTCAAGGTGAGTTACTTGTATATGTAAGTAGTAATATTCCAATTCTATATCATAAATAGGCTACACTAACTACTTTATTCTGTGTCATTAATAGTGTTTGATTGATATAAAAGCATTTGTTTAATTCATGTGTTTCAGTTTCCTCTAAATTAAAATATGCTTATATATTTTCTAACTTCATCCAGAGCACCTTCTCCTGAAACTGAGTGAAATGATCAGGCAATTGCCAAAGAGTCCTTCCTTAGCTGAAGAGACTCAAAATCACGGTGGTATACCTGTGTGTTTTGAATTATAACTTTATTAAATACAGAAAAATATGACGATAATATACAATGAAAAGTTAAATATCCAATGATAACGACTGGCCCCTTCACAAACGAATCACAGTTATGCGAACGATGATTTAAAAATAAAATACAAATTGATTGCTTCTTTGCTGCGAGGACTGAGAAACATCGTAGTACTGACCAAGATTCTCTAAATCACCTTATAAAAAACTATGTCTCAGAGTATACAGTTACTTGTATATCATGTTCATACTTATTAATTTAATACAACCTTATCAATGAATCATACTGAGATCTTGGCATTATTGGTTACTTATCATTCCATGGATCTGGACACTGAATCCCTCCCTCTGACCCCGTCTCCTGCCACCCCGGCACCTCGCAATCCCCTCCTCCCAAAGCTCTGTTGTTCAAACCTCAGTTGGTAGAGATTCATGTGCCTGTGATCAAGACAGAACTTTTGACCACCATTGTACAAATTTGCCATCAGTAGACTTAAAGTGAGTAAAGCACCAGGGCCAGATAAAATATCTCCGCACATTCTAAAAGAAGCAGTGGATGAAATATCAAAGCCATCAGCTAAGCTATTCAATAAGTCGCTAGAAAACAGTAAGGTGCCTCGTGAATGGAAATTTAGCAAATGTAACACCGATATTAAAAAAAGGCAACAAATCGCAACCAGAAAACCATCGACCAATAGGTTTAACTTCAGTGGTGTGCAAGTTGTTGGAAACTATTCCCAGAGATAAGTTTGTTAAGCACTTAAAAATAAACTCATCAAAGATTAGCAACATGGTTTTCAAAATAATCAGTCTTGCCTTATGAATGTCTTGGGTTTCTTCTGTGATACACTCAGTATATATGATGAGTTCAGATCTCTTGACATTGTATATCTCGATTTTCAAAAAGCATTTGATAAAGTTCCCCATAATAGATTACAGCAGAAATTGAATGCACATGGGTTCAGAGGGCAAATGATCGGGGGGATCGATAATTGGCTTACAGAACGTAAACAGAGGGTCGTAATAAATGGTGAAGAATCAGACTGGAAAGATGTTACTAGTGGTGTGCCACAGGACTCAGTACTGGGTCCTATTCTGTTTTCAATATACATAAATGATATAGATGAGGCTTTAATTTATAGTATAACCAAATTTGTTGATGATACTAAAACTGGTAACAGAGCAGACACATCTTTATAGAGGCAGGCAATACAGAGTGACCTCGATCAACTGTTTAATTGGGTGCAAACCTGACAGATGGACTTTAATATTAGTTGGGCCCAAACCTGGCAGATGGACTTTAATATTAGTAAACGCAAAGTGCTAAACATTGGAAATAGAAATGGAAAAGCCAATTACATCATGAATAACATTCAACTAGATAATGTCAGTCATGATAAAGACCAAGCAAACAGTGTACAGGGGCTGTTAAGAAAGATAACGAAGAAATTGGATTCATTGGTAGAGCGTTCGAATATAAATTCGATATCATCATCACCCTATATAATTATCTATTTGGTCCACATTTAGAGTATTGTGTCCAGTACTGGTCACCTTATTACTAACAAGATATAGAGAAATTTTAAAGAATACAACGACGGGTGACCAATATGATACCTAGCCTGAGAAACAAACCATACGTGGAGCATTTCGAAACCCTGAATCTCTTCAGCCTAACTAAATGCAGATTATGAGGAGATATAGGAGTGAGGTTAGCCACTGACCTGATAAATACAATTAGATATGAGTGTGTTTTCCCAGATGATTGGCTGAAGAGTGTAAATGTAAAGATGCACAAGGGGAAGGGTGATGCCCTGGAAAGTGGAAATTGTAGAGGCATGATGCTTTTAGACCAAATAATGAAGGTAATGGAGAGAGTTCTAGAAGGTATGATTAGAGAAAAAGTGAATATTGAGATGCAGTTTGAGATTATGCCAGCCAAAGGGACCACTGATGCCATATTCATTGTTCGACAGTTTCAGGAAAAAATATATAGGAAAGAAAGAGGAACTGTACTTTGTTCTTGTTGATCTGGAGAAGGCCTTTGACAGCGTCCCTAAAGAGGTGGTGAAGTGGGCAGTGAAAAAGCTTGGGATCGAGGAGTGGCTGGTTAGGGACGTTATGTTCATGTATGTGGGTGCTCACATCCAGGTAAGGGTGAATGGAGATTTGAGTGATGAGCTTTCCATGAATGTTAGTGTGCACAAGGGGTCAGTTTTGAGCCCCTTGTTGTTTATCATGGTGCTTGAAGTCCTCTCACGTGACTTCAGAAATGGACTCCCATGGGAGATGTATGCTGATGATTTGGTGTTGATTGCAGAAAAAGAAAGGGAGGCGGAGGAAAGATCTAGGAAGTGGAGAGATGGTATGGGGCAAAAGGGCTTAAGAGTAAATGCAGATAAAATAAAAGTGATGGTATCTAGGGCTGGTAGTGGTACTGTAAAAGTAGAGGAAGAGTGGCCATGTGTGATTTGCCACAAGGACGTGGGCAGTAACTACTTCTTGAACAGTGTTTGTGATAAGTGGGTGCATAAAAGATGTAGTGGTATTAGAGGCAGACTGCAAGATAACGCTGGTTTCATGTGTCCAGTGTGTCAGGGAGAGTATGAGGAGATTGCCAGGCATGATAGGATTAAACTTGCTGATGAGTCTCTTGAATGTGTGGAAGAGATTTGTTATTTGGGAGACATGTTGTGTGCTGGAAGTGGGGCTGGAGCTAGCACTGGCTTGAGTGAGGGGTGGTTGGAAGAAGTTCAGTGAGCTGTTGCCTCTTTTGATATTAAGAGGGCTCTCCCTCCATGCTAAGGGATTTTTGTATGCAAGATGTGTTAGGAGTGTAAAGCTGTATGGCGGTGAGACCTGGGCAGTAAAGGAAGAGAGTATTTGTAGGCTCAAACATACATACATGGCAATGATTAGGTAGATGTGCAGTGCGTCCCTGAGTGTAAGGTCTGGGGGGGCTAGTTTTAAGAAGGTAGAGTTGAGACGTAGGATGGGACTGAAGTGTATTGGTGTTTTGATGAGGAAAGGTAGATTGAGATGGTTTGGGCATGTTAAGAGGTTGGGTGATGATAACTGGGTGCAGAAAGTGAAAAGTGTTAATGTTAATGGTATGGTTGGGAGATGTAGACTGAAAAAGACCTGGGATGAGGTCACTGAATGTGACCTCAGGAATTAGGAACTGAATAGGGAAGCTGCCAGAAGTTGAGCAGCATGGCAGCATGGAGAGCCGCCGTCAGTTGACCGAGGTAGACACATGCAAGCATGTTGGCACCTTCAAAAATGAAACGAGAGAGAGAGAGAGAGAGAGAGAGAGAAAGGTAATATGCACAGCCAAGTGATGCTGTCAGGGTGGGATTACCCTTCACTCACTCAGTGTCTTACATGCTTTTTCTAGCTTTTATTCTCTCTCTCTCTCTCTCTCTCTCTCTCTCTCTCTCTCTCTCTCTCTCTCTCATGCCCGTGTCAACACAACAGCTTGCTATTTTCAATGTTAATTACATTTCTGATGTAAACACTTCAGTCAGGTGTAACCCACCACCCTGCACCTTCTAATATCCCGCCATCGTTTATCTTTTTTTCCCCTCATTCCCTAGGGTACACACACACACACACACACACAGTTGAGGCATCAGAGAGGCAACACATATACCACATCACTGCACTGGCCAAGGAGACTTACAGTCGTCAGCATGAATTCACTGCAGGTCCACTCGTTTGATGCGAGTCCTTTTGTCTGGCAACAATGTAAGGGGACTAGTTGCCACATAGACATTTTATACACGTGTTATTATGAAGTGCTGGAAGCTGCCTAGAATACAATATTCTGTTTACCATATTTGATTAGTATAAAAAAAGTGCAAGAGTTGACAGAAGAATGTTATGGGATGAAATATGAGCATAATATTCTGGTAATCCTCACTACAACCGTGTCTAAACTCCCTTCCCCTCTCTCCCCCTTACTCCTCCTGATGTCCCCCAACCCCTACTCTCCCTCCTACCCCCACCCATGTTCATGTCTCTCCACTTTCTTCTCTCCCCACCCTCTCTACCTTCCTTCATTTATCCATGGCACTAACCCGATTGATGCATCGCATTCTCTCTTGACTCTTTACTAAACTCTGCCCGTCCTGTTCTCAATTACTTGCAATACTTTAATAAAACTAAGTTTATCCAAGGCTAATTATCAATATTCCTTCCGGTTCGAGTCCCATTCTCACTCTCCGTGTGTCCTTCCCACTCCTTTTTTTTTTTTTTTTTTTTTCAAATTTCATTCTTTTCTCACCCCTTGTCACTACCAACAACCGATAGATACAGAACGTCTGAGGTCTCGGTCCTGCGATGTATTCCTTATTATTATTATTATTATTTTTTTTGAGTGAGCCTGGCAGTCGGTGGCTATTATTTCAGTAGGCGGAATTAAACAAACATCTATGCCCATTCCTTCTACTTGTCTCTCATTCCACGGAAAATGTTTCCTTTATCCTCATACTGTTCATGGATTCATGAAGCAGTATCAGAACCATAATGTTTCGAATTGCTGTATCATGCTTGAATTAATAAGTGGGAGAAAAGGACTGTGGCATGGCAAGAATCTCATGAATGTAAAGAAACAAAAAGTTTACAGAAATAGACAAGAACAAGAGAAAATAGTGTAGTTTATTACTTCGATTAGTGCCGTGACTAATATGAGGTAGACAAGGTGGGGAGAGAGGAGGGTGGAAATGAAGGAGAGAGGGGGAGGGAGGTGTGGTGAGCGGCACAGTCTCAGTAATACACAGTCGTATCATGCACAGGAGGATGACGTCATGAGGATGATGTCACATGGCCTTCCATTGATAGAAAACGAAAAGTAAAAGGATGACTCAAGTGTGACAAGTATACCCTGTTCACTCAGCTCTGCTGGCTAGAGCCAAGATACGTTTGAATTAACCCTTAAAGGCAAACGTTGTTGGACCTGTCTTGTATGACATACGTTGAGTGTAACCAACTCCTTTTTTGAAAAATCAAAACACATGGTTGTAATCAATTTTTATTGAGTTTCTGGCCATGAAAAGAAAGAACAACTCTTCTACTTTCCTGTGATATACTTACTTTAGTAATTATTGAAAAATAAAAATGTTTTATGGGTGACTAAAGGAACCTAACCAAAATTGCCTTTTTTTTGACGTTACTGAATAAAAAATTAATTACTCGGCCCGTATGAGGATTTAAGATCTGAGATTATATATGCTGCTTCTCAGGTCCCGTGGCCGTATCCTGTAAGTGGCTCACACTTCTGGATCATGAGAGTCGCTGTGGGAAGACACCCTGAAAAGGGCTAAAAAAAAAAAAAAAAAAAAAAAAAAAAAAAATTTTCACTATACAAATTTTTTATGACGTTATGGTTCCCTGTATATACACCCTAATGACTTTGTAAATTTCGTTTGACACTAAACTATGATTTTAAGACCCAAATGATGAGGACTGATACTTTATATGACGATAATATGACGATAATATAAGACACAATGTTTAGTTTTCTTTTACTGACCTACATCCCCTCACAATCGGTACACAGGGTTTAGCTGTGGCTGAGACACACTGAGAGGTCACACTTGATGCACTGGTGTTCACAAGAGTCTCTAGTTCTATGTCTGACAGCAGTGTCTTTCCTTTTCCTTTTCCTTTGTCCTTTGCCTTCGATATATTCTTTATATTCACTTTAATCTTCACTTTAGTCTTTTTGTTCCACTTTTATCCTAGTCTTTATATAATATTACTTATAATCAGCAAAAAAAATAAAAAAAATAGGAAAAACCCAATAAAATAATATAGTACATAAAGTATAATATAAAGTGTAATATATGTAGTATATATATAGTATTTCTATAATATATAATGTAAATAATATATATAATATATAATAACATAAGATACATAACAAAAAAAGTCATACACATATATTTCAAAAAAAATAATGGCACACTCCTATAGTAGTTTTACTTGTAGAGCATACGCTAAGTCCTAAAATCGTGTGTCGTGCACAGCATACGATAGGTCTGATGGACTAAAAACGCAAATAAATCCCACAATGGGAAAACAAGAGGGAGCACACTTACTTCACACAATAGGCCTAGGCAAACACTTCACATACCTGGACGGCCTGGCCAGCATCTTCAAAGGAAGACAAGGTACCACATGTTTTACAAAAACAAAATCCCAAAGTGGTGAAGATATGCACTTAAGGGTTAAGGCTGCTCATTAGTTTTTGCAACACTGAGGAGTGTGGTAGGGGAGGGTGGTGATGGTTCTGACAGTGGGATGGTTAGGATAGTGTATTACCTGAGAAACGTATGGGACCTAGGGCTGTGTGATCTTGTGTGAAAGTGGGAGAGTTTGTTTGCTTCGATCACACGGAACCTCCAAGCTAGAAACCCCTCACTTTTTGATGCAGGTAGGAATTTATGTTCTTTTGCATCTCCTATGTAATAATTTGAGTGTATATCGTAACTCTACCATTATGAACCTCCAAGCTAGAAACCTCTCACTTTTTGATGCAGGTCGGAATTTATGTTCTTTTGCATCTCCTATGTAATAACTTGAGTGTATATCGTAAGCTCTACCATTATGAATATGCCAAGCATCGAACTGTGCATTATCAGGGTGGATCTGTGTTGCATGTAGAACATATTGCCATGGAAAACGAATGTTAAACTCTCTCGGGTGAAACTTGAGAGTACTCGTCAATTAATTACATAGGTTCGGGATGATTTGGACAGTTGAGGAGGGGGATGGTTCGGACAGTCCTAACTATCCCACTACTACTACCAAGTCATGACCTTATCAAATGATAACGCTACTTTTGATTATTCATATTTGAACACAAGGAAACACCATTCTGAATAGTTTTCACGGAATATATATTAATGGTTTTGTTTGTTTAACCTATTCCTCAAAGTGTTAAAACAAGGAAGGGGTATTACAACTTCTGTTTCAGTTTTGCAGGTTACAATATGCATTAAAAGTCTTAAGTTACTCAGTCTGAAACAAGGCCTAGAAAGTGAAAAGTGAAGTCAATATTCCAGAATCCAGAGAGAGAGAGAGAAGGCTAATTATGCATAATTTTGTAGCAGAAAGTAAGAGGTTAAGTCATTTATAATTAAATCTGGTGAAGGTTATTTCAGTTATATAAATATATATATGTATATATATATATATATATATATATATATATATATATATATATATATATATATATATATATATATATATATATATATATATATATCATGTAATTCATTTGGACTCTGAAGTTTAATATTGTACTTTAGGAATATGAAATATCTTTGAATTAATAAATGTTTGTTTTTATCCAACATAACTCACATAATTTTAAGAAAATGCTGAGTAATACATATGGCCGAACCATCCCACCCTACTGTCCAAACCATCACCACTGGTAGGGATGGTTTGGACGATTTAGTCACTTGTGCTTCGTTAAATATAACTTAATGCTGAGAAGAGCTAAGAATATCATATTATCAGCCATAAGAGCCAAATGATGTGGCAAAATTTGAACATACACCAGATTACATTCCTGCTTAAACCTGAATTTTTATAAATATTTTTTTTTTTAAATGTCCAAACCATCACCGCCCTCCCCTAAATTTACAGCTCTTCTTATTTTAATACATATAATTATATTTGTAAACTGCTTGCAATATAAGCAGCCAGTTTAAATATGGAATAATTTCCAAAGCTAAAGAGGTCAAAGTTAGCTTTAAAAGTTTACCATTATCAAAGAAAATTAAAGGTGATTATAACGTTTAATAAAACAATGAGTGACATTTGAAGTAAATGCAGGCATGTATTATAGCACAACATGCGGACATACGTGTACACAGTGGTTGGATGATTTTCTTCAACCGTCACTCATCTTATAAAGCTTTATAATCTTTAATTTTCCTTGATAAAGGTAAACTTTTGGATCTAATTTTGACTTTAGCTTTGGAAATTACTCCATATTTAAACTGGCATGTTTTCAAATGCCGCATGTCTGAACTTCTGGCACAAGTGAGAAGAGACTGAGGGGAGACACATCTGCTCCCTACCGCTGCCCTGAGCAACTGACAGCTGTGGGACCCTGTGACGTCATGTGCGAGCTGCTCCAAAATTTGAGCCAAGCATGAGATGACTGTGTATTACTTAGACTGGTAAGAGGTAGGCTGGGGAGGGTCATCGGGAGGGGTACGGGGGAGAGAGAGTAGAAGTTTCATCATTTCACAACATTCTTCTGTCGTCTTTCACACATTATTTTGCTATTCAGATATAAAGAATATTACATTCTGGGCGATTTACAGTATAATTCTTACAACCACGTCTTTAGAGCATTAAAAAGCTATTGTGGCAACTAGTTCCCATACACAGTTGCCAGACAAAACGACCCATATCACACGAGCAGGCTTGCAGTGAATTTGTGCTGACAACTGTACAACAAACTAGTAGAGAGGGTGTAGAGATTAGAGAAGGCATTTCAGGGTGAAATGGATGATATGAAGAAGCAACAGTGCATACAGGAGGAAAAATGAAAAGTTAGTAAAGGAAGTAAACAAGAAAGACACAACAATAGATGAGGTGTCAGTTGAAGTGGGATCATTTAGAAGGAAGATTAGTGAAATGGCAAGCACAGTTGTCAACCATGAAAGTAGTATGGAGGAGTTCAGAAATGGTACAGAGACAGTTATGCAGGCAAGCAGTCTGATAGATCAGAGCAGTGATACTGAGGTGAAGATAACCCAGGTGAATGAAGCAATGCAAAGTTACAAAAATGATGTGGAAACTACGTATGCTGAAATGGTGAAAGTAAAGAGAGACTTTGAAACAATAGTCGAAGAAAAGAACATTAAAAATGAAGTTAGAAAAATAATAATAAAAAATAAAAAAAATGGTCAACAATACAGTAGATATCGAGAAATTTATTGTAATCATTGGTATAGATGAGGAAGAAATAAAAAATACGATTTCGATAGACAAAAAGGAGATGCCTAATATAATGAGCATATTGATGGAAGAATCAGAGGAAATCTGTAATAAAGGCATAGAGGAACACGAAAGGCTAGGGAAATATGAGAAAAATAAGTCGAGGCTGCTGAAAGTAACCTTCCAAAGTGTGAACACTGAAGGAGATACTAAAAAATGCAAACGATTCCATCATCCATCATCCAATCCTACATTGCCCCATGAGGAGCGTAGGAGCCTAGGGCTAGGCAGTTGGTCCTGACATTTAAGGTGATAGTGACCAGCCTCACTCATCCCTGAGTGGCATTACTTGACCAATAAACCCCAACCATCCCCTGGATACAAACCTTCAACGGCTCGATCCGACTGGAGTGCAATAATTACCCACTAAACCACCAGGTGCCAAAATTTGGTTATATGGTTACCACCCAGCATAGTAAATGGTTTCCTGGTGTACAGGAAGCCATTTGGCTTGTCACCCAGTGTAGAGTCAGGAAGAGGAAAGAATGAAGGAAAGAAAGACGGAATAGGGAGTGAATCACATAATCTTTACGTTTCTGCCCGGAATCATGCTAAGTCTGTTCTTCGGTCTACTAAAAATAATTTCATCCATACTAAATGCTCTCAACTCTCCAACTCGAATTCTTCCCGCTCCTTCTGGCACCTTGCCAAAAATCTTTCTAACAACTTTACCTCATCATCCTTCCCTCCTCTTTTCTACTCTGATGGTTCTGTAGCTATTTCTTCTACTGATAAAGCAGATCTCTTCGCACAGACTTTCTCCTCCAATTCCACCTTAGACGATTCCGGTGCTGTTCCTCCATCACTTCCCCCCTCTGACTTCCTCATGGCTGACATTAAAATTTCTTCAGTTGATGTATTTTCTGCCATTACTGGCCTCAGAACTAACAAGGCATATGGGCCTGATGGGGTCCCTCCTGTTGTTCTCAAAAACTGTGCTTCTGTGCTTACACCCTGCCTAGGCAAACTATTTCGCCTTTGTCTGTCAACTTGTACCTTTCCTTCTTGCTAGAAGTTTGCTCTCATTCAGCCAGTCCCAAAGAAGGGTGACAACTCCCAACCCTCCAACTATCGTCCAATTGCTTTAACGTCCTGTATTTCAAAAGTTTTCGAGTCAATTCTTAATAAAAAAAATTTAAGGCATCTTTCCTATCACAACCTTCTTTCCGATCGTCAGTATGGGTTCCGTCAGGAACGCTCCACTGGCGATCTTCTCACCTACCTTTCAGACTCCTGGTCATCCTCCTTTCGGGACTTTGGCGAAAGCTTTGCCATTGCACTTGACATCTCAAAGGCTTTCGATCGAGTCTGGCATAAATCTTTAATTTCCAAACTGCCCTCCTACGGTTTCTATCCTTCTATCTGTGCCTTCATCGCTAGCTTCCTTTCTGGTCGTTCTATAGCCGCTGTCGTAGACGGCCATCGTTCTTCTCCTAGATCTATCAACAGTGGTGTTCCTCAGGGCTCTGTCCTATCACCAACTCTCTTCCTTTTATTCATCAATGATCTTCTAAGCTGTACATCTAACCCTATCCACTCATACGCTGATGACTCCACCCTTCACCTTTCCATTCGGTTCCCGCAACGCCCATCTCAACAGTTACTTCAAGAAACAAGGGATGAGGCTATGGCACACCTAATGTCTGACTTGGCTCATATCTCTGACTGGGGTAAAAATAATATGGTTGTCTTTAATGCATCTAAGACTCAGTTCTTACACCTATCAACCCGACAAAATCTTCCACAGGTATACCCACTAATGTTTAATAATATTCAGATTAATCCTGCATCATCCTTGAACATGCTTGGGGTTTCATTTACTCGGGACTTATCTTGGAAAGATCATATTACATCTCTTGTAAAATCTGCTTCCAAGAGATTGGGTGTGCTAAGCCGACTCCACTCTTTCTTTACCCCTGCACAATTGTTGACTCTATACAGGGGTTTTATCCGCCCCTGTGTGGAGTACAACTCTCATGTGTGGGGTGGCTCCCCACATACAGCTAGTCTCAATAGGGTGGAGTCAAAGGCTTTTCGTCTCATTAACTCTCCTCCTCTTACTGACTCCCTTCAACCTCTGTCTCTTCGCCGCACTGTTGCATCTTTATCTCTTTTCTATCGCTACTTTAATGGTCACTGCTCCTCTGAACTGTCTGCTTGCATTCCTCCACCTCTACGACGGGCGCGTAGCACCCGTCTGGCAGCAAACTCTCATCCTTTTTCTGTCCAACTCTCTAATGCAAGAGTTAACCGTTACTCCCAGTCTTTCATTTATGCAACAGGTCAGCTCTGGAACTGTCTCCCTCTGTCTGTATTTCCTCCTGCCTATGATCTCCAGTCTTTCAAACGTAGTGTGTCCAGGCATCTCAAAATGATCGGATCTTGAATTTGGCTCTCTATTGTATTTTGTTTTTCTCTTGAGGGAACTGTTACTGCGGGCTCATGGCCTTTGGTTCCTTCTTCCTCGCATAAAAAAAAAAAAAAAAGTCACTCATAGGCAGAAGGACGAGGAAAGACTGAAGGAAAGGAAGACAGAAGAGGATGGAAGGAAAGAAGGACGGAGGAGAGGAAAGGGCAGACACCCGAGAGCAGCACTACATCGATTGAGTGGATGGTGAGCACCCCCCCATACCACAAAAAATTAAAACAAACTCATGGAAAAAGAAGGAGTTAAAAACATACGAATAAAAAGATGGCTAACTCAAGAGGAATTGGGAGTACTAAAAGAGAAGAGGGAGGAGGCAAACACAAAGAACGAGGGATGGTCAGAGGAAGTGGTACATAACCAGAATGGAATAAAAAGAAGGAATGTAGTAGAACCAAGTTATGACAAGTATGCGAACAAGATGATTAAGTTGATGTATTCAAATGTAGATGGAATGGCATCAAAATTATTAGAGATGAAAGATTTTATTTAAAAAAAAAAAAAAGGAGCCACATATTATTTGCCTAACAAACAAGATTAACAACAAGGATATCAAACGATACCCTAAACTTAGAGGAATACAATATATGGAAAATAGACAGGAACTTAAAAGAAAGAGAGGGAATTATACTATAAACAAAGAAAAAATCTGCAAGCCAAAGAAATAGAGCAAGATATACCCTCACAAGTAGAACTTATTGCGGTAGAGCTTAATACATCCTAAGGTAAAATAATTGTGGTAAATCATACGTGCCACCCAGATCAAACACGTGGAAAATAGCAAATATGAAGACCTGGCAGAGAGTACAATTCAGAGTTTAAGAGCATTACTGCATAGAATGGAGGAGAAATCTGAAAGAATTATATTAACTAGAGATTTCAATACAAATATTAATTGGAATACTCTAGATATAAAAAGCCAGGAAAACTGTTGTGACCAAAAGCTCCTGGATCTTGTGCATGAGTTTTTCCTAACAAAACATGTAAAGGATAACACCACATAAAGGGGACTTGATGTACCATGAAGACAAGATCTTATATTTACTAGGCAAGAAATTGATATTGACAATACAATGTATCACCTTCCATTCGGCAAAAACGACCATGCAATATTAAATTGCAACTTTAGGATTGCATATGACATAGTTAACAAATGGAAATTACAAAAAGAGCCTAAACTTCGAAAAGGGCAACTACCATGAGCTAAAGAAGTACTTCTTAGAAAGAGATTGAGAAAAAGAGCTTAGAGGACAAGATTTAAATGTTATATATAAAAAAATTATTTAAACTTTATGAAGTAGGAGTCCAAAATTACATCCCAGTGAACATAGCAGAAATGAAAATAAAGAAATGGTTTAATAAAGAATGAATAAAAAAAAAAAAAAAGAGAGAGAGAGAGAGAGAGAGAGAGAGACTTGTTGTGGAACAGATACAGAAGACACAATAGTGGGAGGGCATATATATAATACTATAAACAGGCAAGAAACGATTATAGAAAAATAAGGAGAGAAGGCCAAAGACAGTTTGAGGAAGACATTATAAATAAAAGTAGTGATCATCCGAAGCTATTTTACAACCACATCCGAAGCAAAACCAAAGCAAAAGATAAAACACAATCCATTATGGACAAGGGGATCATCTATATACAAGAGAAAGATATTTGTGACGCACTAAATAAAAATTTCCAATTAGTTTTTACTGAAGAAAATAATTTTGAGAGAGATAATGTGGAACATGTATGCCCACACATATTACCAGATATACAAATATCAGAAAAGGAAATACAGGAGGAGTCAAGTAAACTAGACAAAGGAAAAGGAAGTGGTTGTGAAACTCATGTTGGGTGCTATATGAATGTGTAAAACAGTTAAGCAGACCAATATATTTAATATTCAAGGAGTCCTTGAGTCAAGATAAACTACCTGATATTTGGAAGAAAGCAAATATTGTTCCCCTATTCAAGAAAGGGAATAGACAAAACCCACTTAACTACTGACCAGTATCACTAGCCAGTGTTGTGGGTAAGATACTGGAAAAGCTGATAAGAAAAGGTTGGGTAAACCATCTAGAAGAACACAGTGTGATAACAGAAAGGCAGTTTGGTTTCAGAAAAGGAAAATAATGTTTCTTATCTATAAAGCTACTATTGTCAGGACTCCATATTATAATAATTGAAATAATAATAGATAGTAACACCAGTCAAGCTAGGTGTGGGAACAGGAAATACACTCGCAAGACTGCAGTGAAGTATAGAGCAGAGTCTCGCTGTTACCTCCCAGACTGTCTTGCTAGACCCCTCTTCTCTCTCCCTCTCTCTACCATCTCTCGCCCTTGTAGCTAGCCTCCTTCTGCCTCTCTAATTCCTCCTTTCTTGTCTAGGAGGGCATGCATCACTTGTACTGGCCGTGTGTGAAGTTTCTAGAAGCCTGTGTGTCTGTGTGTATGTAGAATTTCCCTTGCACATCTGGCATTCCTTTACTTAAATCTTGCAGACACATTTCCCTTTCCCACACCTAGCTTGACTGGTGTTCCTATCTATTATGATTTGTATTATTATAATTTGGAGTCCTGATATCGCTCGGTCACGCCAGCTGGAGAACATATGACAGCATATATCAGTGACACACTCTAATCTATGAATATATAACATTGATTTATAATATTGTATAGACATAATATTCATGATAGTATTGTACTGACCTAATAATATTCTAGAAACAATACATTGTATACATAATTACTGTATGCATTATGGAGCAAATGCACTATTGTTAAATTGATTATAGAATATTGTATAACATATTGTAAAATGTGTATATATAACAGACATACGCATATCATTGTGCAATGGTAATACTGCTAGGTCATTACATTACATATGGAGTTATCCCTTTAGTAATGCCTAATATTTCACCTAACTTGTATGATGATTCTGGTAATATAGAATAGTAGTAACGTTACATAATTGTATTTTTACTGTACATAATTGTATTGTAATTGTTACATAGCGTTTTTAGTTACATAATTGTAGCAACTGTAACACAATTGCAGTAATTCAATTGTTTGTCCATACATAACTGTGATAATTGCAGTAATACTATAGTAACTGCAGTCCTTGAATCGCTAATCCGGTCTTGCTGCAGTCGATGATAGTGATGATGTGCCGTACCACTGGCTTGTGGAGAACAATAACCTGCTGTTTGTTTCACTTATAGAAGGAGTTTATGCTGTATTGTGGCATTTGTAGTAACACTTACACCTATTTTCGTTTGTTTGTTATTCAATCTTTCTGTATTTTTGTATGTATTGATTTTCTATAGTTTGATTTTCATCATTTGCGTATGATTTTTTGGTGTTTTCCGAGGTTGCATAGTTGCTGGCTAATCCTTGGGACCTTTTTTTTTTGTGAAGGCTTAGTTTATAGTGCAGAGATATTGAAAATGATATTACATAGCCCCATATTTTGTTATTTTATATAAATATATACAGGTATATATACACTTTATACAACATTAACTGTATACACTCACTTATTTTTCAGTTGTACCTATTGTGGGCAATATAAGTGTCAGCACTGTGAGGAAATCTTTGTCTTCATGATTGTGTGGAAGATGTTGTTCATTCTTGCTAACTTCATTTGTGTTGGCCATTTTTTTTCTCTCTCTCTTTTCCCGGTTTTGCTTGTAATTTAAATTGTCTGGTTCCGCTAGATGGCTTTAATTAATAAATGTTTATTACACTTCTTTTAATCGCTCACTGAGTAACTGTGATAGTGTATTTTATTTATTACTTTCTAGATGTAATAGTGTCTAGTTGTACGTATGAAACACATATTTTATGTAGGTATAAATGGTAACACTCGTTGGTAGTAAATGCATGCTATAATAAATGAATGAATATATATAGTATAGAATAGTTATTGTTGGTCCAAGTACTTAGTGGTTGAATTATGCAGTTAACTGAAGTAGGTATGTGTATGTAAGTTGTAACTATACAGCACGTTTTATATGTTTGTGCAGAAGGTTTTGCCTACCACTGTGTCTATCATTGTGTATTGTATAAATGAAGTAACTATGTAACTCACTAATTTTTATCGTGGTGGGAATGGTGATAATGGTGGTGCAGGTGGTGATAGTGCTGTCAGACACGAGTTGATTGACGTGTTGTGGGGTATCCTCAGCTTCTCAGCAATACGCTAGCACAGCCACTTCTCACTCTGGTAGCTGTGGTGAGTAAAGATGAGCAACTTGAGTGATGAAGGATGAGTAAGATGAGTGGTCAATGAAGGTTTTGGTATTTGCTGCCGTCGTCTTGACCTCTTATCTCCTGCATCAGCGTGCTGATGGAGACGGAGGTGGGGGCGGTTGTCGAGAGGAGGGTGGGGTCAGTTGACTTGTGAGTCATTTCTCGCTCTTCTTTTGCTTGTTTTGTTTTTCTTTCTTGATGTATTCTCAGTCCTTTTTTCTGGTGAATTACTCGTTGTAGGATGAAGACTGACGCTACTTGTAGGTGCGTGTAGAAGATTATAGAGATGTCTCATTGACTTGTTACTTGTATATAGAACTTGTTTTTCCTCACTTGTAACTCGTTCTTCTTATTGTATACTCACATGTGGTCACTTGATCATAGAATTGTAGTTTCTTGATAATGTAGAATCAACTGTAGAACTGAAGCTGATCTTGGTTACCATCTCACCTGCTTTTGTAGAAGTTTACTGTAGATTCGTAGACGAGGGTCGTATCCCACTGCTGCAACCATCTTTTGTAGTAACTTCATAACTTCTTATAGTAGGTTTGTAGATCAGTTATGCATATATTGTACTCGCGGACAAGCGGTAGTTATACGTGAGTAAGTTTGTAAGTAGATAATCTTCGTTCTCTTTGTCATGCAATGACAGGAGAGGTAAAGATGAGTATGGGACTATTTATAATTTTATTGCCTTGAAAAGATTAACTAAAGTCTGAGCCTCGCCCGGGCTGCCGTGCCGGGAGTGGTAGCTCGCTCCTGTAACCCTAGCTATATAGTCCAATACAGGGCTTAGCTCGGGGGAACTCCATTTCTCCCCATTTTTTTCTCACACACGAGTGAAGTATAGAGCAGAGTCCCACTGTTACCCCCCAGACTGTCTTACTAGACCCCTCTTCTCTCTCCCTCTCTCTACCACCTCTCTCC
>NC_136957.1:9567006-9742006 GCF_032717465.1 Coenobita brevimanus | reverse complement strand
AAACGCCATCAGCCTCTTCATAACACCAGACAATAGGTGAAATATATTTACCCAAGAAAAATGATATAATATCGAAGGCTGGTGAACAGTTTTACAAAATATGCAAGATTTACACTGGTAGCTTTCTTTACTCGTCCTGAGACCCAATATATCTTCATATATATATATATATATATATATATATATATATATATATATATATATATATATATATATATATATATATATATATATTGTTACATAGCCTATGATTTCATCATCCTTTGTATAATTCTAACGTACAGAATGCTGCATGTTTGATCACGAGCGTGTTCTACCTCACTCCCCCCTTCTCCCCTTATAGTAGAGTAAGTCGTTCTTTCTGTTGTTCAGAGCAGGATTGTCAACTCTCTGTCCCCTATGGCTTCATTTGCGCGTCCTTCTTACAAGTTGTATCAAGCTCTGCCGGCCCCTATATGATGAGCTCAGTCTCTGCATTAATTGCCACTTAGATCTACTCCTCATTTTGTTCACATCTCTGTCCTCCCCTGTACAGTTGTTATTATTATGAGTGCTCAGGAAGTCTCCAACCATCTAGCAGCTGTGTGATTTGAGTATGAGTGTTATTATATTTTTTCTTGTACTATATAGCTTGGCGTGTTGGTTCGTGGGCCTGGTGGAATTTTGTGATTGATGTAAAGTTTTGCTGTCAGCCAGTAGTAATAATATTTTGTATCTGTAATAATATATCTTGCATTAACTGAGCATTATCCGGTTTTCTCATTTTATCAGGGCTGACTTAGATAAATTTACTCTTGCTAATTTCGTGTTAATAGAGGCTATTGCAGTTAACCATATATTTAACCTGTTTTTTGCCATTACATTATCCTTATGAGTCCTGAATGTTTAGTTGTTAGTTTGAGCATTAAACTTTAACTTGTAATTTTACCTAACTCTTTTGTTTTGAACCTGGAACTTTGCGGGACAGTTATCTCTGTTCCGTAACATAAATTTGGCGACCTCTTATCAGGATATTCAGGATATTATCATAAGGATATTGCTTGATATTTTGTGACTGTGATTTATTCATGATGTCTACTATTACTACGCTTGATGAAGCCAAAGATTTTTTGTCAAATGTGCAAACAGTTTGTCATGTAGAAAACACAACAAAGAATGAACTTAAGCTTGTTGCTCAACAATTGGGAATTGTTGTTCGCTCTCATCATTCTAAAGATCAAATTGTTGACATGATTCATGAAAGCTTGTTTAATGTAACTCCTCCAGATGAGCAAACGCAGATAGAATTAGCTAAGTTACAGCTAGCCCCGCAGGAGGCTCGTGTTAAGGAGGCTGAGGCAAGGATTCAGGCAGACCATGAGTATCGCATGAAACAATGTGGAACTGGATCATCTAGCTCTGATGATTTTGATGTAGCTAAAAATTTTAAACTTGTCCCTCCTTTTAATGAATCTGATTTAACAAAGTATTTTCAGTTGTTTGAGAGGGTAGCTACAGGTCTTAATTGGCCCAAAAAGTATTGGCCAGTACTCCTTCAAACTGTTCTCACCGGTAAAGCTCAAGTAACTTATGCATCTATGCCTCAGGATCAATGTGATAATTATGATGTAGTTAAGAGCTTGATTCTTAAGGCCTATGAGCTTGTTCCTGAAGCCTATAGAGTAAAATTTAGGACAACTTATAAGCAAGATAAGCAATCCCATGTTGAGTATGCAAAAATCAAAGAAGATCTGTTTGAGCAGTGGTTAAATTCTAAGAATGTGGATTCTGATTTTGATAAATTTGAGCAGATGATTTTGCTGGAGGACTTCAATAGGTGTATTAATAAAGATGTAAGCCTATATCTTGATGAGAAAAGAATAGATAATTTGTCTGATGCTTCAGTTTTAGCTGATGGATATGTGCTCACTCACAAGAGATATTCTAAAGAAAAAAGGAAAGCTGAGAGTAAGTACGTTGCCTCTACTCAGAGTACAGGTAACAGGAAAGAGAATAAAGATGATATTTCTCAGGAAGTAAATACCAGCTTCACCTCTAGGTTTCAGAAAAGTAAATGTACTTATTGTAGTAAGCTTGGTCATACTACGGAGAAATGTTTCAGGAGACAGCGTGATGTGAACAAAAAGGAGTCTTTAAATATTCAGTCAATTGGTCTAGTGTCCACTCTTGAGAGTTCCCAGAATTCTTTAACCGAGTTAACTGAACCTGCTTTGAGGGGTAAATTAAATTCTCATGATGAAGCTCCTCTTTTGAGCAGTAACGTGGGTGACACTCTCAAGAGTTCATGTGCTAATTTCCTGTCTGATGGTGTTGTCAGTCCTCTGGACAGTAATGACAGGAAATCAGTTAAAATATATCGTGATACAGGTGCTTGCCAATCCCTTATGCTGACCAGTGTTCTAGGCTCTAATGTTAATTCCTCTGATGAAACTGTAATCTTACAAGGTGTAGGGAATAATTACTTCTCTGTTCCTCTGTGCAGAGTGAAATTAGAGTCTGGTTTTGTTAATGGTTCCGTTATGGTTGGGTTGGCTGAGACACTCCCAATGTCAGGTGTAACTTTCTTCCTTGGAAATGATATTGGTGGAAGTCAAGTGTGTCCAGCTCCTCAGTTGTCTAGTGAACCAGTGACTGCGACCCAGGATTGTGATGTCCCTGATGTGTTCTCTGCATGTGCTGTCACTAGGACTAAGTCTACAGTTACTGGTGACTTAGAGGATAATGATGATGATGTTATCCTAGCTGACACTTTTCTTGCTAATTTGGACCACTCACCAGATTAGGCAGTACCCCGTAGTGTTGATAATTTGTCTCGTCAAGAGTTGGTTGAGTTGCAGGTTGCTGACCCTGAGTTGAAAGGTCTAGCTAACTCTGCTTGCAGTGAGGAGGAGTCAGCCGGTGCTTCTACTTGTTATTATATAAGATCAGGAGTACTTATGAGGAAGTGGAGACCCCCAACAGCATCAGGCGACTGTGAATGGGAGGTTGTACATCAAGTTGTCATCCCTCGTGTTTGTAGGCAGGATATCATTAGAGTGGCTCATGATTCCAGTTTGGCAGGACACCATGGAGTGAGGAAGACTGTGGCACGCATTTTGAAACACTTCTACTGGCCAGGTATCTTCAGAGATGTTTCCTGGTATTGTAAGTCTTTTCACACCTGTCAATTTGTGGGGAATTGTAATCAGACCGAAAAGTTTGCACCTCTAGTTCCCATTCCCCCTTTTCAGGCGCCATTCACCCATGTGTTGGTGGATATTGTGGGCCCTCTTCCTAAGACTTCTTCAGGATTTTCTTGTGTTGACCCTGATTGATATGGCTACTCATTATCCTGAAGCCATTCCACTTAGAAATATCTCAGCAAAGAACGTGGTTAAGGAAATGCTAGGGTTCTTCACAAAGTTTGGTCTGCCCAAGGAGGTACAGTCAGACCAGGGAAGTAATTTCATGTCAAATGTTTTCAAGCAGTCTCTGAAAGAGTTGGGCATCACCCAGATCACGTCTTCAGCTTACCATCCCCAGACCCAAGGAACGTTGAAGAGATATCATTAAAAACTCAAATCGATGCTCAAGAAATACTGTTTGGAACATCAGAAAGACTGAGATAAAGGTTTTCCATTCGTTGTATTTGCCGCAAGAGAATCTCCAAATGAATCACTGGGCTTCTCACCCTTTGAACTACTGTTTGGCCATATAGTAAGAGGACCCCTTAAGCTACTCAAGGAATGCTGGCTGTCGGAGGAAGATGACGTCAACCTGCTGGAGTATGTGATGAAGTTCAAGGAACGGCTGTCCACTGCTTTACAGCTGGCGAGAGAGAATTTAGGAGCTGCTCAGGAGAAGATGAAGACTTGGTATGATAAGAAGTCCAGGTTACACCACTTTCAGCCAGATCAGGTGTTGATTCTGCTACCGGTGCATGGGCAACCTCTTCAAGCCAAGTTTATTGGTCCTTATTTCGTGGAGAAGAAACTCAGTGATGTCAATTATGTCATCGCCACACCATATCGTAGAAAGAGCAAGCAACTTTGTCACATCAACATGCTCAAGTTGTGGCATGGGCGGGACGAAAATGACCCAGTCTGCACTGTAGCTGTTCCACCCGAGTCTGCAAGTGAAGTTCTCCCATGCAGTATGAGCCTGAGTGATAGTTTGGGGAAGAATCCTGATATCATGAATGATCTCCAGACTAAGCTTTCTCATCTAGCTCCCGAGGAAAAGCAGGAGTTTTCGGCATTACTGCAGGAGTACCCGCAAGTGTTCCGCGCCACTCCAGGAAGAACCACTGTGTTGATGCATGATGTCGATTTTGGAGACGCAAAGCCAATTAAACTGCCTCCTTACCGTGTGAACCCAGTGAAAGTTCCTCTCATCGAGAAGGAGCTTGGCTACCTGTTGGACCACAAGATGATTGAGCCCTGTCAGAGCGAGTGGAGTTCTCCTGTCACTCTAGTCCCTAAGCCAGGCGGGTCACAGCGGCTTTGCATCGACTACAGACGTGTTAAACAGATAACCAAAATAGACACTTACCCTCTCCCTCGCGTGGAAGATTCCATAGACAAGATCGGAAAGGCTAGGTACATAAGTAAGTTTGATTTGTTAAAGGGATACTGGCAAGTACCTATGACTGAACTTGCTAGGGAGATCTCATGCTTTGTAACACTAGGAAAGACTTTTGCATATTCTGTAATGCCATGTGGTATGAAGAATGCACCAGCCACTTTTCAGAAGCTCATGAATGTTGTAACAGAGGGTTTGGCAGGGTGTGTTGTTTATATTGATGTATTAATCTTCAGTGACAGCTGGAAAGATCACTTATGCCATGTCAGTAAATTTCTTGAGTGTTTGGTTCAGGCTAATCTTGTAGCTAATTTATCAAAGTGTGAGTTTGGTCAAGCTAAAGTTCAGTACCTTGGGTACGTAATTGGTGATGGACACGTTGTACCACCAGGAGCTAAGGTTCAGGTTATAAGTGATCTTCCCAGACCTAAAAGTAGGAAAGAGCTACAAAGATTTTTGGGAATGGTAGGTTATTACAGGAGATTTGTTCTTAACTTTTCAGTTCTTGTATCACCACCTACAGACCTACTGGAAAAGGGAGGTAAATTTGTCTGGACTCATAACTGTGAATCCTCTTTCAGTAAACTTAAAGCTATCCTATTAAGTCAGCCAGTGCTCGCTACTCCCAATTTTGCTAAGCCTTTTAAGATGGCTGTTGACGCAAGTGATATAGGAGCTGGGGCTGTTTTGCTGCAAGAGGATGATCAGGGTATTGAACACCCTGTATCTTATTACAGTAAGAAGTTCACTTCACCTCAAAAGAACTACCCAGCTATTGAGAAAGAGCTTTTGGCCTTGATTTTGGGTTTACAGCATTTTTCATTTTATTTGTGTTCTGGTTTTGACCCCATAGTCATTTATACCGATCATAACCCACTGAAATTCCTTAGTAAGTTTAAAGATAAAAATCAGAGATTGACAAGATGGAGTCTACTTCTTCATGAGTATTCATTAGACATACAACATATCAAGGGGAAAGAAAATGTTATTGCAGATTGCTTATGTAGACTTTAGACAGATTGTTTTAGAGTAATAAGAAATTTCCTTTGTAAATTTCTTTTTCTTTGTGGGGAGGTGTTACATTGCCTATGATTTCATCATCCTTTGTATAATTCTAACGTGCAGTATGCTGCATGTTTGATCACGAGCGTGTTCTACCTCACTCCCCCCTTCTCCCCTTATAGTAGAATAAGTCGTTCTTTCTGTTGTTCAGAGCAGGATTGTCAACTCTTTGTCCCCTATGGCTTCATTTGTGCATCCTTCATACAAGATGTATCAAGCTCTGCCGGCCCCTATATAATGAGCTCAGTCTCTGCATTAATTGGCACTTAGATCTACTCCTCATTTTGTTCACATCTCTGTCCTCCCCTGTACAGTTGTTATTATTGTGAGTGCTCAGGAAGTCTCCAACCATCTAGCAGCTGTGTGAATTGAGTATGAGTGTTATTACATTTTTTCTTGTACTGTATAGCATGGGGTGTTGGTTCGTGGGCATGGTGCGGTTTTTGTGATTGATGTAAAGTTTTACTGTCAGCCAGTAGTAATAATATTTTGTATCTGTAATAATATATCTTGCATTAACTGAGCATTATCCGGTTTTCTCATTTTATCAGGGCTGACTTAGATATATTTACTCTTGCTAATTTCGTGTTAATAGAGGCTATTGCAGTTAAGCATATATTTAACCTGTTTTTTGCCATTACATGATCCTTATGGGTCCTGAATGTTTAGTTGTTAGTTTGAGCATTGAACTTTAACTTGTAATTTTACCTAACTCTTTTGTTTTGAACCTGGAACTTTGCGGGACAGTTTTCTCTGTTCCGTAACAATATATATATATATATACATAGATAGATAGATAGATAGATAGATATATAGATAGATAGATAAATACATACATACATACATACACTATCTATCTATCTATCTATCTATATCTATCTATCTATCTATCTATCTATCTATCTATCTATCTATCTATATATATATATATATATATATATATATATATATATATATATATATATATATATATATATATGGAGCCTCTGTGGTACAGTGGTAGAGTGTGCGTTTCTCACGCTGGTGGACGAGGGTTTGCCTCCCGCCAGAGTTGTAAAAACTTTGGGAATCGTTCACCGAGCCACTTGCTACTTTGGCGGACATAAGGGGTGCTATGGTTGAACCAGTGTCGCATACTAGTATGCTTGCACCTAATCGGCTTAAGGTGGGCCGATTACACTTGGTTCACAGACTACACACACATCCAAAGCCACTACAATTACACTTACAATCACTTCTCTCCCTACATACAGTCTCTACCAGACAGCCTAAGCCACTGGGTAGAGATACATTGGCTATATCGCCCCTGTTTCGGTAGGGATAGGCCGGTCCTGCAGTGGACCTCAACGGCTGATGATGATGATGATCATCATCATCCGGACCTCCTTTCCAACCCAAGGGCAGGGTGAGGAGTAACAATGTCCAGACAGCACCAAATTGCCCAGTTCAATGGGCCAGGCTTCCATTCACTCATCATTCAAACCCCCGGAATCCTGGCTCTATAGGATACAGGAAAAACATTCACCACATTCTGTAGCATCACATATCGTATCCGACAGAGTCAATCCAGATCCTGCCACGTTAAAAAGAGGTGGTAAAAATCCCTGATCATGTACATCTCACCAAATGTATCCAGCCGGCTTGATCTCCTCCTATCAGTTCCCTAGCCTCACCGACTTCCAAACCTCTCTTCCTCACACATTCATCCACCATATCTCTCCACCTTCTCCTTGGCCTACCTCGCCTCCTCCCTACTTCGAATTCGCTCAGATATACTTTCTTCACCACTCTATTGTTATCCATTCTCTCCACATGACCATACCATCTCAGTACACTCTCTTCAGTTCTGGTGTCCACCTACTTCCTCATACCGCACCTTTCACGAATCACATTATTTCGTATCCTATCCACCCTCTCTACTCCACATAAATTCCTCAGCAGTCCCATGTCCACTGCTCTTACTCTTGACTTTTCATTTTCATGCTGAAGATATATATATATATATATATATATATATATATATATATATATATATATATATATATATATAGAAAGTGGTTGAGAAAGTGGTTGAGGAGGCGAAGGGGAAGACAGGAGGAAACAGCTCCTGTGAGAAGAGTGGAGTAATTGCAAGATAGTGAGAAGAGGACAGAGTATAAGAGCATAGTGGAAGAAAGATTGGGAAGGTATGAGCTAGAGCAGATGGAAGGGGTGGAAGACGTATGTAAGATATTCACGGAAGAGATAAGCGCAGCGTGTGAGGTGGTTTGTGGAGTGAGGAGGAGATGCAAGAGTGTGCAAGGGACAGCATGGTGGAATGATGAGGTGAAACGAGCTGTGGAACAAAAGAAGAAGGCATATGGTGAATGGTTGGCGAGTAGAGGTAGGGGAGAAGATGAGAGAGAGAAGAGAGAGGTATATGTGAGCAGGAGAAGGGAGGTTAAGAGACTGGTGAAGGAGAGTAAGAAGAAAGTGGATGAAGAGTTTGGGAGGAATCTGAGTGTGAAATGGAGGGAGAGTAAGAAATTGTTTTGGAAGGAGGTAAAGAAAGTAAGGCAGTGTGAAAGGGGAAATAGTAGGGGAGTGAAAGATAGGAATAATAGATTGTTGGTGGAGAAGAGAGAGAAATTGAGGAGATGGAAGGAGCACTTTGAGGATTTGTTGAATGTAGAGAGTGAGAGCAGTGTGAGTATAAGTGGTTGGGGAATGGCTGGGAGAAGAAGAGATGAGAGGAGGGAGGAAGAGATCAGTAGGTCGGAAGTAGTGGAAGCGATGAAGAAGATTAAGCTGGGAAAGGCCCCAGGAATTGATGAAGTGTGTGGTGAAATGCTGAGGTATGGGGGTGAGATTGTTGTGGAGGGGATATGGAAGTTGTGTAGATTGGCTTGGGAAGAGGGAAGGGTTCCAGAGGACTGGAAATCAGGTATAATTGTTCCTCTGTACAAAGGAAAAGGGGAGAGAGAAGTATGTGGTAACCATAGGGGTATTTGCCTTCTTAGTGTGACTGGTAAAATATATGGTAGAATACTCATTGATAGGGTTAGGCATATGACAGAGGAGCTAGTTGGAGAAGAACAAGGGGGATTTAGGAAGGGAAAAGGGTGTGTAGATCAGATATTTGTTCTAAGATGTTTAGTGGAGAAGTATCTAGAGGAAAGTGTACGCTGCCTTCATGGACTTGGAGAAAGCTTATGACAGAATAGATAGGAAAGGTATGTGGAAGGTATTAAGAATATATGGAGTGGAGGGGAAATTGTTGAGTGCTGTGAAGAGTATGTACGAGGGAGCTAGGGCTACGGTGCGAGTGGATGGTGAGCTGAGTGAGTTCTTTGATCTCAATGTGGGACTGAAACAGGGGTGTGTAATGTCTCCATGGCTGTTTAATATATATATATATATGGATGGGGTCGTAAAGGAGGTACAAGGTAGGGCAGTGGATGTGGGGGTGGCCCTAATGAATGAGGGTGAGATTTGGAAGCTTCCGGTGTTGCTGTTTGCTGATGATACAGTATTGTTGAGTGAAGATGAATGGGAGTTGCAAGGTTTGGTGAATGAATTTGGGACAGTGTGTAGGAGGAGGAAGCTGAAAGTTAATGTAAACAAAAGTAAAGTTATGGTGTTTGAGAGGAATGAAGTCACAGAGTGTGCAGTGAGGTTGGATGGTGAGGATATGGAGAATGTGAGTGCATTCAAGTACTTGGGTAGTGTGATGAGTAAGGATGGAACTTTGGGGGATGAAGTACGTGAAAGGGTACAGCAGGGAAGGAAGGTTGTTGGCACACTGAAAGCAGTGATGAGAAATAGGGAGGTGAGTATGGAAGTTAAGAAGTCTCTTCATGATGGTATTGTGATCCCTACCCTGACGTATGGAAGCGAGGCGTGGACCTTGCAAGAGGGGAACAAGTCAAGAGTGAGAGCAGTGGAAATGAGTTACTTGAGAGGAGCATGTGGAGTGACATGGAGGGACAGGTTGACGAATGAAGAAGTGAAGGAACGTTGTGGGGTAGATGTGGATGTGGTTGAAAAGATTAGGAGAAATACACTGAGGTGGTTTGGACATGTGGAGAGGATGGAGAGTGAAAGACTGACTAAGAGGGTGTATGTGGGTGAGGTGGAGGGAGGGAGAGGGAGGGGTAGACCGAGGATGAGGTGGAGGGATGGAGTTGAGAGGTATATGAGGGAGGGGGGGGTGAGTTGGGGGGAGGGGAGTCAAATGGTGGGTGACAGAGTGACTTGGAGGCGTTTTGTCTGCGGCCACCCTTTGCGGGATTAGGGCGTCGGGCTATAGATACATAGATATATATATCTCTCTCTCTCTCTCTCTCTCTCTCTTTCTCTCTCTCTCTCTCTCTCTCTCTCTCTCTCTCTCTCTCTCTCTCTCTCTCTCTCTCTCTCTCTCTATATATATATATATATATATATATATATATATATGTAGCAGCCGTGACTCAGTGGGTTAGAGCGCTCCGCTCTGACCGTAGGGTCGGAGGATCGAATCCACCCAAGGGTCATTGGTAGACATCAGGAAGGGCATCCGGTCATAAAATGCTACACGCTCCAAACCAAAGTCCTCTACCCAGGGGCAACGCCTTAGCCCTTGTCCAAAAATGGGGTTCCTGGCGTAAAACTCTCTTGTATATATATATGTATATAGATATATATATATATATATATATATATATATATATATATATATATATATATATATATACTATCTATCTATCTATCTATATATATATCTACTATCTATCTATCCATCTATCTATCTATATAGATAGATAGGTAGATAGATAGATAGATAGATATATCAGTAGGGATAGCCCAGTCTCTCATACATCTTTCCAACAACAACCTTTCCATTGCCCGTTGAAGACGGATTACTTTGTTTTCCATTGACTTTGTTTTCCATTGACTTTGTCAGCTTCCAGGTCTCACAACCGCATGTCCTGGCTGGGCTCATACATTCCTTATAAAGTTATTGTCTCATGCATATTGGCAAGCTTCTTTTCATGATGTCTCTATGTATACCAAAGACTTTCCATCCAATTGCAATGTTTCTTTTTATTTCGTTTTCATGGTCTTTTGTTAGCTTTAATATTTGCCCCAAGTAACTGTACTACTGAGTTTCATCAAGAATTTATCCATTTATTTTGATGACGCTCTTTCATGTAATGGTGCATCTTTAGCCCAACTTTGAGACTTTCTCTATTTTTGTCATGTAACATATCTTGCTATGTCTCTGCACTTTCTGAAATTATGAAAATGCCATCCACAAGTCTTAAAGAGCTTAAGTTCTCTCCATCTATGTTTACTCTTTTACCTTCCCATTCTGCCTTTTTGAAAATGTTTTCAAGCCATGCTGTAAGTAATAATTGTGAAACTGTATTACCCTGACATCATTATTTTTTTGGTCTTTATGTAACTTAACTGTAATAGTTCCCTCTTTCTATATGTTTTTCGACAGTTTTACTTTGTTCTCGTTTGCTCCTTGTCCCCACACTTAATTTGTAATTGCTGTGTGCGCCATTGAGTCGGAAACCTCTTCATAATCGACAGAAACTAAGCACAGCGGATTAATGTATTATGTATTTTTCCTAGCTGATTAACTGTCTACAGCTGATCAGTAGCCGAATACCCACTTCTGAATCCTGCCTACTTACTAGGTTGGTTTTCTTCCAAATTTGTTATGATTCTGTTCATAAGGACTTTAGTCAATCAATAAATCAGTCAAGAAGGGGGAAATGCCACAGGGTGCATAGCCTCACCCTCTGACTCCACTCAGGCAGGTCCCTTTGAGCAACCCTTCAGGCAGCGACTCTTCCCCCCCTCTAAGTATCTCCCGACAGGAGTGATCGACCTGCTCCAGCCATGGGTTTTGTGGCCTTCCCCTTGGCCTCCTCCACCCTTGGTAACTCCTCCAGAGATCACCCTGTGAACAGGATCAGTCTCAGGAAAGTGGGCCACGTGCCCATATAGCTGGAGTTGGCTTTGATGTATAGGCATTGATTCAGTCACACAGAGTAGTCGCTCGTTACGCACCCAGTTGTGCCAGCAATATCCCATGATCCTGCGAAGACACTTAGTACCAGAGGAGTCAATTTGCCATGTCTAGTCACTGTTTAGTGTCCATGTTTCACAGCCATAAAACTAGACAGGAAGCACCAGCACCTTGAAGATATGAACTTTCGTCCTTCTGCACAGAAAAAAACAACAGCACCAAATACCCGAAATGAGTGAATCCATAACCCTGCAGGCCACACCAGTACGATGAGAGATCTCACTGTCTTATTTACTGTTGTTAGGTACCACACTACCAAGATAAATGAATCTTTCCAAGATTTCTATATACTCACCACATTCATGGACAGACTGAACTGCTTCATCCAACAAGCCACCAAATGCCAGGACCTTGGTCTTTGCCCAAGAGACCTTTCATCCCAATGGCTTCGCATTCTCATGAAATTCCTCAAGGGCACTCAGTAGTGTCTCCAGCGACTCCGCTAGGATAACTGCATCATCAGCAAAGGCAAGGTCAGTAACCCTGAAATTGACAGTTGATATCCCACAGTGACTTTGACTCACAGCCCAGTCCAGTACCGAATCCACGCATGTGTTGAAAAGTGTGGGGACAAGGACACATCTCTGTCTTACACCAGAACATACTGGGAAGAAGTCAGATGCTCCCACCCTCACACTTGGCAGCACTCTTAGTGTATGAGTACAAACCAGCAATTGGTTGGATAATCCCTGCGGGAATCCCACGAAGTCATAGTAGTTCCCATAGTACCTCCTGAATTACTGAGTCAAACACCTTGAGATCCACATAGACTGCTAGCAGACTTTGTCAAAACTCAAGACAGTGTTCCACAAGAGCTCGAAGATCTAGGACACGGTTAATAGTAGACTTCTTGGGCATGAATCCGGATTGCTCAGGCCTCTGAAACTTTACCAAATGGTCCCGAATAAGTATCACGTGAATGTGAGAGAGAACTTTGCCTGACACACTGAGAACTGTAATGCCACAGTATTTCCTACATTCATGCTGGCCTTCTTTTCCTTTTCAGACAGGGGTACCAAACTCACTGTCCAGTCAGGAGGAATGATACCAGTCTGCCAGGCAGCTTCTGTGGCTGATTGTAACTCCCTTATCATGGCTCTGCAACCAGCTTTCATCAATTCTGCTGGGATGTCACAAATACCAGCTGCTCTACCACCTTTCAACCTAGCTGCTACCTTCTTGATTTCATCTATAGAAGGCATGGCCTCATCAATTGGTGGGACAACAGTCAGTGGTTGTACACCAATGGACGGAAGCTCTCCACGGGGAGGTTCAGCCATACATAGCTGCTCAAAGTATTGTACTCAGCCCTACGAGCTTTATACTCACTTGCTACCAACACGAGCCATCCATCTGCTGTCCAGACAGAGTTAACCTGAGAGGTGGGTCTGGAAAGGAGCTTCTTCAGGGCTCGGTAGGAGGGTCGAAGGTCATTTGCATGAATATGGCCTTCCACCTCCTCAGCGATTTCCCTGACATACCTTTCCTTGTCCCTTCTCAGTGAAGCATGTGCCATTCGAGACAGAAGTCTGTGCTGTTCCTGATTAGCCAGTCTGGTAGCACGACTCTCCTCAGTTGTGGCCAGCATCTCCTGCAAGATGAATCCCCTCCTTGATCTCGGGCAGTCTCCAGTACACTCATCAACTGCTGCCAGGGTAGCATGCTTAAAGGCATCCCATCATTCAACAGGATCCTTAACAGTGCTGAGCATTTCAAACTAATTTGAGATTGCCACTGCATACTTATATGCACACTCCTTATCCCTGAGTTTCTTAAGATGGAACCTTTATTGGTGGCATCTTGAGAATCTCTCAGTTTTCATTTGTAGCCTTAGAGTAACATCAACAAGTCTATGATCAGTAGAAAAGAACTCTGCACTCCTGTAAACCCTGCAATTCCAACAAGTACTAATGCGAATGTGATCAATTTCCTTAGCAACCTCTCCGGTATTGGGATTCCAAGTCCAGCAGTGAAGATTTGGCCACTGGAACTAGAATCCAGCAATTCTTAACTTAAGGGATGATTTTGTGAAATCCAAAAGGCAAGAACTGATGGAATTCTAGGTTCCAGAGCAATAGTGACCTACAGAATCCCTGAAGCCCTCCTTGTCAATGCTGGTAACTGCATTAAAGGCACCCAAGACCAGTCTCTCCCTTTGCCACAGATACATAGTGCGTCTGGACTGTGATTGGCTGCTGCTGTGTGACATCATACAAGTGGGTTTTCTTGCTTCTCCACCATCTCTCTCTCTCTCTCTCTCTCTCTCTCTCTCTCTCTCTCTCTCTCTCTCTCTCTCTCTATGTTTTTGTATTGGTATGTGTGTGTGTGTGTGTGTGTGTGTGTGTGTGTGTGTGTGTGTGCTTATCTGTCTTCTTATCTGTCTGTATTCATCTGTCAGTCTGTCTGTCTCTGTTCATCTTGTCCTGTTTGTCTATAACTATATCTATCTACTATCTATTTATCTATCTGTATATCTAACAGATAGATAGACAGATAGGTTTAAAATCTATAAAGCAATCAGTCAGCTTCTGGTCTTGGCATAAACACTGTGTACATGTGAATGGAAATAATTAACACTTAGGTTGCAATTAACTTACGCAACGTCTTAGTTGTTAATGGAGAATAATTCTTAAATGCAGACAGTGTGAGGGAGTGATTAATCAAGGCAGCTCTGACTTCTTTATTTATTTATTTATTTATTTATTTATTTTATGTGTTCGACTCTTGGCATAGGATTCACAGCCTGCTCCCAAGGCCCAGTAGTCCTCCTACATATCATACACCTCTACATGTCACCACTTCGGCGGTAACACCCACCGTCCATATTGAATTCATGCTAGGGCTGTCTCATACAGGACTGGTGTGTTGGTATTAGCGGGGGGATTTTTGCAACATGTCGGCGGGTCTTATAATAGATTGATAAAGTCTGTTTTACATGAAATTCAAATCCTTAAACTGTCCCCTGCCCCAGCGAGGATTTGAACCTGTCGAATACAGAGGGATAAAAATGATCTTAAACCATCAGTGCAAGCGGTCATCCATACTGTAAAGCAGATCGTCAGGTAATGGCAATGGGAAAAAAGCAAAAATATCTTCATTGTGGTGAGTGGATTAAGAAAGGCAGGTGATCAACACAAGCCAGGGATGGGGTTAACAGACAAATTTATTGTCATTTCCCTTTCAGAATTACGATTTCTTCTGAATAAAGAAGAAAGGAGTGGGAGTACACAATCTTCCAATGTATCTGACGTTCATAAATAATTTTTGATTAGGAAAGAGAAGCAAGTGGATCGTCTGGGAGCTCTCATTTAATCACAGTGGGTCTTCCTTTATTGCGGGAATTCTAATCACACGGTTAATTACTCCTGCTGGGATAATTTGGACTCATATTTGGGGTAAGGATAAAAGGAAAACAGTATTATCACTTTAGCACATTCCATGTTCTCTTGAAGTAAGGAGATCAGTCGCAAGGCTTTATCATTAGAGAGATAGATATCACATAAATAACGTTAGTAGGCCCATATTCAGCCTTCCTTTTTTTGTATAATGAGTAGTACAGTACAAGACACCTTTTGAATATAAATTCTGGGTATTGAGGTTCGTACATCCCTATACCAATGCAAAGATGGGAGTTCCTAGCCATCCATTCCCATCCCAACAACATTTGCTGTTGAATAAACCCAGTCTCTCTGGCCGAGCAGATCCATCGACCACATTTAAGCAATCTTTCTCGCGAGCTGTCCCATGGAGTGAACCAATGTCAGTGAGACGCAGGGAAGAATGTGGAGGTTTGGTTCCAGGATGGACGCCACTTTTGTGTCTACCTAGAGTACAAGGGCACCATAGTAGGCTCCACATCGCCCCGATATTTGGAAATATGTTTACAACCCAACCCTGTAAATGGTTCCCTGGTGGACTCGAAACCATTATGCCTGTAACTCATTGTAGGAGAACTATAAAGAGAGGAGAGCAGTCACAGAAAAAGAATGATAAACGTGAAAGAAGAAGTATGTAGCACTACTCCAACAGTAGTAATACATGAATGCAAGTATTAGCGCGTGCGCGCACACACACACACACACACACACACACACACACACACACACACACACACACACACACACACACACACACATCTATCTGTCAATCAATCAATCAATCTATCTATCTGTCTATTTCTCTCTCTCTCTCTCTCTCTCTCTCTCTCCTTATCTATCTATCTATCTATCTATCTATACGGTATATATATATATATATATATATATATATATATATATATATATATATGTTAGGACTCCATATTATATTTACAAATCATACTAGATAGATAGATAAATAGACAGATAGACAGCTCTATGCGAGCCTGGGAATGGGAAATGATCTTGCAAGTTACACTGACGAAAAGCTGACGACAGATTAGGAAGTAGCCAGTCAGGAGATGATGCAGTTAGTTTGTCAGCGATACACCAGGTGAACACACATACACACATACTCACACACAGGCTTCTAGAACTTTCCAACCACAGGGAACACACGTGATACGACTCCTGTTTCACCAGAATTTAGGAAAGAGAGCTCAGAAGGAGAGAGGCCATAGAAGCGGCAGGGAGTGGGAAGAAAGGCTTAGCAACTTGGAAGAGAGAGAGAGAGAGAGAGAGAGAGAGAGATAGGGAGACAGCTAGTGGGACTCTACTTTATACTTCGCTCTGTGTGAGAGACTTGTTAATATTTCCAAGACAAATAAAAATAGTCCCATACTATTCTTTACCTCTCCTTGTCATTGAATGACAAATGGGAAAGAAGATTATCTACTTACAAAGCTACTCAAGTATAACAACCGCTCGTCCACAAGTCTAATATATATAACTTCTCTACAAGTAACTACAAGTCTTTTTATGACATTTGGTGGCAGCGAACGTATACGAACCTCGTCTATGAATCAACAGTGAATTCCTACAAATTATCAAGATTGAAAACAAAAAAATACCTCTCACAACCAACAACTCAACCAGTTCCTGACAGTATTCTCTAAAACCAGCCCCTCCGTCTCCCCTATCATCACGCTGATGTAGAGGTGAAGAGGTCACAGGACGCCTTGCAAGTAGTTTAACAAAGTACTGATACAAACAATCTTGAAATTTCTATGATGAACCACCGAACTACAACCATCTACAATCAACTACAAGTAACAACTCTACGAGTCATCTGTATAATCTTCTACACGCACCTACAAGTAGCGGCAGTCTTCATCCCACAACGAGTAAATCACAATAGAAAAGGACTGAGAAAACATCGACAAAGAAAAACAAAACAAACAAACAAAGAATGAGACACGACTCATAACTCACAACTACCAGACCTCACCGTCCTCTCTCTGCTACATCCACCCAACCTCCACCGCTGACGCAGGAGTGAAGAGGTCAAGACGACGATGCAAATACCAAGTCCATATTCACAACTCATTTTACTCACTCGTCTTCACTCAAGTTACTCATCGCTACTCATTCACTCACCACAGCTACCAGTGTGGGAAGTCGACGTCATCATGCGTGCTTGCTGAAAAGACGCCACGTCACTAACACCATTCCCACCAGGGAAAAAATTAGTGAGTTACATAGTTACTTCATTTATACAATACACAGTGATAGACAATAAGCTTCTGCACAAACATATAAAACGTGCTGTATAGTTACAGCTTAAATACACATACTTCAGTTATCTGCATAACTCAAACACTAAATAATCACCAACAATAAATATTCTACACTGTATATATTCACTCATTTATTATAACATTTATTTACTACCAACGAGTGTTACCATTTATACCTACATAAAATACGTGTTTCATATATACAGCTATACATTATTATATATACAAAGTGATAAAGAAAATATACGATCACAGTTACTCAGTGAGCGATTAAAAGAACTGTATTAAACATTTATTAATTAAAGCTACCTAGTGGAAACATATAAATTAAATTATAAGGAAAACCAGAAAAAAAAAAAAATGGCCAACACAAATGACGTTAGCAAGAGTGAACATCTTCACCACAATCGTGAAGACAATGACTTCCACACAGTGCTGACACATATATTGCCCACGATAGGTACAAGTGAACAACAAGTCAGTGTATATAGTTAATACTGCATATAGTGTATATATTTTTTATATAAAATAACAAAATATGGGACTATATAATATCATTTTCAGTAATATCTGTGCAATATAAACTAAACATTAAAAAAGGATCCCTAGGAAATTAGCCAGCAATTATGCAACCATGAACAACACAGAAAAAGCGTAGACAAACGAAGAAAAACAAACTATAGAAAATCAATACATACCAAAAAAGAAAAAGAAAAAGAAAAAGTAAGAAAGAAAAAAGAGAGAAATAGAGTAAGATCACATAACAAACAAATGAAAATAAGTGTAAGTGTTACTACATATGCCAAAATACCACATAAACTACAAACAAAAAAGCAAATTGTTGTCTCCACAAGCAAGTGGCATGGCATATCATCACTATCATCGACCGCAGCATGACCGGATTCATATGTCAGGACTGCAATTATTACAATTATGTAACGACAAACAATTGGATTATGTTACACTTGCTACAATTATGTAACTACAAACAATATATACCATTTATGTAACAGTTGCATTAACAAGATGTAACTCTTATGTAACTTTAACTACAATTATGTAACTACAAACGATATATAACAATTATGTAACGACAAACGATTGCATTATGTTACACTTGCTACAATTATGTAACTACAAACAATATATACCATTTATGTAACAGTAGCATTAACAAGATATAACTATTATGTAACTTTAACTGCAATTATGTAACTACAAACGATATGTAACAATTATGTAACGACAAACGATTGCATTATGTTACACTTGCTACAATTATGTAACTACAAACAATATGTACCATTTATGTAACAGTTCCATTAACAAGATGTAACTTTTATGTAACTTTAACTACAATTATGTAACTACAAACGATATGTAACAATTATGTAACGACAAACGATTGCATTATGTTACGCTTTGCCAATTATGTAACAGTTGCATTAACAAGATGTAACTTTTATGTAACTTTAACTACAATTATAAGGCCAAGACTCTTATGTAACAGTTGCATTAACAAAATGTAACTGTTAGGACTCCATATTATATTTACAAATCATAATAGATAGATAGATAAATAGATAGATAGAGAGACAGATAGAAGCAAGAAGTCAGATGATGAGAAGGTACTGTGTCTGCAAGAATCGAGCAATGCTAAACATGCTTACACACTCTTAACTCAAGGAATGCTTTATAGGCACACGACAGCGCCTAGTGACCATACACACACATACACACATATTCACACACAGGCTTCTAGAACTTTCCAATCACAGGGAACACACGTGATACGACTTCTGCTACACCAGAATTTAGGAAAGAGAGCTCAGAAGGAAGCTAGCCATAGAACAGACAGGTCGCAGGGAGAAGGGCTTAGCAACTTGAGAGAGAGACAGAGAGAGCGAGACAGGGAGATAGCTCCTGAGACTCTACTTTATATTTCGCTCTGTGTGAGAGACTTGTTAATATTTCCAAGACAAATAAAAATAGTTCCATACTATTCTTTACCTCTCCTTGTCATTGAATGACAAATGGGAAAGAATATTATCTACTTACAAAGCTACTCAAGTATAACAACCGCTCGTCCACAAGTCTAATATATATATAACTTCTCTACAAGTAACTACAAAGTCTTTTTATGACATTTGGTGGCAGCGGTGGGATGTTTATTACTCCATATTATATTTACAGATCATAATAGATAGATAGATAAATAGATAGATAGAGAGACAAATAGAAGCAAGAAGTCAGATGATGAGATGGTACTGTGTCTGCAAGAATCGAGCAATGCTAAACATGCTTACACACTCTTAACTCAAGAAATGCTTTATAGGCACACGACAGCACTTAGTGACCATACACACACATGCACACATACTCACACACAGGCTTCTAGAACTTTCCAATCACAGGGAACACACGTGATACGACTTTTGCTACACCAGAATTTAGGAAAGAGAGCTCAGAAGGAAGCTAGCCATAGAACAGACAGGTCGCAGGGAGAAGGGCTTAGCAACTTGAGAGAGAGACAGAGAGAGCGAGACAGGGAGATAGCTCCCGTGACTCTACTTTATACTTCGCTCTGTGTGAGAGACTTGTTAATATTTCCAAGACAAATAAAAATAGTTCCATACTATTCTTTACCTCTCCTTGTCATTGAATGACAAATGGGAAAGAATATTATCTACTTACAAAGCTACTCAAGTATAACAACCGCTCGTCCACAAGTCTAATATATATATAACTTCTCACCAAGGAATTACAAAGTCCTTTTCTATGACATTTGGTAGCAGCGAAAAGAACGAACCTTGTCTACGAATCAACAGTGAATTCCTACAAAATATCAAGATTGAAAACAAGAATACCTCTCACAACCAACAACTCACAAATAGCTCCTGACAGTATTCTCTCCAACCAGCCCCCTCCGTCTCCCCGATCATCACGCTGATGTAGAGGTGAAGAGGTCACAGGACGCCTTGCAAGTAGTTTAACAATATATTGATACAAACAATCGTGCAACTTCTACGACGAACCAGCGAACTACAACCATCTACAATCAACTACAAGCAACAACTCTACGAGTCGTCTGTATAATCTTCTACACGCACCTACAAGTAGCGGCAGTCTTCATCCTACGACGAGGAAATCACAAGAGAAAAGGACAGAGAAAACATCGACAAAGAAAAAACAAACAAACAAACGAAGAATGAGACACGACTCATACCTCATAACAACCAGACCTCACCGTCCTCTCTCTGCTACATCCACCCAACCTCCACCGCTCACGCAGGAGTGAAGAGGTCAAGACGACGAAGCAAATACCAAGTCCATATTCACAACTCATCTTACTCACTCGTCTACACTCAAGTTACTCATCGCTACTCATTCACTCACCACAGCTACCAGTGTGGGAAGTCGACGTCATCATGCGTGCTTGCTGAAAAGACGCAACGTCAGTCAACACACCACCTGCACCACCACTCACACCATTTCCACCACGGTAAAAATTAGTGAGTTACATAGTTACTTCATTTATACAATACACAGTGATAGACAATAAGCTTCTGCACAAACATATAAAACGTGCTGTATAGTTACAGCTTAAATACACATACTTACTTCAGTTATCTGCATAACTCAAACACTAAATAATCACCAACAATAAATATTCTACACTGTATATATTCATTCATTTATTATAACATTTATTTACTACCAACGAGTGTTACCATTTACAGTATACCTACATAAAATACGTGTTTCATACATACAGCTATACATTATTATATATACAAAGTGATAAAGAAAATATACCATCACAGTTACTCAGTGAGCGATTAAAAGAACTGTATTAAACATTTATTAATTAAAGCTACCTAGTGGAAACCTTTAAATTAAGTTACAAGGTAAACTAGAGAAAAAAAATGGCCAACACAAATGATGTTAGCAAGAGTGAACATCTTCAACGCAATCGTGAAGACAATGATTTCCACACAGTGCTGACACACATATTACCCACGATGGGTACAAGTGAACAACAAGTCAGTGTATATAGTTAATACTGTATATATGTATATATATTTTTTTATATAAAATAACAAAATATGAGACTATATAATATCATTTTCAATAATATCTGTGCAATATAAACTAAACTTTAAAAAAGTATCCCAAGGAAATTAGCCAGTAATTATGCAACCATGAACAACATAGAAAAAGCGTACACAAGCGAAGAAAAACAAACTATAGAAAATCAATACATGCAAAAAAAAAAAAAAAAAGGAAAAGAAAGAAAGAAAAAGTAAAAAAGAAAAACGAGAGAAATAGAGTAAGATCACATAACAAACAAATGAAAATAAGTGTAAGTGTTACTGCATATGTCAAAATACCACATAAACTCCTTCTATAAGTGAAGCAAAAAAATTGTTGTCTCCACAAGCAAGTGGCATGGCACATCATCACATGAACTCCTTCTATAAGTGAAACAAAAAGCAGATTGTTGTCTCCACGAGCCAGTGGCATGTCACATCATCACTATGATCGACCGCAGCATGACCGGATTCATATGTCAGGACTGCAATTATTACAATTATGTAACGACAAACGATTGCATTATGTTACACTTATTACAATTATGTAACTACAAACGATATGTAACAATTATGTAACGACAAATGATTGCATTATGTTACAATTGCTACAAGTATGTAACTACAAACAATATGTACCATTTATGTAACAGTTGCATTAACAAGATGTAACTTTTATGTAACTTTAACTACAATTATGTAACTACAAACGATATGTAACAATTACGTAACGGCAAACGATTGCATTATGTTACACTTGCTACAATTATGTAACTACAAACAATATGTACCATTTATGTAACAGTTGCATTAACAAGATGTAACTTTTATGTAACTTTAACTACAATTATGTAACTACAAACAATATGTAAGAATTATGTAACGACAAACGATTGCTTTATGTTACACTTTGCCAATTAACAGTTGCATTAACAAGATGTAACTTTTATGTAACTTTAACTACAGTTATAAGCCAAGACACTTATGTAACAGTTGCATTAACAAAATGTAACTACAATTATAAGGCCAACACAATTATGCATTACCTCAATATTTTGTAACAATTCATAAAATGTTACAATTATGTATTACCACAATGTTAGTACAATATTATAAGTCATACAACTATAGCACAATTCTGTATTACCAGTATCATCATACAAGTTAGGTGAAATATTAGACATTACTAAAGTGATAACTCAATATGTAATGTATAACCTAGCAGTATTACCATTGCACAATTATATGCGTACGTCTGTTGTACATGCACGTCTTACAAAGTGTTATACAACAACCATTGCATTTATTCAAATATGTATACAACTTGTTTAAAATGTAATATTACTGGAGAATTGCTATTTACTATGAATGTTATATGTATACAATATTATAATCAATATTATATACTAATAGATTAGCATATGTCAATGATGATTGCTGTCGGAGGACCTCCAGTGACGTGTACCGAGCATATGTTAGGACTCCATATTATATTTACAAATCATAATAGATAGACAAATAAATAGATAGATAGAGAGACAGATAGAAGCAAGAAGTCAGATGATGAGAAGGTACTGTGTCTGCAAGAATCGAGCAATGCTAAACATGCTTACACACTCTTAACTCAAGGAATGCTTTATAGGCACACGACAGCGCCTAGTGACCATACACACACATACACACATACACACAGGCTTCTAGAACTTTCCAATCACAGGGAACACACGTGATACGACTTCTGCTACACCAGAATTTAGGAAAGAGAGCTCAGAAGGAAGTTAGCCATAGAACAGACAGGTCGCAGGGAGAAGGGCTTAGCAACTTGAGAGAGAGACAGAGAGAGCGAGACAGGGAGATAGCTCCTGGGACTCTACTTTATACTTCGCTCTGTGTGACAGACTTGTTAATATTTCCAAGACAAATAAAAATAGTTCCATACTATTCTTTACCTCTCCTTGTCATTGAATGACAAATGGGAAAGAAGATTTTCTACTTACAAAGCTACTCAAGTATAACAACCGCTCGTCCACAAGTCTAATATATATATAACTTCTCTACAAGTAACTACAAAGTCTTTTGATGACATAACTAAAATTATAAGGCCAACACAATTATGCATTACCACAATATTTTGTAACAATTCATAAAATGTTACAATTATGTATTACCACAATGCTACTACAATGTTATAAGTCATACAACTATACCACAATTCTGTATTACCAGTATCATCATACAAGTTAGGTGAAATATTAGACATTACTAAAGGAATAACTCAATATGTAATGTGTAACCTAGCAGTATTGCCATTGCACAATTATATGCTTACGTCTGTTGTACATGCACGTCTTACAAAGTGTCATACAACAACCATTGCATTTATTCAAATATGTATACAACTTGTTTAAAATGTAATATTATTGAATCATTGCAATTTACTGTGAATATTATATGTATACAATATTATAATCAATATTATGTACTAATAGATTAGCATATGTCAATGATAATTGCTGTTGGAGGACCTCCAGTGGCGTGTACCGAGCATATGTTAGGACTCCCTATTATATTTACAAATCATACTAGATAGATAGATAAATAGACAGATAGACAGCTCTATGCGAGCCTGGGAATGGGAAATGATCTTGCAAGTTACACTGAGGAAAAGCTGACGACAGATTAGGAAATAGCCAGTCAGGAGATGATGCAGTTAGTTTGTCAGCGATACACCAGGTGAACACACATACACACATACTCACACACAGGCTTCTAGAACTTTCCAACCACAGGGAACACACGTATTACGACTCCTGTTTCACCAGAATTTAGGAAAGAGAGCTCAGAAGGAGAGAGGCCATAGAAGCGGCAGGGAGTGGGGAGAAAGGCTTAGCAACTTGGAAGAGAGAGAGAGAGAGAGAGAGAGAGAGAGAGAGATAGGGAGATAGCTAGCGGGACTCTACTTTATACTTCGCTCTATGTGAGAGACTTGTTAATATTTCCAAGACAAATAAAAATAGTCCCATACTATTCTTTACCTCTCCTTGTCATTGAATGACAAATGGGAAAGAAGATTATCTACTTACAAAGCTACTCAAGTATAACAACCGCTCGTCCACAAGTCTAATATATATAACTTCTCTACAAGTAACTACAAAGTCTCTTTTTATGACATATATATATATATATATATATATATATATATATATATATATATATATATATATATATATATATATATATATATATACCTAGGCTGCTTCCCTCAAATATATACTGTATATGTGTGTGTGTGTGTGTGTGTGTGTGTGTGTGTGTGTGTGTGTGTGTGTGTGTGTGTGTGTCTCCCCTTCCTCGTCTTTCGTTGCTGTTTACTTACCCTCGTTTCTCATCCCACCTCACTGCTGTCTCCCTCATCATGCTCCCTCATTATCTTCCTTTCGCTCTCATTTTCCCCCTTTTCGCTTTCCTTGCTTGTCAAATGATTACTTGTTTTTCTTCCTTTTTGGTTCGTGTTCTTGTTCTTCTTGTTCATCTTTGTTTTTTCGTTTTCTCTTCTTCATTTGACCCTTTCCCCATTTTCTTTGTGTGTGTGTGTGTGTATGCGTGTGTGTGTGTGTGTGTGTGTGTGTGTGTGTGTGTGTGTGTGTGTGTGTGTGTGTGTGTGTGTGTGTGTGTGTGTGTGTGTGTGTGTGTGTGTGTGTGTGTGTGTCTGTCTGTCTGTCTGTCTGTCTGTCTGTCTGTCTGTCTCTTTCTCTCTCTCTCTCTCTCTCTCTCTCCGTTTTCCTGTCTCACCCATCGGCTTTTCTCTCACTCTGTCCCACTCACCTACCTTACTTTAGTAACTACCTTGTTTCTTTTTCCCTGTCTCCCATTTGTTCTTCCTATCTATCTGTCTGCCGTCCTTCTTCCTGCCTCCTCCTTACCTCTATCTCCATCTCCATTCTCTCCATTTCTTAACTTGTGCCTCCCTTCCCCTGGCTCTCTGCCTCCTGCCTCCTTTTGTCTGTCTCTCTCCTTCCCTTTCCTTTCTCTTTAGCTCCTTTCCTTCCTCCTGTCTAGTGCCTCCAAACCTCAACCGTCTGCCTTCCACTCTTTTTACTTCCTTCCTCACTCCTTTATTCCCCCTCTATCTTGTTTTCTCTCTCTGAAAACATCTACCCCTTTCTCTGTCTTTTTCCCTCTCTCCATACGTTTCTCTGTCTCCTATCTGGTTCTCCCTCCCTATCTCCCTTTCTTCCTCCTACACCCATCCTGCCTCTCATTGCCTCTGAACGTCCCTTCTCTCCGTGTCATATCTCATGCTTCCCCTCCCCCTGCCTCCCAGTCTGCCCCATACTCCCTCCTTTCCCCTCCAAATTTGCAAAGCTGTTATGTTAAGTTAGGATGGTTGGTGCTCCCTCAGGACTAGTTCTCTGGCTGATGAGGTAGACAGGGAGGAAGGTAGCCAAGGAGGCGAGGTTAGGGGGTACGAGGGCAAGCAGGGAGGTAGGTAGGTAGGGCTGCAGGAGTGTAAACAAGGAGGCGGGTAGGAAGGCAATGGGCAGGAGTTAAGGAGAGAGGCACGGCTTAAAGAAGGCAGGGAGGAAAGCAGGAGGAGGAAGACAGGTAAACAAAGAGGTAGGAAGGAAGGAAAGAGCGATGAATGTAGGAAGAAAGGCAGAGAAGCCAGGGAGAAGGGGGTCTAGAATAAGCAGTGAAAAAGAAGGACAGGCGGGAGGTTCAGAATTAGAAGAGAGGGGTGGCAGGTTGAGAGGTAGAGAAGAGGTGTACTTAGTAGGTAATGAGCAGGGAGACAGGGAAACAAGCAAGCAAGGCAAAAAGACAGATATCGAAGGAGCAAAACAAAATGCAGACAGGGATGAAAGAAGCACGCAGGCAAGGAAATTGAGAGGCAGGGAGTAATGAGAGGAAAACAATGGGGCAGCAGGGAGACAGAGGGTACTGGGGTAGGCAGAGAGGTTATCATTATTGGTGATTAACCTCGTTCTGTCTGGCCAAGCAGATCCATCAACTACAGTCAAGTAACCGCCCCCGCAGGTCCGTCTCTAGCAATAAACTAATTTCTCTCGCAGTTGACAGCGTCTCACTGCGAGAGGCAGGATAAACTGTCGGATGGAAGATGCCTTTGCCTTTGTCCACCTAGTTTAAAGGGGCACCATAGTAAGCTCAACACCACCCCGTTATCTGGTTATATGGGTACCAACCAACGTTGTCATTGGTCTCCTGGGAACCATTAGGCTTGTCACTCAGTGTTGAGCAAAGTTATGTGGGAAGAAGAGCAGCAGAAACAGAAAGGAAGGAAGGAAGAGGTAGCAAGGAGTGCAGGCACAGATACAGGCCGACATACGTGATGGAAGAAGTATGCAGCATTGTATCAAGTGAGTGGATTATTTTGCCATCACCTACCACCAGTCAGTGAGGCAGGGAGACAGAGAAGCAGTGAGGCGGCATGAAGAAAACAGATCAGGGAGAAGAAATGTGGCCTAGGTGGGAGGAGCCAAAGAGTATGGCAGGGAGACAGTGATCTGAGAAGTAGGCAGAGAAGGAAACGAGAAGGAAGAGAGAGAGAGAGAGAGAGAGAGAGAGAGAGAGAGAGAGAGAGAGAGAGAGAGAGAGAGAGAGAGAGACCAAGAGTTACACAGATGCACAGACCACACAAGTCATATGGTCTCAATGAATCGGGTTGGCCTTAACACTAATATTTGTGGCTTACAGAACTAAGATAAGAGAGTGCTGGTAGTACAGCAGAAGGCTTTCGCTACTTCACCCTCCAGACCCTCCGGTACCTGCCATACCGTACAAGAAACAGCACTTTGCAACACTGAAAGACCTGCCGGAAATTTCGAAGGTAAATGAAAATGGACAGTCTGAGTATAAAACCACGTATTAATACTAATCTCAAACTATGCATATACTTTTTTCTAATCTATATTGTATAAGGAGAGAAGGAAATTATATTACCATTAGCTTCTTAACTTCATTAGAAGCAATATGTCCTTTACATACACCAGCATTGTTCAAGAAAACAATACACTTACAACTACTGTACATACATATATTCAGGAGTATACCCATGCAAGTTACACATAAGTACACATAAGCCTACATAGACATCGTCCAGATACATGAAAACACAAATATACACATCGCACACACACACACACACACACACATACACACACACACACACACACACACACACACACACACACACACACACACATATATATATATATATATATATATATATATATATATAAACTTTGGGAGCTTTCTTCTGGCCACGTACTGCTTTGGCGGACATCAGGGGTGCTGTGGTTGAACCAGTGTCGCATGCTATAAAGTATGCTTGCACCCAGTCGGCTTGCGTGGGCCGATTACACTCGGTTCACAGACTACACACACACATCCAAAGCCACTCCAACACAACAATTACACTTACAAGCACTTCTCACCCTACATACAATCTCTACTAGACAGCCTAAGCCACTTGGCAGAGATACATTGGCTGTATCATCCCCACTTCGGTCGGGATAGGCCGGTCCTGCAGTGGACACTCAAACGGCTGATGATGATGATGATATATATATATATATATATATATATATATATATATATATATATATATATATATATATATATATATATATATGTGTGTGTGTGTGTGTGTGTGTGTGTGTGTGTGTGCCCATATAAATTATGCTTGTGTATGTTGTGTAAAACGTGGTTATGAGTAGGCCCTACATTGTCTCAAGCTCAGAGTGACAGACAAGGTTAAGGACAATAGATATACAGTATGTTAGTTGGGGCCAAGCCAACACCAAGCAGAGCAGATTATATCATGTCATAATAGGTCAGAGAACATCTCTAGACCCTTTCCTTCCCCAAGACACGAAACAAACTCTTATCAGTATGAGTATACCTACGCTCAGTGGGTACATACAAGTACAGTATGTGCGCACGTATATACATATGAACGCACATTTATATGCGTATCTATAATTATAATACCAGTGACATCAAGATGTAACACTAGTAACTCTTTCATGATATTTATTGTGCTGCTCTCCACCACATTCCTAGGGAGTTTATTTCATTAAATTACCTTTGAGAAGGCGAAATAGTTTTTGGTTGTATCAAGTCTAACTCTCCTTTCCTAAATTCACATAATTTCTTAGAGTTCTGGTTTCGGTAATAACTTGAAGCTTCTTTCTCGATTTAGCATAATTCAAATATTTAAGCATCCATTAAGAATCAATATATTGTACTCTAATTTTTCGTTTTTTAAGAGAGAATGTATTTGTTTCCTTAAGACTGTCGATACTCGTAGATGGTTTGTGTCTCAGGGGTAGGATTAACGTAGTAACCCTAAGTTGCACAGTGAAAGGTTTATCTTTGACCAAATATGGTGTCCAAAATCATTCCCGACACTCCATTTTTTTTTTTTTTTTTTTAGGACAGAGAAACACCGATTACAAAGTCTGCGATCATCTGAAATTATTAACGCTAATTCCTTAACATTTTTAACGCAAAGAAGAAGTAAACAAAGACCAGAATCCTGCAGTTGCTCCATCCAAGGAAGTATAAATCAAAAGAGTCAAATTTAAGAGCCTTTCATTTCAAGATGCCTGGACACATTGACTTCAAAAGACCGGAGGTCATTGGCAAAGCGAAATAAGGACTGAGAGAGATACTTCCAGAGTTGACATGTTGCATACATGAGGGGCTAGGACTATCGGTTATCTCTTGCATTTGAGAGACGAAGAAAAACGTAGTGGGTGTTTGCAGTCGGAGGGGCGTTACGCACCTTCGGAAACGGAGGAGGTATGCAAGAGGACAGTTCAGAAGCTCAGTTATCATTGAAGCAGCAACAGTTTAGAGATTAAGATGCAACGTTTTGGAAAGAGACAGAAGCTGAAGTAACACGGTAAGAGAGGGGGAGGTGATGAGAGTAAGAATTTGACTTCACAATGTTTAGAAGTGCTGTGTGTGGGGAGCCCCTCTCACACCGTTATCTCTGCCGCACTTTAGTACGAAAACTACCCCTGCCACACATACCACAGACACACCCTTACTCTTTTCATACCCTGAATACCACAACTGCATATGTCACATCCTGGGTACCACACCTGCCTATGCCACATCCTGATAACCACAACTGCCTATGCCACACCCTGAATGCGACAGCCCCCAATGCCACACCCTGAATATCATAACTGCCTGTGTCACACTCTTGTTCTTGCCACACCCTGAATACCACAACTGCCTATGCCACACCCTCAGTACCACAACTGCCTATGCGACACCCTCAATACCACAACTGCCTATGCCACACCCTCAATACCACAACTGCCTATGCGACACCCTCAATGCCACAACTGCCTGTGTCATACTCTTACTCTTGCCACACCTTAATACCGAAACGGTTACTCCTACCACTACCACTGACACACCTTTACCCTTGCCGCGTCCTCAGTACCACAACTACCACTGCTATAACTACTACTGCCATACGTTAACTGCCACACCCATAATGCCACAAATACGACTGCCACAACTACCGTTGCCTTACACTGGCTGCCATACTCCCTACCACATCTTTGTTGCCACACTCGACAAACGAGTAAGCCATTCTCTCACTAAGACACCTTTACAACCACACGACCTGCAACACATCACTATTGCCATACCTCCGCTGGCATACCACCTTTTCCACCACCCTTTATACCACACCACCTTCTTATTACCATACTCCACTACCATGGCACTTTTTCCACACCCATGATACCAGTTACACCACTTCATTATTACCCCCCACTGCCACACCAGCTTCAGCACACCCTTACTGCTACACCACCTCCTTACTACCATACCCCCACCGCAACATCACCATCACAATACCCTTACTACCACACCACCTCCTTACTAAAATACACCCAATGCCACACCACCTTCACTACACCGTTTCAACCACACCATTTCTTTATTACCTCACCACCTCCTTACTACCATTCATCCACTGCCATTACCACCTTTTCCTCATCCTTAATAGGAGCTACACCATTTCATTAATTAATCCCATTGTCACACCACCTAATTACTAACCCCACTGCCACAACACCTTCACCACACCCTTACTGCCACACCACCAGAATCCCGTCCTTACTTAGATACCCTCATTGCTATACCATCTTCACCACACCTTTAATACCACACCAAGAACACCACACGCTTATCGCCACACCACCGTATCTTATAATTACATCGCCATTATCACTCACTACTACTACATGTCACACCAGCTGCCCCAGGTCGACTACCACAACCACCACTCATTCAGCTTCCTCCTCGTTGACAAGCACAACAAGCCTCGCTCAGTGAATGTTTAACCCTTTCATAACATTACCTCTCTTTACTTGCCTCGTATGCAGCGGACTGATTCCTATCTTGTGCTTGTTGGTGTTGAAGATATTATACAAATGGATACTACGGTCGGCTGTTGTTCGAGATGACGCGAGATTAATCTTGGGTTTTAATCGGAAGTTTATAGGTTTATTTAGTCATTACTGTATTCCAAGCAGAGTCACCAAAATGTCATAAAAATAATCCCGCTAACATTATCACGCTGGCACTTAGGGTGGCGGCCCGATCATGTGTTCAGTGTGGGCTTCCCCCAAACATTAGTGTCGTTATGTATAGGCATAATTAGTTTACACACTGAGTCAGGAAAAACAAATGTAAAGCTCATACGTCTGTACAGTGGGAGGAACTGGTAAAATATGAGACAGGAGGAAATGAAGTGGAGGAAAAAAAAAAAAAGAATCAGTGATGAAAGAAGAAATATATAGACAGAGGAGAAAGGAAATGAGAAAGGAGCAGAAAAGAGGAGTTAACACGATGCGAGAAAGAGGAAGATATACAGAAGTGAGGCTGTGTGAGTTGTGAAAAAGAAGAAAAAAGAAAAAAATATAGAGTGACAGGAAAATGGAAGATAACGATATGCAGGAAAAAAAGAAGGGGAATAACTAAGGCAATGTGGGAAGGAAAAGGGAGATAACCGTAGAACAAGAAGACGAAGGGAATAGGTAATGTGATGAGGGATGGATGAAGGAACAAGAATAGAATTGCCCTGGGACCTGCGGAGAGGCTCTTCTTTCAAACAGTTTTCTGTAAAAAGTAACTAGTCTTAAAAGAGAGAACATAGTGCCAATATTTTGGACTCTCCCAAGATGACATATACTTGGCCGGCCTTGTACACAAAATTGAGGGCAGCAACCAAACAAATTTGGATTCTCCATGTGAATTAACCTTGTATGGGACCACTTTCATGTCTCAATGGGCTTAAATGAAGAACTTTTACTTAATTTGCTGCCAGATGGCGCCACCGCAGGTGTCAGCTGACAGCAAATAACCTTATATGGGACCACTTTTATGACTCAATAGGCTTAAATTAAGCACTTTTACTTGAACTGTCTCCAGATGGCGCCACCTCATGTGTCAGCTGATGGCAGATTTGGGTTCTCCATGTCAAATTACCTTACATGGTACCACTTCTATGTCTCCAAAGGCCTCCTTTTAACAAAGCCGCCAGAAGAAGAAGAAGAAGAACGCCGGTTACTCATTGATCTGCTGGCTGTCGTCGCAGGTAAAAAGGTGTGAGAAATAAGGCACTGAGAAGAAGGATAGGGTAAAAGGGAGATAATGTGATTATAGAGGAAGAAGTGTTATGGAAGGAGTAATGAGATGGTAAAGAAAGGAAAGCCAGACGGATAAAAGGTGAATGAATGTGAGGATGAAGTAAGAGGAGAGATAATGTGATCTGGAGGGGAGAAAGGAGGTAAAAAGGAGTCGTAAGAGAGGAAAAATACAGGAAAAAGAGATGAATAAATGAAATATTATGAAAAAAAGGTGACAAGCAAGGTAGTATTAAAAAGGAAGGGAAGGGGCAGTGTGATAAAGTGAGGATACAGGCGAAAGAGAATAAAGGGTGGGAAGTAGGGAGGAGGAGGGAGAAGAGTACGAGAGGTATTATGATGAGAGAGGAAGAAGGGTGAGAAGTGAGACAGTGTGAGGAAGTTACCCATGGTTACGTGGCTAGTTTGTCTCACTTACCCTCATGTTATACACACCCTCACCCGTCCCGCCTTTACTGATAGTGCCACTTACCATTCAAAAGAGTGTACAGATACCGTTACGAGTAAGTTAATGATATACTGTATATATATATATATATATATATATATATATATATATATATATATATATATATATATATATATATATATATATATATTTGTCGGAAAAATCTTATGCCTAATTCCGTCCAGTAGTCTACAGGAAGTATTCGAATTCAGTGGGGAGGAAGTGATACCAAAGTCTGTCCAGTACAACAGAGGATGGCTTTAGAATAGGCTAAGTACACCAAAGAGAAGATAATCAGCTGGAAATAGATACAACTTTGGCGGAAAATAATGGACTCCATAATCTTTCCAGTAACGTAGAGGAGGGATACAAATCTGTCGAAAGAAACTGGAAACAAACTCTGTCCAGTGATATAGATGCTGGATTCGTTTTGTGGAAAGATATACGAACGAGCAGATTTGAAATATTTTATTATGACGCTAGGGTGTTGCAGGGAAACAGGGAACGGGACAAGGAAGTAGATATTTTGCAGAAGGAAAATTAAAATGTGACTGTGTTCATACAGGAGGAGGGGGGAGGGGTTGAAGGGAGGGAAGGAGCGAAGAGGGATAGGAAAGGGAGAAAGGAAAAAGGAGAGAGGAGAGTGAGAGAGATGGAGGTGGGGGAAGGGGTGAGAGAGGAAGGGAAGTGAAAAAAAAAAAATGAAGAGGAAGGAGGCAGAAAAACGAGACAAGAGTTTTTAAGGAAAACAGTCTGCAAAGGGCAAATCGTCTCAGTGTGGAAGAACTACGGGAGAAAATGAACAATAAGTATATGGGGTGAAAAAAAAAATAATAAGGCGATTTGTTTAGACGGGGAGAGGTGCAAGGGAGGAGGGAGAGAGCCGGGGAAGATGGAGGGGAACAAAAGGATGGACATAAAGGGAGGAGTAAAGTGGAGTGTTTTGGCAGGGAAAGTAACGATGGTGGGAAAAAATTACGGAACATATGAAGCGGTAATACTTTCGGTGTTAACCAGATGATGCCAAGGGTATTGAGACCGGGTGGTGTGAAGGAAGGGATGAGTGTAGGGGGAGCAGAGAGGGAAGGAGGAAAAAGAAGAAAGGAGGAGGGTCAGTGATTTGCCCAGCATACATCTGCAGTGATAAATCTGGTGCGAAAAATTTCTAAGGACATATTCCCAAGGAAAAAGATCTGGCAGGGAAATATTCCTAAATGGAAAGTCTCCCCCAAAAAATGTCGGGGAAAAGTCTGAGAGACGTAGTTTCTGGGATTGAAATATTCGTAGCGAAAAATCCTGGCAGGGAAAATTCCGATCAGAAAATATCTAGTAAGGAAAATATAACAGGGAGAAATAATCACAGGAAAACATTGTCACTGAAAAGTATATTAAGGAAATTTTCCAGCAGCAAACATTTTCCACAGGGAATGATTACTTAGGTGAAAAATATTAGAGGCGTTGGCGGGGAAAATAGTTTTGTTTACGCTGAAGTTCTGGCGGGTGGAACCCCAGCCACTTGACCTTTTAAGAGCTCTTCGAGCAGGCTGAGACGGGGAGGGAAGAGGGAGAAGCGGACGGGGAACAGAAAGAGGAAAAGGAAAAGAAATAGGAGGAGGAGGAGGAGGAGGAGGAGGAGGAGGAGGAAAAGATAGAGGAACGCTGAGAAAGAAGAAAATGAAAGAAACAGAAATGCGAGAGGGTGGCGGAGGAAAAGAAAGTGTAGGAGGAGGAGGAAGAAGGTGAAAGGATGGAGTATGAGGAAGTAAAAAAGGAATGACGGGATAGGAAAAGCATGTGATTAAGGCAGAGTGGGAAAAAGAGGAACAGTAGGAATAAACTCAGAAAGAGGAAGAAGAGGAGTTATGAAAAGGATGAGGAGACGAAAGAGGAGTAGCAGGAGGAAGAGGCAGAGGAGGGAAAGGAGGAGGGAGAGGGTGAACAGGATGAAAAACACAAGACGTTTGTAGGGCAAGGACACTTTGATGAGATGGAAGTATTGCAGATGGGTTAGTGAAGGGGGCTAAGCCACTTCAGTATGAAAACATATCCTTAAAGGTTATTCTTGTTGCCCCAGACGGTATTGTTCAACAGATCATAAATCGCTCAAAGATGGAGAGTGACTGCTCTACCTAACCTCTCTAGTTAAAAAATACTCCCTAACGTGGATTACATCGTTCTGTGTAAGTAACAAAAACTTTAAGACGTCCTTGTACTGGATAAGTTGATATTACCATCACTACAGTTATTTAATTATTATTGCTTTTTCTTCTTGCCTCCAGTTACTGGGCAGGTTTAGATAAATTTACGTTAAAGGTGTACTCGTACGTACGAGTGTTAGTAATTTTTCCTAACTTGCAATGAAATTTTTGGAGGCAACAATAATGTGCGGTGTGGCAAGAGTAACAACAAAGAAGAAAGGTACGGCATGGTGGGATGAGGGGGTTAAGAGCGGTGGAGGAAGGAGTGGCTAAAGTGGAGTGGCTAAAGAGGAAGAAGTGGCTAAAGTGGTTACAGGAGTGGGGTTCAGTTGAAATAAGAACTGAATATACTGAGAACAAGGAGCACATAAAGAGACTAGTGAAGAGGAAATAGGAAGAGGTAAATGATAATCTAGGAAAAAAAATGAATGCGAACTACTCTGAAAATAGAAAGTTTTTCTGGAAAGAGGTGCGGAAATGTAGAAGTGAAAGCGGAAAGAAATGTGATGGTGTGAAGGATGTAGGTGGTAGATTATTAACCCATGGGGATGAGGGAAGGACCAGATGGAAAGAATATTTTGAAAACCTGATGAATGGGAATAGAGAGAACAGAGTGGCTGTAAACAAGATTGGTTTTGGGTGTGTGCAGAGAGGGAAGGCAGTGCCAGGTGACGTGACACTCGCACAGGTGAAGAGTGCTGTGAAGCGGCTGAAAAAAGGAAAAGCAGCTGGTGCTGATGGGGCATATGCAGAGATGCTTAAGTGTAGTGGAGAGAGTGGAATGAAGTGCTTGTTGGAGATATGTAAGAAGGCATGAATGAGCGAAACTGTGCCTGCAGAGTGGAAAAAGGCTGTTATTGTACCCCTGTACAAAAATAAAGGTGAGCGAAATGAGCGCAAGAATTATCGTGGCTTAAGTTTATTGAGTATGGTAGAGAAGATATATAGAAGAATTATTATTGAGAAAGTAAGAGAGATATCAGAAGTACTAGTGAGTGATGAACAGGGTGGCTTTAGGAGTGGCAGAGGATGTGGGGATCCAATATTTGCAGTGAGACAGATTGTAGAGAAGGCTTGTGAGAAGGACCATAAGGTGTTTATGGCATTGATGGATCTGGAAAAAGCATACGACAGAGTGGACAGAGAAGAATTGTGGAAAGTTTTGCGCATGTACGGTGTAGATGGTAAGCTGCTAGGTGCTGTCAAGAGTTTTTATGATGGTAATGAGGCATGTGTAAGGGTCAATGGGCATATAAGTGAATAGTACACGATCGGTGTGGGCGTGTGACAAGGTTGTGTGATGTCCCCATGGTTGTTCAATATATGGATGGGGTGATGAGAGAAGTAAAAAAAAACAGTAATGGAGAGAGGGATGGCGTTGATAATGAATGGTGATGGATTGAATATCTCAAATTTGTTGTATGCTGATGATACAGTACTGCTTGCAAGTACCGGACAAGAACTTGGTAGGCTAGTGCAGAGTTTTGCTGATTTCTGTGAGCCTCGTACCTTGAGAGTAAATGTAGAAAAGAGTAAAGTGATGGTTATTGAGAGAGAAGATGACTCCTAGTGTGATGTTACGGTGAATGGAGAGAGAATGGAATTGGAGAGAGAGTTCAAATACCTGGGTACAGTGATAGAAAAGATAAAAATGTGCAAAAGAAGTTGAAAGTAGAGTGGCACAAGGAAGAAAAGTAGCTGGTGCAGTGAAGGCCCTGATAAGAACCGAGGCTTCAGTGTTGCAGCTGCACGAGGTTTCCATGAGGGAGTGTTGATGCCAACTTTAACAAATGGATGTGAGACTATGGTGTGGCATGAAAATGAAAAGTCAAGAGTAAGAGCAGTGGAGATGGGACTACTAAGGAATGTATGTGGAGTACAGAGGGTGGATAGGATACGAAATAATGTGATTCGTGAAGGATGTGGAATAAGGATGTCGGTGGACACCAGAATCAAAGAGAGTGTACGAAGATGGTATGGGCATGTGGAGAGAATGGATAACAATAGAGTGGTGAAAAAGGTATATCTGAGCAAATTTGAAGGAAGGAGGGGGAGAGGTAGGCCAAGGAGAAAGTGGAGAGATATGATGGTTGAGTGAGTGAGGAAGAGAGGTTTGGAAATCGGTGAGGCTAAGGAACTGACAAGAGATCAAGCTGGCTGGATGAATGTTGTGAGGAGAAGTGCATGATCAGGGATTTTGGCACCCCATTTTAACGTGACAGCATCCGGATTGACTCAGTCGGATACGTTTATGTGAAGCTACAGAACGTGGTGAATGTTTTTGGTGTATACGATAGAGCCAGGATTCCGGGGGTTTGAATGATGAGTGAATGGAAGCGTGGCCCATTGGACTGGGTAAATTTGGGCTGTCTGGACATTACTACTCCTCACCCTGCCCTAGGGTGGGAAAGGAGGACCAGATGATGATGATGATGAACAATAATGAACTGATATAAGACGTCTCGTACTGGGGTAAGCTGAAACGAAAAGAGTTTCACAATGAGGTTTCTCCCCTAAAAAAAAATAAATAAATGGGAGTGTTGGTGTCGGGAATGGCGTCCAGCCATAAAACCAGCCAAAACGATGAGACCATGGAGGAAGATGACAAGGCTATATCATCCCCACCTCTCCCGACACCTTCTTGAGCCACAGCCCGACCCAGAAGAGGCAGTGGTGGCCTTTTATGGGTGGGGACAAAGAGGTCACAAAGGATGTCAGTCGGGCCACCTAATTCCCCACCTCTCCTGAGATCCTCTTGAACCCCATCCCCAGCCAAAGGTGGTGGTAGCCTTTCAAGAGTGGGGACAATGAGGGCGTAGAGGTCGGCCAGACCACCTCATGCCTTACCTCTGCGGAGACCTCATAAATCGTGACCCCAGGGTGGTGGTCGCACTTGAGGGATGGACGATGGACACGAGCCTGCTCATGGAGTGCTGTTATTGTAGTGATCAAGCTTTGGTGTTCCTTCAACTTAGTGGGCCATACTGGAGGGGTCTATTAGAGGCAGTCAGACTTAAAACACCCCTCACCCCCAGCCACTCAAGGGGTAAGGCAGCCCATTTCGGTTCCGGTGCCAAGGCTGGTTAAATGGGTTGGGCTGGCGTCAGTAAGGGCATCCGGCCGTAAAATCTGGCCAAAACTACTGGATTGAGCCATATGTAGAATATTGGTCAAATGCATCGACCCTGTATTGATTTGGGAAAAGATGCTTGGTTATATATGTTTTGTCGGTAATTATGGCTCTCAAGTCGGATTGAGCCGGTGCAGGTTTATATCCAAGGGGTGGCTTGGGTTCATTGCTCACGTAATGCCACTCAGGGATGAGTGAGGCTGGTCACTCTCATCTTAAATGTCAGGACCAACTTGCCTACCTCCGGGATCCTGCAGTCTTCATGGGGCAGCACAGGACTGGATGATGGATGAATGGATGGATATATCTATCCATTTATCTATCTACCTATCTATCTCTCTGCCTATCTATTTATCTATCTATCTATTTATCTATCTATCTATCTATCTATCTATCTGTTTATCTCTATACCCGGTATATATATATATATATATATATATATATATATATATATATATATATATATATATATATATATATATATATATATATATATATATATATATAACGTATAGTATAAGCAAATTTTCTCTAATACATACTTCGATGAAAGTGATTGCAAGTTCTGCATTGTATATTTTCTTCAATATAATTTCTTTACACCACAGGGTTGCCTTAGTCCCGTCTGGTAGGTTGTGTATGGTTTCGCCGTGGTTTGTTCCGTCCATTTCATTTCTTGCTAGACCGCTATTTTGGGTCCCTTACCCCTACTTCAGTAGCCTTGGTAGATAGATACTTCTTCCTCCGTGGCAGATTAATTAGTGCCCACCTCACCTGCTCAGCACATTCTAACCTCATTCGAGGAGGAAAAAGTATCAGTCTACCAAGGCTACTGAAGTAGGGTTAAGGGACCCGAAATCGAGGTCTAGCAAGAATTGAAATGGACAGAACAAACTACAGCGAAATCATACATAACCTACCAGACAAGACTAAGGCACTGGTGAAGTGTAAAGAAAATATACAATGCAGAACCTGCAATAGCCTTGAACTAAGTGTGTGTGTATATATATAATAGCCTTCAACTAAGTGTGTGTGTATATATATATATATATATATATATATATATATATATATATATATATATATATATATATATATATATATATATATATATATATATATATACACACAGTTCAATAATACTCTTTCCTTACTCCTCCAAACATAGTTCTTTTCAAACGAGCGAAGCGTGCAAGAACACCAAGTTTAGTCACAGTTTGGACCCCTGACATATGTACCCGAGCGAAAGATTTATTGTATCAGCAAGAAATGGGTGCAGGGATCGGGAGAAAAGCTCTGTAGTACAGTAACGAACTTTTTTGGACATCTCAGCCAATTTTGAATATACAAGAAGGTAGACAACAATTTGGAAACTGCATACATATCCTCAATTATTTTCATTTTATAGGCCAACCATAATTCCCAATAGTTTTTCCGCAAATTTTGGAAACGATTTTTCATAAGGCACATTAACAGCCGGTTGCACAAGAGGCAATGGTCTAAGGCTGTGTGAGTAGCGCAGCAGTATTTTCCAACAATTGATGAGAGAGTTGGTTTTAGGAAGTGTGAGGGAATGTTTTTGGTGTAATCTATTAGGTTCATTTTAGTATTTTCAGGTCAGAAAATCAGAGAAAGATGATGAGCCACATGAAACAATATTCAGCACTGCCTGACTTGCTCGCTCGCCGCCGTAACACATTCCACACTTTCAGCGTGGACGCCTATTACACAGTTAGTTCATGACACGATGAATTCTACGAAAATCAGCTTCAGGAACCAGTTTACTGTATTACATATATATATATATATATATATATATATATATATATATATATATATATATATATATATATATATATATATATATATATATATATATAGTTTCCTTTTTATTTTAAATCTTATGGGCTGTGCTCGAAGTCTGTACATTGTTTGAAAGCCAGTTCTCGTGGCTCTATTGTTCTGATACTATTAGATGGTGTAAAACACACACACACACACACACACACACACACACACACACACACACACACGCACGCACACAAAACCTGCATTTTGAACGTTTAAGTGTTCAATAAATCCCTTCAGTGAGATGGTCTTTGTTTATACTGCATACCGGTATATATTTCTGCCCTTTCCCAGTAACGCAATTTTATTTAACTTAGGACAGCTTTTCCTTTTCAAGTTGATTATTTAAAATATCCATCACGTCTTGCAGTGTGTTAAAGAGAAACATCTTTTTTATTCCTGTTACGATCAGTCAACGTTTTACCCAACCACGCCCCGGAGGGGTTCGGGAAAGGGTATTTCTTCTGTTTGTTTGTTTGTTTGTTTGTTTTTCCGTCTGTCTGTCTGTCAACAACTCTACGCGGGACCTACTGGTGTGATTTTGACTAAAATTACAGGGATGATGGGCTTTGACCTTTTAATCACCTGATTAAATTTTGGGCCAAATTGGGCCAAGGCCCTGGCTGTTTGCCCAAAAAATTTAACAAAAAAAATAGTTTTCTCGCTATAACTACTTTCAAATTCATATCGACATGAAACCAAAAACCTAAAGGTGCATCTTTCAAATCTGCATCGTAAAACATAGTTCATTAAATCAGAGGGGTCACCTCCCAGTTAGCGGTACGGGGGTCAATGACGCGTGGTCGGGCGTAAAATTTTAAATGGGCATAAAATCGCCAGTTTTCACTCAATTTACAGCAAATTTGATACGTGACATATCTGACTATATATCCTGTTTTGTTTATACGTCAGCACTAAAATGACTGCAGAGTACGGGTTTGCTGTGCTTTGGAGACGCTTCTTGTTTGTATATTGTTTAGAACAGAAATTCACCAAACTCCTGGGGCCGAAGATACTATACAGTGCCCCAGTGTTTTGAAATCTCCTTAGATGAGCCTCAGTGGCCTGGGTTTCATGGCTTTCCAAAAGAATGATATGGGTGAATAGCAATGCCATCTCTCGGCAGACAAAGATGGAGGTTAAAGAATCTTCCATAGCATGAAGAAATAAGTTACGTGATACTAAATGTGGGTTTGTATAGAGTTAGGTCACAGTTGTTACTTTAACGCTGAGACTAGGTCCAGTACATTGAGTTTGGGTGGTCAATTTGTCAATTTGTAGATCCACGGATATAACGTTAAGTTCACAGAGCTCCACAACGTGAAAAGATAAGCCACCAAAACTCAGTCTGATGGACTTCAACTTGAAGGAATATAGCTATGACCTTACTCTACCCAAACCGATATTTACTGCTACATCAGTTAGTTCCTCACGTTATGAAAGATTAGCGGAAAGGTTGTGACGATACTCCATAAAGATGCTGCTCGCCACCTCTTGGGTATTTTTTGCCTTTTATATTTGCAGAGACAAAATTAACTTTATTCTGCACGATGCACTGCCAGCAGCAAAGACGATTTTGTGGAACCATGATCATCTTAAGAAACGTACCAAAGCTCTTAACAAAACGCTCTACTCTTTCTAAAAAGGAATATTGAAGCCAAAGGGAAAGCAAATTAAGCCTTTTTTTTTCTTTGATGCTGTCTGGGTAATTCACATGTGCGATTTTATAAAGAAGGTTGCATGACGGCTGTTAGGTAACAGTTAACTGTAAAGGGAATTAATGAAATTTGTTATTACTGTGCTTTTCTTTTACAGTATCGACTACAGAATTTCACTGCTGTGCATGATGATGTTGGAGATACAGTGATTCGGGTTGCTGTATCTTAAGACATAAAGATGTGATGTGAATGGCAGTCAGTATATAAGCCTCACTGTACAGTAGTGCCATCATAACCATATGATAACATCGAGCCGTGAAAGTACCCTAACTTGCAAGGGGCTCGACCCAACTTGCTACGGCAAGTGAAAATGGTGAGTGGCCGCTATTTGATAACTTATTTTCCTTCTTTTCGGAGCCACACACCCCAACCTAATGCTATGTGAGGAAGGTACTCAGCATAAGCTAGCCTGAACACGATGTTTGACATGCTGTATGTAGAAACGACAAGATATGATAACACTGTGTCCGGGCTAGCTTAAGTTCACTACCCTCCCCACATAGCAATAGATCTGGGTGTGTGGATCTGAAAAGAAGGGAAAACGTTATCAAATGAGGGCCACTCATCTTTTCGACCTGCTGTGGCGAGATTGATTCGAGCCCCACGCAAGTGAGGGTGCAGCTATATTGTAGTGGCATGACAACTTGAACCATATCGAAGTGGCATGACAACTACTTGAACCATACTGTAGTGGTATAACAACTTGAGTCATATCGTAGTGGCATGACAACTTGAACCACACTGTAGTGGCATAAGAGTCATATCGTAGTGGCATGACAACTTGAACCATACTGTAGTGGCATAAGAATCATATCGTAGTGGCATGACAACTTGAACCATACTGTAGTGGCATAAAAATTTTAGTCATTCCTCGGTGGGATGACAACTTGAACCATATTATGGTGGTATAACAAATTGAGTTATATTTTAGTGGCATGGTGACTTGAACCATACTGCAACTTGGTGGTTCTCAGTCTGGGTGCGCGAGAACCCAAGGGAAAAACAATGATTGGTCAATATAAACCTGTCTATCACGATTATCCTTTGACTGATATTCATTCATTATCTTTGCTTCAACCTCAGATGGATGGATGTTTTTCTTCCAGCGTGAAACAGTTTTGTAATCCTTTCTGTGACCAGGCCGGCTCTCAGACCCTCCTCTTCATTGTTCTGGTTGTCTCGAGAACTAGAGAAAAATCTCAAGAAGTCTGATACCAAAGAGTGCAACACACACTTTTTTTTTTCTTTTTTTTTTTCCGAGTTAACTGTCATCAGGACTGGTTTCCACTTCCCGGTCATTAGACAAATCCAGCCCACTGTGTGTGGGGGGATGGGGGGTATTATTTGTTACAGATTTTCAAACTGCAATAGCTTCAAGTGCTTGTCGCCAGCTATGTCAGCACATGGCCGCTCCCTGTCTCTCATGCTTACGCTATTTATTTCTTATTCATCCAAAATATATATATATATATATATATATATATATATATATATATATATATATATATATATATATATATATATATATATATATATATATATAAAGGAAACAGTTATGTTTGCTGTCTGATTCGTTATTTGTAAACAGAAAAGAGGTTGCCAATAAAAGAGGATCATGATCAGTCAAGTCCTGATTATGATTGACGTGACTGGAATACAATTTATGAGAATGTACTTAACATAATGTGGTCGTGGTGGTGCTTACAAACATGTAGTGTGGAGGCGCTTATAAACATGTAGTATGGTGGTGGTTGTAAACATGCAGTTTGGTGGTGCTATAAACATGTAGTGTGGTGACGCTTATGAACATGTAATGTGGCTATGCTTTTGTCCACATGGTATGGTGGTACAGTATATGGGTATATGACCATGTAATGTGATAGATTTTCTGATTATGTGGTGTGCTTGTTTGCATGACCATGCGGTGTGGTGGTTCTATGAAAACCGTATGTGGTCTGGTGTTGCAACAATATGGTGTGGTGATGTTTGTCATCATGAGTTGTGGTGATATTTATAACCGTGTGGTGTTATGGTGCTTATGACCATATGATTTATTGATGTTTATGATGATGGGGAGCGGTAATGATCATGACCGTGTGTGGTGGTGGGGGTGGGGATGTTTATAACCATGTTCTTTTTTTTTTCAAGGAAGAAGGAACCAAAGGCCAAGAGCCCGAAAACCGTTACTTCCAAGAAAAAAACAAAAAAACAAAAGAGAGCCAAAATCAAGATCCATTCATTTCGAGATGCCTGGACACACTGCGTTTGAAAGAATGGAGATCATAAGAAGTAGGAAATACAGACAGAGGGAGACAGTTCTAGAGTTGACCTGTTGCATAAATGAAGGGCTGGGAGTAAGGGTTAACTCTTGCATTAGATAGTTGGGCAGAAAAGGGATAAGAGTTTGTTGTCAGACGGGTGTTACACGGCCGTCGTAAAGGTGGAGGGAGGCAAGCAGACAATTCAGAGGAACAATGACCAAGGAAGTATCGATAGAAAAGAGATAAAGATGCAACAGTGTGGCGAAGAGACAGAGATTGCAGGGAGCCAGTAAAAAGAGGAAAGTTCATGAGACGAAAAGCCTTTGACTCCACCCTATTGAGACTAGCTGTATGTGGGGAGCCTCTCCACACATGAGAGTTGTACTCTATACAGGGGCGAATAAATCCCATGTATAAAGTCAACAACTGTGTAGGGATAAAGAAGGTACAGAGTCAGCTTAGCACAGTAATCTCTTGGAAGCAGATTTGACAAGAGATATACTAATTATGATCTTTCCAAGATAAGTCCCGAGTGAATGTAATCCCATTATTTTTAAGGACGATGCAGGATTAAGCAGGATATTATTAAATATTAGAAGGTACTCCTGTGGAAGATTGTGTCGGGTTGATAGGTGTACGAAATGAGTCTTTCATGCAATGAAAACAAGATTATTTTTATCCCAGTCAGATATACGAGCCAAATCAGGCATTAGGCGTGCCACAGCCTCGTCCCTTGTTTGTGAAAGTAACTGCTGAGATGGATATTCCGAGAACCGAATGGAAAGGTGAAGGGTGGAATCATCGGCGTAGCAGTGAATAGAGTTAGATGTACATCTTAGAAGGTCATTGATGAATAAAAGGAAGAGAGTTGGCGATAGGACTGAGCCCTGAGTGACACCACTATTGATAGATCTAGAAGAAGAATGATGACCGTCTACAACAGCAGCTATAGAACGACCAGAAAGGAAGCTATAGATGAAGGCACAGGTAGAAGGAGAGAAACCATCTGAAGGCAGAGGTCGAGGGTAGTATGGATGGACGTTAGAGGGTAGTTTAGAAATTAAAGATTTATGCCAGATTCGATCGAAAGCCTTTGAGGTGTCAAGCGCAATGGCAAAGATTTCACCAAAGTCAGGATGACCAGGAGTTTGAAAGGTAATTGAGAAGATCGCCAGTGAAGCGTCCCTGACGGAACCCATACTAATGATCAGAAAGAAGGTTATGATAGGAAAGATACTTTAAAATTTTTTCTGTTAAGAATAGACTTGAAAACTTTTGAGTCACAGGATGTTTAAGCAATTGGACGATAGTTGGAGGGTTGGGAATGGTCACCCTTCTTTGGGACTGGCTGAATAAGAGCAAACTTCCAGCAAGAAGTGGAGGTACAAGTTGATAGACCTAGGCAGGGTGTTGAGGACAACAACAGGGACTCCATCAGGCCGATATGCCTTGTTAGTACTGAGGCCAGTGATGGCAGAAAATACATCAGCTGAGGAAATTTTAATGTCAGCCATGAGGAACTCAGAGGGGGAAAGCGATGGAGGCATAGCACTGGAATCGTCTAAGGTGGAATTGGAGGAGTCTGAGTGAAGAGATTTGCTTAATCAGTAGAAGAAAAGGCTACAGAGCCATCAGAGTAGAAAAGATGAGGGAAGGATGATGAGGTAAAGTTGTTACAAAGATTTTTGGCAAGGTGCCAGAAGGAGCAGGAAGAATTCGAGTTGGAGAGTTGAGAGCATATAGTATGGATGAAATTATTTTTGGCAGAGCAAAGAATATTCTTAGCATGATTTTGGAGAGAAACATAAAAATGATGTGATTCGGGGGTTGGTTGGATCTGGTACCTTTTATAGGCCCTCTCCTGGTTGTGGACAGCATTAGAACAAGCGTGATAAACAAAGGCTTTCTTGCATTAGTCAAAGGATATGAGAAGGGAATGTATGCTTCCATGCCCGAGAGAATAACCTCCGTAATGCGCAAGGAACATTCAGATGGTTCCCGGGCATGGAAAACATAATCATTCCGGGGAAAATCAAGGAAAAACTTCCTGAGGGCCTCCCAGTCAACAGGTCCAAAGTGCCACAACCGATGTTTCTTTTGCAGGGTCCACAGGCAGTACTGGAGTGATAGGGCAGGTTAAGGTGATTAAGATGTAATTGGAGGAGCCCGACGGAGAGAAAAGATTGTAATGTAAGCAGAAGGATTAGTTGTAAGGAAGTGGTCAGGTATGCTGGAGCTCTCTCCAAAGCAGTCAGGAATACAGGTAGGGTGATGTACAAGCTGCTCTAGGTCATTAAGGATAGAAAAGATATAGAATTGGTCACCAGGTAGATCTGTGAAAGGAAAGGAGATCCAAAGGTGGTGGTGAACATTGAAATCTCCTAGAATGGCGATATTGGAGAAAGAAATAGATAGGAATGTGTTTCATCGTTGATGTAAGATAGTCGAAGAATTTTTCATAGTCAGCAGAATTAGGAGATAAGTAAACAGCAGATATATATATATATATATATATATATATATATATATATATATATATATATATATAGATATATATATATATAGAGAGAGAGAGAGAGAGAGAGAGAGATCAGTAGGGAGGGGGCCCTAGGCCCGTACCTACTGTGTCTGTTGAGTATTCCGGGACCGCTTATGGAAACGAAGCTTGGACCCTGTTAGAAGGACACAAGTCAAGGGTGAGGGCAGTGGATCACATGGAGTGACAGACCGATGAATATGAGAATAAAAGAGCGCTGTGGTACCCTTGTGAAAACAACTGAAATTTTTTGCCGTGTGGGGAGAATGGAAAATGAGAGACTCACCAGGAGAATGTATATGAGTGAGATGGAGGGAGAAATTGGGAGGGGAAGACAAAGGATGATTTGGAGAGAGAAATTGCATAAATAACCATATATGAGTAGGGGCTTTGGGAGTTAGAGGGAGGGCAGCCAAATGGCAGAGGGCAGGGCAACGTGAGGGCGATTTGTTTGTGGCCAAGCCATACGGGATTAAGGCGTCTGGGAATAGATACAAAGACAGATAAATAGGTAGATTTTAAAAATATTTTTAGGAATATATACATGGAAATAATTACAAACGTGATGTGCAAACGGGATTACTGTGGCTTGATTAATGTTTGCTCCTTTGTGTACCCCACTACACACCGGAAGGAGTTGATAGCAGGAATAAAAATAATAATAATAATAATAATAATAATAATAAGAAGAAGAACAGTATTAGTATTAGTAGTAGTAGTAGTAGTAGTAACAACAACAACAACAATGATGATAATGATAATAATAATAATAATAATAATAATAATAATAATAATATAAATAATGATAATATAGTAATAATAATAATAATAATAATAATAATAATAATAATAACTATCTCTTACATAAATTCACGTTTCTCATACTTTTCATGATGTATAACAAAGACATTACCATCAAACTTAATGTTAGTATTGGCGATATGAGTATTTATACCAGAGTTACTGTATTATTAATATGTATAATACGACCGCAGTGGTAGTTTACATGATGAGCCCGTGATACAGGGATGGAGGGCGAGAGTAAGACCGACACTAATAAGAATGAACACAAAATATAAACCAGTGCATTAACTTATATAGTGGAAGGCTAATCCCTGTAATAATAATAATAATAATAATAATAATAATAATAATAATAATAATAATGGTAATAATAATAATAATCATAATCATAATAATAATAATAATCATACCGGTAATAATAATAATAATAATAATAATAATAATAATAATAATAAAACTTATAATTTAATAACAGTAGTTGTAGTAGTAGTCACCACTGAGCCAGCTGTGTTACTCGTAGACGGCGGGCACTTCACCCATAGAACACCCTGGCTAGGTAAACTCTTTCGCCTTTGTCTGTCAACTTGTACCTTTCCTTCTTGCTGGAAATTTGCTTTCATTCAGCCTATCCCAAAGAAGAGTGACTATTCCCAACCCTGTAACTATCACCCAACTGTTTTAACATCCTGTGTCTCAAAAGTTTAAGATCTATTCTTAGCAGAATAATTTTTTAAAGCATCTTTCCTGTCATAACCTTCTTTCTGATCGTCAGTATGGGTCCCTCCAGGGACGCTCCACTAGCGATCTTCTCACCTACCTTTCAGACTCCTGGTCATCCTCCTTTCGGGACTTTGGCGAAAGCTTTGCCATTGCACTGTACTTGACATCTCAAAGGCTCTCGATCGAGTCTGGCACAAATCTTTAATTTCCAAACTGCTCTCTTACGGTTTCTATCCTTCTATCTGTGCCTTCATCAATAGCTTCCTTTCTGGTCGTTCTATGCTGGTGTTGAAGATGGCCATCGTTCTTCTCCTAGATCTATCAATAGTGGTGTTCCTTAGGGCTCTGTCCTATCACCAACTCTCTTCCTTTTATTCATCAGTAACCTTCTAAGCTGTACATCTAACCCCATCCACTCAGACGGTGATAATTCCACGTTTCACCTTTCCATTTGGTTCTTGCAAAGTCCATCTCAGCAGTTCCTTCAACAAACAAGAGATGAGGCTATGGCACACCTAATGTCTGACTTGGCTCGGATCTCTGACTGGGTAAAAATAATCCTGTTGCTTTTAATGCGTCAGACTCGGTTCTTACACCTATCAACCTGGACAAAATCTTCCACAGGAGTACCCACTAATGTTTAATAATATCCAGCTTAATCCTGCATCATGCTTAAACATACGTGGGGTTACATTCTCTTCTGACTTATATTGGAAAGATCATATTACAGTACATCTCCTGTAAAATCTGCTTCCTAGACATTAGGTGTGCTAAGCCAACTCTTTACCTTCTTTACCTCTGCACAGTTGTTGACTTTATACACGGGTTTTATTCGCCCCTTTGTAGAGTACAACTCTCATATGTGGGGAGGCTCCCCACAAACAGCTCGTCTCAATAGGGTGGAGTCAAAGGCTTTTCATCTCATTAACTCTCCTCCTATTGGCTCCCATCAACCTCTGTCTCTCCGCTGCATTGTTGCCTCTTTATCTCTTTTCTATCACTATTTAAATGGTCACTCCTACTCTGAACTGTCTGCTTGCATTCATCCACCCCTACAACAGGTGCGTAGCACCCATCTAGCAAAAAATGCTCATCCCATTTCTGTTCAACTCTCTAATGCAAGAGTTAACCGTTACTCCCAGTTCTTCATTTATGCCACATGTCAACACTGGAACTGTCTTCCTCTGTCTGTATTTCCTACTTCCTATGAATTCCAGTCTTTCAAATGCAATGTGTCCAGGTATCTCGAAATGAACGGATCTTGATTTGGCTCTCTTTTGTATTTTTTTTTTTTCATGGAAGGAACTGTTTTCGGGCTCCTGGCCCTTGGTTCCTTCTTCCTTGCATTAAAAAAAAAAAAGATGCAAGAGTAGATATCAGTGCTCGAGGTTTGTGGACACGTGGGCAGAGGGCGTTCTTCGACATTAGGACATTTGATCCTTTGGCAGCAAGTCATCGTGAGCTTTTTCTAACAGTTGCACACAAAAGGAATGAACGAAAAAAAAACAAAAAAAAAACAGAAACTATCAAGAAAGGATCCAACATGTGGACCACGGTCGATTCACTTCCCTTTTGTTCACATCAGGTGGGATGGGTCCAGAGGCAGTGAGATTTTGCTAGAGACTGACAGAATTTTTTTCTGAGATGAAGCTCAACCGCAGAGTTCTGTTATGGCTTGGATGAGATGTTGAGTGTCATTCTCTCTCGTGAGGTCTGCACTCCCATGCCCCAAGGGCACAAGATCATCAGCCCGCAGGCCTGTCTCTCTGGCGGGTATGGACTACGAAGCTATTGTGGTCGAAAGTCGCATAGACCAGCGACCCCACCAGAGTAATGTCTTTATTAACATTGTAATGTTAATGAATGTAAAATAAAGTAATAAAAGTTGTGGTAGATGGTTGGTAACCATAATCGTTGGCGTGCTTGGGGCCAACGGATTGTAATATGAGGTTAGTGTTAACCTTCACATTATATCTCCAAATGGTGAACTGTATTAGGAAGGTTGGATTTGATCTTCACAATATAATTCCCCAGTGGATGGAAGTGATGTTCATTAAAAAAAATAAGTAGTAGCAGTCGAAGCAGCAGCAGAAGCAGCAGCAGTAGTAGTAGTAGCAGTAGCAGTAATAGTAATGGTAGTAGTAATATTATTATCATTATTATTATTATAATTATTATTATTATTATTATTATTATTATTATTTTTAAACAACAGCAACAACAACAAGAATTTGACAATAGCATTCCTTTCACGCAGGTTAAACAAAAAATCGTTTAAAAGTATTTTCCTGAGCCGTTTAAAAGTATCCACCTCTCTTTGAAGGACGGTCCTTAGACGGGCAAAGAAAAAAATGCCCCCCTCCGCCAAGCCAAAAAAAAAAAAAAATCTTTTACTCAAGCAGGACAGGAAGTTGGGGGAAGACTCTGACATAAAAGGGAGGTAGAGGAGTCAATGGATGGCTTGCTTGGCTGATGGATGGTTGAATGGTTCGAGTGGCTGTAAACTGGTAGGGTAGGAAAGATGGATGGTCTATTGAGTGATAAGCATAGATGGTAAGCTGGCAGGATAGCTGATTTAGAAAAAGCATGATGGATGATTCAGCAGGTGATCTGATAAATAATAAACCCTTAAGATTGTTGACTGGAGAAGTAATTGAATGACTGAATATTATTGTCGTTTGAGTACTAGGTTGGCAGGATTGTCACCCTGGTTGATGAATGGTTGGATAGTCTGTATCTACTAGTAATATGACAGTAAGATCGTTTATATGAATATTTTAATGCATGGCTATCCTCTGTTCACCTTAACTAGGAGAAAAACTGCCAATTCTCCACCTTGTATTTTGAGCTTATCATGATATTAACGCTAGAATATTTGCTTGTCATGAAGAATTCCTGTGCAGAAGTTGTTGAGCCGTAGTATTGTCTTATCCTGCCACTGAGTTTCGGAAAATAAGTAATGAAAGAGCGACAGTCCACGTCTAGTTAAAATGAGTTAGACAGATGGTTTGTTGGAAGTGGACTGGAGGATGATTGATTGAAGGAATTTGTGGATGTCTAGGTAGATGGATGAAATAGGTCTGGGTGAATGGACATAAGGGTGATGAAAGTTACTTGATGAACTGATGGAAGGCTAGATGGATATATGGGTAGATGGATGGATGCATGTGTAATACGGTAACGGAATTGTTTGTCTCGATCAGTGCAAGGTTAAGGAAGCGTTAAGACTGATGAATCGCAGAAAAAAAGAATGGACTGAATAGATGAAAGGAAAATCGATTTCTATTTAGATTTGTGGATGGTAAGATGGATGATAAGCTGAATGAATGGAAGACTGAAGAAATCATTGTTTTGATAGATGAATGTATGAGTCATCGCTTGTAGGAAAGACTAGCTGGCTGGATGGATGGATCGATGGAAGACTGAAGATGAAAATATGACTGATAGCAATGTTGTTAAGGGAATGATTGGCTCGGTGATCGGATGTATGATGGATGAATGGATAGATAAAGGACTGGTAGTGAAATTAATATGGCTAGAAAAATTGTAAGTGGGTGGTTTGTAGGTTCAGTTGATGCATGGATGACCAGTGATGATAAAAGTAAGATGAACAGGTGAATGGATCAGTGGATGGTTTAGTGGATGAGTTAACGAACTTGCAAAATGTGTGTCAGTCATCTTTTACAAGAAATTATCGCTTCACGCCGTCCCTCCTTCCACTTCACTTTATTCAGCACGTTGTTTTCTTCTCATTTACCTCTCCATTGTTCTCCAACCTCTGTATTGTCCTCTACATTTTGCCAGTTTCGCTCCTCAATCTCTCCCTCATATGCCTCATTTCTTTCTGTGATTCTACTTGCCTTCCATTTCCTTACCTGCCTCCCTCCCTTTCTCGTTTTCTCTCTTTTCCTACCTGCCTACTTTTTTGCTTCCTGTTCTTTTCCTGCCTACCTATCGCCCTCTCATCCCTTCCCACTACCCACTCCCTGCCCTCTTCACCTACCACCTTCCCTCCTTTCCTCCCTCCCTCTTCGACCGCCTCCCTCTCTGTCTTCCGTCCCACCTTTTTCGTTACCTGACTCCCTGACTTCCTCTCACCCATCCTGAGTTACTCCCTGGAGTATCTCTCTCCCATTTCTTGCTATTTGCCTCATTTCTCTCCACATCTCGCTCCCCCTCCTCTTACCTCGCTTCCTCTTTTTGCTTCCCTTTCTTTCTTGTTTTCTCGCCACTTTTCAGGCTGTCTGCCCTCTTGCCACCTATAGACCGTCCTCCCTCCCGTAAGTTCCCCTTCTCCCCCCCTGTTCATTTTTTTTTTTTACTTCTGCCCTCCCTGTTTCGCTAACTGCGTCTCTCTCTCTCTCTCTCTCTCTCTCTCGTGTGTGTGTATGTGTGTGTGTGTATTTTTTCCCTCTTTCTCTGCTCCTTCCCTGCCTCCCTACCTACCTCCGTCATTTCCCAGCCATACCGTACCCTGCCTCTCCCCCTCTCCTCATACACCCTCTCGTTCAGCCCGGTGGCGTGACGAAGCGAGAGAGCTGTAATTACGAGAGAGAGAGAGAGAGAGAGAGAGAGAGAGAGAGAGAGAGATACTGACAACATCATTTTAAAACTGTTTAGACTCCTAGAAGTACAAGTTCAGAGAGGAAGAGTTTTATAACTTTTGACGCCCCCCTTAAAAGAAGAAGAAAAAGAAGAAGAAGAAGAAGAAACAAGGGTTTAAAGAAAAATCAACACCCACGCCTTACAGTTGGTCTAAAAGCCGAGTTATAGAGTTTGCCCTGTGGTCCTGATGTTCGACCGATTGTACTCTAAATCAAATTAGTGCATCCTTACCCGATTCTCTACGTTTCCATCAAGTACACGTATGCTCTAAATTATATGAGATATGTTTGAATTAACGTTGCCATATTACAGTGGCTTTTTATTCATTTGTCTTAAAACCAAATATATTCATCCTTGTGTGACGTTCAGGCCTCCGATCAGTATTTATTCATGTGGAATTAAACCTGTTGTGGCTGTAGAGTCCAAGCAATGTCTTTGCCCTTGGTCTTTGAATGTTCTCCAAGTTGAATTACTACTGTATGTCCTCGCCTTCCCTTCAACCTCTCCCCAGGTTTGGTTTAAATCAGATGGAAGCTCTCAGTGTTAACCTTGAAATGTAGCCTTGGCCTTTGACCTATTGTTAAAAAAAAAAAAAAAAAAATCAGCTCCCGCGAAGACACCCAAAGTTTCCACCAAGTCTGGTCCAAATCCCGTTAAAACTGATTGAGTCACTTTGTTAAAACACACACACACACACACACACACACACACACACACACACACACACACACACACACACACACACACACACAGAAGCATAGGTCAACAGAGACTGAAATATAAACTTATGTAAGTGCTCATCAAGAACAGGCTCTCCCCTCCTGGCCTACACCCGCGTCGCACCGTGTGAGGCAATAATCAAAACGGCGATAATCACGAGGCGATAATACGATTGGTGGAGGAGGAGGCACGCAGGGCCAGGGCAGGAGAGGCGAAGGAGGTAGAAAAAAGGGAGAAGGAGGCAGGAGAAGCACGAGAGAGGTAAGGTAGAAAAAGAAGAGGAAATAATCTATCTATCTATATACCTTGGCTGCTTCCCCCAAGGAAAGGGAGGTAGCCGAGACAGGACGACACACTCCCCATTTTCTCATCCATTCCAACACATTCATTCGCATCTTAGCCCCAAAGGGGAGAACGGACAGATCCTCACAGCACCACACCGCACAAGGGCCAACTGTGCAATGCAATCAGTGACATCCGCAGCAGGGCCCGACAGCAGAGCTGGTTTACCCCTGCCACATCATAACAGACTCATCCCCTTACCCGCACCTGACCTGAAATAGCTGATCAGACCAAATGCGGGAGAATATCCCCTCAGGGCTGCGTCATCACTTATTCATTCACAATTTCTCTCCATTTATTTCTGTCACGCACAGTCACTCTTCCTTGCTCAACAGACATCCCTCTCGCATCCAGCGCTCTCTTCACCCTGTCCATCCACCCTATTCGTGGTCTTCCTCTCAGCCTTACACCTCTCGCATCAGATCTAGTTATCTTTTTCACCAATCACTCATTATCCATTCTCTCCATATGCCCAAACCATCGCAACACCCTCTGCTCAACTCTACCAGCCATCTCCCGAACAACTCCAGTTCTCCTTCGCACTTCATCATTCCGCACTCGATCCATACGCGGCACTCCGCATCATCTAGGAAATAAGATAGGTAAAAAAAAAAAAAAAAGTGGATAGACACGATAAATGGAGATGACGATGAAAAATGACTGCATTAGTATAACAAAAGACCGCACCTCAGAGAGCGTATGTCTCCGCCAACGCCTATACCAGACAAGTCAGATCACCAACAAAATTTCATCAAATCTTCCTTGGCTCATGACGCATTTATCCTCACCATTCCATTGACATCCATCAGTAAGACTTAGTAATACCTTGTGGACAAACAAGCAGACAAACAGGGATGAACACATAAGAATACATAGCCTCCTCCAACTTTTGATTTCGGAGGTAAAGAAAAGGGAAAGGCAGACGTAAAGGAAGATACCAAAATATAGGTACAGAATGTAGATACGGGAGAATTTGCTCAGAGAGAGAGAGAGAGAGAGAGAGAGAGAGAGAACTGAAGGGGATGGAATAAGGGTGAGTGACAGCAGACATGAGTCTTCGAGGGAGGAAGGGGGGAAGGATTAGGAGGAAGGAAAAGAGCAAGATATAAAGGAAGTAGGAAAGTGAAAGACTAAAAAAGTAAGAGTTATGATGAAGCGAGAATAATATATTCAATGAGAGATAAAGTACAACACGGAATGAGAGAGAGAGAGAGAGAGAGAGAGAGAGAGAGAGAGAGACAGCCTAGATGATTCTATTACATAGCAATATACAGGCACTTTGTGTGTGTGTGTGTGTGTGTGTGTGTGTGTGTGTGTGCGTGATAGAGAGAGACAGACAGACAGACAGACAGAGAGACAGAGAGAGAGAGAGGGGTACGAATTGACGCATATGTAAATTATCACACACACACACACACATACATACAAACATCCATATATCCATTTCTATATACATACATATTTACCTCCGACATGGAGGTTATGTTATACTCCATGTTGGTTGGTTTATTTGTCTGTTTGTCTGTTAGAAGGATTACTCAAAAGTTATGGACGGATTTTGATGAAATTTTGTGGAAGGATGGGCTATGGGCGAAGGAAATAATGTGAAAATTTGGGGTGGATCCGGACCCGGAAGCGGAGTATCGCGCACAAAATCTCGATTTTTTTTTTTTTTTTTGAATTTCAATGAAATTTTGTGGCAAGGTGGGCCATGGACCAAGAAAGAACTGATTACATTTTGAGGCGGACTTGGATCCGGATCCTATATCCATGGATCCGGATTCGGATCCCTTTTCATGGCAACGTCATTGCCCGAGGTATGTGCTCTGTGAACGCTTTCTTGTTGCATTTATATTTATATATGTTTGTACTTATATGTACACACACATACACACACACACACACACACACACACACACACACAAGCATATATATATATATATATATATATATATATATATATAGTGTCACTAGCGTCGTTACCCAGTGTAGAAGACGGGGAGATTGGAATCGGATGAAAGAATGAAGAGAGGTGACCGATAAAGGAGAGAAAGGAGAGAGATAAGACGCAGTCAAGAACACTAAATCTTTTTTCCTTATCTGTTTTGCCTCACCCAAGTTGGAGAAAATTATTACCTCACTATTTTTCACTACTCACACAAACCGTGAGAAAGGTCTGTTTCACACAAGGAAGGACTAAAGATCACTAAATCATTTTCTACGTTTTCTTTTTCTGTTTCAGAGCAAATAACATTAAATATTTTCCATAAACTATGCAGAAGAGACCTTGTACTTGACAAAGCGCGTGCGACATACGGTATGGTAGGAGCAAATGAGAAAGTTTTCCAATAACAGACCAGCTCCGCCTCTTAATTGGGTAGGAGTTACAATATGTTAGCTTGTAATTGGTAGCTGATGCCTTCAGTATGTGTACACATACAGTATACTGGCTTGTTAAGTCTAAGAAGACGTAGTAAAATAGGATGTAAGGAAGAGTTGCTGAGCGTGTTAGGGATGACGAGAGAAATTGTGATTGAACAATGATGGCACGGCCCCGAGGGGATATTCTCCTGCATTTAGTGTGATTAGCTGATCAGGTCAGGTGCGGGTATGGGGATGGGTCCAATTTGATGTGGCAGGGGTAAACCAGCTCTTCTGTCGGGCCCTCCTGCGGATGTCGCTGATTGCACTGCGCAGTTGACCCTCGTGCGGTGCGGTGCGGTGAGGATCTGTCCCTTCTCTCCTTGGGCTAAGATTCGAATGAATGTGTGTGTGTGGATGAGTACATTGGGAGTGTGTTGTCCTGTCTCGGCTACCTCCCTTTCTTTGGGGGAAGCAGCCTACTATGCGTTTCAGGGGCCTTGACCCATCGTTTTTCGCAAATATCTTCGAAACAAACAGTCGGATCAGTATGGCATATTACCACGGCCTGTTTCACACCCTGCCCTAATTTTAGGCACTATAGTGCATTGCCAAATGTACTTGATTATGGCGTTTACTCTTGACTGTGATAACGTCGTATCCTTCAGCCGACACGGCATTCGAACAGGTGAGGCGTGACTCAGTTGTGACGTCACCAAATACACTACCCCTTCTTCCCCACCCTCCTCCCTCTTCCCTCCACGTACGGTATATGTTAACATGGTAAGCCACGGGCAGTGGGCAGCATTAGGCTTATTCCCGCATTCTATGAAGAACCTTGCCTTGTCACTGCCATGTCCAACATGTTACATTGTCGTTGTTGTGGTAAAACTGCAATTGAGAGAGAGAGAGAGAGAGAGAGAGAGAGGGAGAGAGAGAGAGAGAGAGAGGAGGGAGGGAGGGGGGAGGGTGGGGAAGGAGGGGTAGTGTATTTGGTGACGTCACAACTGAGTCACGCCTCACCTGTTCGAATGCCGTGTCGGCTGAAGGATACGATGTTATCACAGTCAAGAGTAAACGCCGTAATCAAGTACATTTGGCAAATGCACTATAGTGCCTAAAATTAGGGCAGGGTGTGAAACAGGCCGTGGTAATATGCCATACTGATCCAACCGTTTGTTTCACAGATATTTGCGAAAAACGATGGGTCAAGGCCCCTGAAACGCATAGTAGGTATATAGACAGATGGTTAGACCTCCTTTTCATGAGCAAGATGTCACTAAGTACATCCAAATGTCTGAAAAAGTAGCAAGTAGTCTTTCTTCGCCAAAAGACTCTAAAATAAAGACAGTAAACTCTAAGAAGCCAGTGTTTATTTTCGCTTCAACTGATCTTGTTTACTGTACACCTGAAGGCTGACCATAGGAAGAACTCACTGGGCAACGTCCTTCATGTACTGAACTACTGCTGTTGGAGCTTGTGGCAGTGTAGGACGAGGACGTAACAGTATTAACCCGCCCCATCCCGACGTTTTCTGGGCAGTGGTACGCCCCAGTCCCGACATTTTTGGACCTTTTTTTTTTTTGGCTCAAACATCCGCTTTTGGTGAGAAACATCGAAAATTCATAGAGAAATTGCTCACCTGAGGTTTAAAATACTCGATTTAGGTATGAGTACTTCCTTACCTGACTGGGTTTTCTAACAGGCTGGCACCAAAGAAAACGAGTTCTATGGGAGGGTAACTATTTTATCCACTCATAAACAGTATTTATTTATGTACTTGGTACGAATTTATATGTGGTACAAGAGTATATTGGTTTTCAAACAGTAATATAGGCATTATAAGCATTGTTTCACTCACTAACTCATCACCATTCATGACCTTTTTTTTCCCACATAACCTGATCATCATTTTTGACTGTTTCTTCCTCTAATGCTATGTAAACTTTGTCCTGCACATTGTCATCAATTGGGGAATCACTCTGGCCCTGAATGTCTTTATTGGCCAGGTCACTGGTAACAGATGAATTGCCGAGACAATGGCGTGCAGGGGGGGGGTAGAGGTTATGTGGTGTAAGGCATTGTCCCTGCTTGGCATCTTGTAGAGGAATAGAGGAAGGTGTCCCGTGTATACGTGCCAAAAATCACTCGCGAAATCACTCGCGAAAATTGAAAATTGTGCAATTAGGGACCTTGCAATGTTGCCGTGTTAATTCACGTCGCCGGGACATGACTGCACATCATGTGCGGACGTTAATTCACGTCGCCGGGACGGCACGGGTTAAAACCATCAACACTGCTATCCAACTAATTTAAGTTCAAGGACCGTATGCACGGTTCTCTTATGTCATCGATGGTGTACAAGTTCAAGTGTAACAGATGTAATTCTACTTATACTGGGCAATCCAAACGACATCTCACCACAAGGTTTTCGTAGCATCGTGGAAGATCACAAAGAACGGGTCCTCCTCTATGGAAACCCGACTGTTCAGCGATCCATGAACACTCTGAAGCCTCAGGCCACCCAATGTATACAAGTGATTTCTCCATTCTCCACACTTTCCGTGACGACACATCAAGACGAGTCACAGAGACTCTCCTCACCCATCTCTGCAAGCCAACCATGGGTGTTTGTGACTCCTCCACCTCACTACTCAGTATTATTTAAACCATAAGTTTAACCTTTTAAGTCATAATGAGCATTTTAACATATTTTTTTTTTCTGGCCTATCGACCATTGGGGCCAAAGTCCCTGGTCATTAAGGCCATATATATATATATATATATATATATATATATATATATATATATATATATATATATATATTATATATACATACATACACATACACACACACACTTCCATACATATATACAGACACACTTTCATGCACATGTATATATATATATATATATATATATATATATATATATATATATATATATATATATATATATATTTATAATTTTATTTTATTTATTTTTTTGTATTTTTTTTCTTGGTTTTATATTTTTTAGACCCTATAAAGAGAAACCTAATCTAGAGGCCCTAAAACTAATCACCTGACAGACAAATCGCTAACCTATGCTAAATCCTACAGCGACATATAGCTAGACCTACATTAATGATAACAATACCCCGACTAACAGAACACCATCGACTGCAGATATGTAATGCCTTTCTACATTACATACATGCACTCATCACCTGCTGACTATCAGTCGAGGCACAACCTAATATAGGGGACATCAATATATGAAAGGGAACCAGACGAGTCAGGAACAGTTTCATATACGTCAGCTGTCGGCCCTAATTAGCACAACTTAATCAAGATGGTATAATGTACAGTATTTACCTGATATGTACAAAAAGTGAAGAACCTCGCCCAACAGACCACCATCGACTGCAAGTGCCCAATACCTTTCTATAATGCACACTTGCACTCATCAGCTGGTGACTGTCAGTCAAGGAACGAGGTTTAATGTAGGGGACATCAATATTAGAAATAGGTCAGTGGGAGGAGGAACTATTTCAAATACGTCAACTGTAAACCCTGATTAATAGTACAATACATGCATATTTACAATCGATAAAAACCAAAACCATATAGTAAAAAAGTCAAATCACTCTGATCAGTATGGTCTCTCTCAAGAAAGCCATCAATTTATCAGTCATAACAATGTCCCCATCACCCAGGATGGTGGAAAGGGTGAAGGGGACATCTGCTGCACCACAGTAATTTATAAGTGAAGCGCGTTCACGAATAAATCGCCAACAGCACAGGATGATATGATTGATAGATAACACCGCATCACAGATGTCACAGTGCGGTGGGAATCGTCTTTCCATATAAGGTTTCATATGCGTTAACATGGTGGCATTAAGCCGTAGATGAGCCAACACTTTTTCTTCCAGGCGACTGGGACAGTAGGCAGTGTCCCAGTCGCCCAGGTACGGCTTACACGTTCGAATATTTAGTCTGGTCCACTGACCTTGCCACAGAAGATTTATTGATTTCTTTCCGAGAGAGAGATTCGACCGTAGATCTTGAGGAACGTCCCAAGTTTCCTCGAGCTCTACAGCCGACTTTACAAGTAAGTCAGCCTGCTCAATGCTTTAGATACGACAATGACCAGGCACCCAGATCAGCATGAATGACTTGTTGCATGAATGCAACTTATTAACGATGCGGCCCTGGATCTTGTGAGAGTCCGTAGTACAAGATGCAATTGCCTGAAGGACTGATTTTGAATCCGAAAATATGACAAATGAGTCATTCCTAGAACTGAGAGCATAGTCTATGGCTTTGTCAATTGCAAAAAATTCAGAGGTAAACACAGATGTATGAGTCGGCAACCGATACCTGAGTGCACATTCAGTCGACCACACACTTGCACCCACACATTCACTTGACTTGGAGCCGTCGGTGTACAATTGGTGGGACCCCAAGTGACGAATGATGATTTTATGAAACAAGTGGTGGACCTCTGCCATTGGCACCTTGGCCTTTGGTGCTGGGAGCCATGATACTTACTTCCACTGTAAAGCCGGGTGGCTCCCAGGGCACTATATTTTTTGACACCAACTTGTCACAGTCACTGAGGTCCACACCAAGCTCCGGAGTCAGTAAGTGGAGGCAAACGGCAAGTGGCCGACGCAACCCCTGCATAAGGTGGTGGTATTGATGCAGGGGGGTACAGGCCTCATTGCCGATATTACTTTTCCTAAATGTTCTAAGTCCATAGGACCAAGCCAGGTGGTCATGGTGAATACGGAGGGGAGGCACATTCGCCTCCATTTCCATATGAGCTACACGGGTACACCGTACGGCTCCAAGACACATTCGCAAACATTTATTCTGCAACACATCCAATCCTTTCAGCGTGGCATTGGATGCCGAGCCATAAACCTGTGCGCCATAGTCTAGCTTCGATCGAATAAGGGACTTATACACCATTAATAAAAATTTTCTGTTGGCACCCCGTGTAGTACCCGCTAGGTACTTGAGGACATTTACTGATTTATCACAACGATCAAGCAAATTATTAACATGAATTTTGAAGTTCAAATGACGATCAAAATGTATTCCCAAAAACTTTACAGAATTTTGAAAAGGTACCGCCTGATTATCCAAAGTTAAGCACAAATTAGGTACGTTATGATTAGTGAAGACTACAGCAGCACACTTAGGGATGGAAAACTTAAATCCCCACTTCAAGGCCCATTGGTGGACGGAATCAAGGGCTGCTTGAATCCGCCCAGCCGAAAATTGTGCGTTATGGGAAGAGTGCCGTATTGCACAATCGTCAGTGTAGAGCGAGTATTTAAGATTCCTCGGGATGGGAGCTGATGACAGAATATCATTGATCATAATACTAAATAAAGTAGAACTAAGAACACTTCCCTGCGGCTCCCCGTTTTCCTGGATAAATATATCCGATGTTACGTTACGGGGCAATTTGACAGAGAAAGTTCTGTCTCTTAAGAAATTTGAAATAAAAATAGGCAAATTACCTCTTAAACCATAAGCACAGAGCTTCATTAGTATACCGTGTTGCTATGTCATGTCATAGGCTTTATGGATGTCCAAGAACACCCCTATCATGAATTCTTTATTGGCAAATACCTCTGCAATACGATGCTTCAAATTCATTAAATGATCTAGTGAACTTCTGTATTTACGGAAGCCACATTGTTGATCATTTAACAAACTCTTCGACTCTAAAACAAAAAGAAGCCTATTATTAACCATTCGTTCCATGACCTTACATAGACAAGAAGTCAACACAATAGGACGAAATGAAGTGGGATTCATAAGACGACCAGCCTCTTTGGGTATCGGTATGATGTGCGCAAAGTGCCATGAGTTTGGAAATGTTCGAGACGCCCAAATCTCATTGTACAATGCTAACATCTTAATCAGGTTGTCCTGATTAAGATGCTGGATCATACCGTACGTGATGGTGTCTGGTCCAGGGCTGGTGTCTTTACAGGATTTAAGGGCATGGAGCAGTTCATCTAGCATAAACTCTTGGTTGTACGGGGAGTCTACGTTTTCTGTGGCAAAGTCGATTAAGTGTAGCTCAGCCGTGCATTTAGGATGTTGGAAATGCTGGTCATAATTGGCTGAGCTATTTACATGGGAGAAACTCCTGGTGAGGATGTTAGCAACGTCCATGGGCTCGTCATAGATGGTGTTGTTCACCTGCAGGGTGGTCAAAGGGATGTATGGGCCTTTATTATTTAATATTCTTATAGTGGACCAGACTTTACTTAATGGTGTTGTACGAATCACCGTGGACACAAAGGACCGCCAGGAGTCACGTTTGGCCCTTCTTATTATTCTCCTTGCCTTAGTCCGTGCCTGTTTGTATGCAATAAAATTTTCCTCAGTGGGCTGACTATCAAAATTCCTGTATCTCCTATTGCATTTCCTTAATGCTTGTCGGCAATCCGGCGTCCACCAATGTGCTCTATGCTTCGCATGAACTGTAGAAGTCTTGGGAATAGCAGCTTCAGCTGTGTGTAATATGGAAGTAGTTACATTTTCGACCTTAACATCTATGGTCTCCCCAGTTATATCTAAATTGGCGATCCTTGAGAAGGATCCCCAATCTGCTTAATTATAGTTAAATTTTGGAGGTGGAGGGTCCGAAACGATGTCACGTGTATAAGACAGATGGGTATATGATCACTTCCCAAGGAATCGTCATAAGTATCCCACGAGATATCTTGATGTATACCAGGGGAGGCCAAAGATAAGTCAATGGCCGAAAAGTTACCAGTATGATCATCTACACGAGTCGCTCTACCATCGTTCAGAAGACAGAGGTTGGACTGTAATATTAGGTCAGCTACTTGCTCCCCACGACCATCGATCCTCAAGCTACCCCAATGATAGTGATGGGCATTAAAGTCGCCCAACACTAGCTTATTGCCAGGGAGATGTTCAAATAGTGAATTTAAAGCATCACTATCAATGAGGCCATGTGGAGGACAGTACAGAGAGAAAATAGACAGATATGTGTTATTAAATTTTACTCTGCATGCGACAGCTTCCAGAGTAGAATTTAGAATCACTTCCGTTTGTGGATGTGATTTGTGTGTGTATATGGCAACTCCGTGACCTTCATATCTTCTATACGAGTGATAGTGTTGGAACTGTGGGGGATCAGGATGATCCTCCAGGCGCGTCTCCTGTAAACAAACTACGTCTGGCCTCTGTATCAAAAGCAAGATTGCTATGTTTTGTAATTTATTTCCAACACCTCTACATTCCACTGTAATATAGTGAACGAGATCGATTAAAATTTACGAGGGTGGCCAGTGCTCTTAGCTTTTTTATCCCGCCAACAGGCGAGTGGCTACCGAGGGACCACTCCTGGTGCTTGTTCATGAAGACCTCCATATTTTCATCAATAACCAAGCTCCCAGACTCCACCGAGGAAGAGCTATTCTTTCTCTCCCTTGCTGGACCAGGAGCGGGAAGGACATGAGGACGTGCCGGCTTGGTGAGAGTGGTCAGATTAATCTTATCAGACTTGTCGGACTTCGATTTTGGCTGCACCGACTGCGAAGGAGCAGTGGCAGCCTGAGAGTAGGAAGTAGTGACAGGGATGTCTGTAAGAGAGTTGGAACGTACAGAGGGTCTAGACTGAGAGCTGGGGCGAGTGGCAGGAGGAGCGAAGGTAAGGTCAGTCTGTGTCTCCACGGTGCACATCACGGGACGGGACACAACTGCTGATGCATAGGAGATATTAGGCTTGGGAGTTGCATGCAACTCCTGCAACTCCTTCACCTTCTTCCTAGCATCATAGAAGGAAATGCCCTCTGTCGCTTTCAATGTGCAGACTTTCTTCTCCTCCTTCCACTTGGAACAGTCCCTAGACTCTAGGGACTGTTCTTCCTCTAGGGCCTAGAGGAAGTGGAGTGAGTGCCCTTGCAGTGGAAGCAACACACTGTCTCAGATGTGCAATGTTCCCCATTATGACCCTGGCATTGCACACTTGCCACACACTGGCTGGGAAGCCCGATAAGTCTTGGCACCATGCCCATACAGCTGGCATTTCAAGCAACACAAAGGTTAGGGATGTAAGGCTGAATGTGAACAATTTCGTATCCAACTTTGACAGAACTAGGAAGAGACACTTTGGCAAACGTCAAGACAATAGTTACTGTCTTCGTCCTTATGCCTTCCGAGTAACAAGTAATAAACCTAGCATCAATTACGTCTTGGTGTGCCAATTCACTCACGATTTCATCCTCACTCATCACCATGAGATCCCTGCAAGTGGCAACACCCTTGCAAGAATTCATGAAGACTGGGATTTTTGGCTCAACATCGTAACACTGGAATTTACGCAGTTTCAACAAATCTTTCACTTGTGCCGAGTTAACAGTTTTGACTAGGAGATCTCCGTTTTCAATTTTTTTTATTTGTTCCACCTCTCCTGCACAGTGGTCAGTCACCTTCTTGATAAGGAAGGGATTGAGACTGGACAGGGGAGTGGAACCTAGCGCATGGAGAGTGACATAGGTTGCATTGTATACTGGGACGTCAAGCAGGGATCGAGTCTGACGTTCGTCCGTCTGGGGGTGGTCAGTCCGGTCATGCCTATAGTCGTCAGGACCACCTCCTCCCCTGAAGGGGGGGGAGGTAATAGGGGCGTCCGCCATAGCAACCACTCCCCCGTAAGGAGAGAAACGAACAAGGGACAAACAACCCGGGACCAAACACCTAAAGCTGAAATTGCCCTATCAAACCACTCCAGGGAGGCCCAGAGCGATCAGTGGGGGGGACCCTCCGTGGGCAATAAGCAAAGGTAATCTCAGTACATCGGAACAGACACCTACTGTTCCAAACTAACAGGGAAGAGAGGTAACTGAGTACTAACTAATCCTAGACGTCACCAGAAGGTTGAAAAAAAAAAAAAAAAAAACTAATGCCAGTGAGGCAGCCCTGAAAACTAGAGGAGAGAGCAGATGAAAACACGTCCACACCCTCCGCGACCATGCATCCGAATCCATTTTAACAGTTAAGTTTTACCAATAGATATTACCTGACTGCTAACCTATGTGTTAAGTGGTAGGGCATATCCTTACCATCTTTTTGTTCTCTTTATGAACTTAACTGTATGTTCACCTGATTGAGAAATATAATTCTCATTGCCTTTTATTCTCTAAGGTATATATATATATATATATATATATATATATATATATATATATATATATACTGATGGTGGCTAAAGCCGAAACGTTCCCGACAAATAAACAAGATGTTCATCCCAGTGCTGGTATTCATCTTCCTTATCTATCTGTTTTTTTTTTTTTGTGTGTGTGTGTGTGTCTGCCTCTGGGCATAGGCTTCAAAGCCTATTCTCAAGGCCCAGTATTCCTCCTACATATTATACACCTCTACATGTCACCACTTTTTCACTAACACCCACCGTTCATAATGAATAAAACATGCTAGGGCTGTCTCATACAGGACTGGTGTATTAGTATTAGCGGAGATATTTCTGATGACGTGTCGGTGGGTTTTCTGGTAAATTATTAAAGTCTGATTTTTATGAAATTCAAATCCTTAAACTGTTCACTGCCCCAGCGGGGATTTGAACCAGGGTCCGTTAGGATTGCAGGCTACCTCTCTATCGATTGAGCCACCGTTTCCCCCCCCCCTCTCTCTCTCTAATATATATATATATATATATATATATATATATATATATATATATATATACAGATATACAGTATATATGTATTTATTTATTTATTTGTATTTATACATAACAATCTGTCCTCTCTCCATCAACTTAACACTGGATATGTCCGTTTGTCTCGGTACATTCCATCTACGATTCTTCTAAATACATGAGCTTATTGTATTCGTTTTCCACCTTTTTCCTATATTCCCGATTTTTCCGTATCTCCAGTCTTCCCTATTCCCTCTCTCCTCTCACCTCCCGTCCCTCCCCGTCTCCATAATCATCAGCACCACAATATCTCTCTCACCCTGCCTGCCTGGCTCCCTCCCTGATTAAGAGAAAATGAAAGAGGGTTGGGTAGTGGGAGTTATAACGGGAGAGGAAAGTGACGCAGATACTGGAAAAGTGTTTTTGAAAGATGGCTCAGAACTTAAGCCACCAGGCTTTCCCTCATTCCATCTGTCGATCCAACTACCCATCCGTGTACCCTTCCAACTATCTGTCAGCCCATTCTCATCCGCCAAGGAGGTCATGTTTTTACCAGGTTTGATTTGTTTTGCTGTTAGCAGAATTACTCAAATAGTGATAAACGGATTTTGATGAATTTTTTTGGAGGGGTAGGGTATGGGCCAAGGAACAATCCATTGGATTTTGTTGGTGATCCGGATCATCAACCGGATCCAGGAATGTGTTAAATGATTTCACGTTCACTAGGTAAGTGTTCCTGGAATATAATTTCAAAAATGTGATGACATGTGCTTTATATGGTTCCTGCTCTCTCTCTCTCTCTCTCTCTCTCTCTCTCTCTCTCTCTCTCTCTCTCTCTCTCTCTCTCTCTCTCCAGTATATGTATGGAAAGGTGCGCCATGAAACAAGAAAGAATTGTTTAAATTTGGGGGCCGATCCGGATCCGGATCTTATATCCACGGATACGGACCCAGATCCTATTTAATGGCAATGACATTGGCAGAGGTACGCGCTCACTGAGCGCTTTGTGCTTAATATACCCATCCATCCATCCTGTCACCTGCCCGTCTAGTCTTTATCCATTGATAAACCACTTTCCTCCACTATCTGGCCTTTCATGCATCCATCCATCCATCTATCTGTCCATCTATCTTTCTATCCATGAATTTAATGACCTATTGCCGGCCGTCTGTCTGTCAATTCTCCAATCCACCTACTCATCCATCCATATGTTTATTACTTCATTCAGTCATCATTCTGCTCATCAGTTTGCCTGTTTGGCCACCATTTACTCCACCCATCCAGTCTTGTTTTGTTTTTTTTTCCCTCGATAAATCTGTCTTATAATGTTACCACTTCTTCTTCTAACCTTTCATCCACTCAGTCATCAATCCATCCATTCATCCATCCATCCATCTATCCATCCGTTTGTTTATCATTTTTTCTTCTGGCCTTCAATGCACAGTTCCATCAATGTGTTTGTCGCATGTACGTATTCTGAATTCAGTCTCATATGAAATCCGTTTATCCCTTTTATCTCTCTACATGACTTCATTTTTTTCTTTTTTTTACCTGTCCGCCAGTCTGTTTGTCATCCATCTGTCTTATTTTCTGTCAGCTTCTGTATCCATTATCTGCCTTTTCCATCAGTCTGCTTGTCATTCATCTGTTTCTTTATCTGTCAGCCTGTTTGTCTGTTACCTACCCGTTCTTTAGTCTGTCTACCCCAACACCTGTTCATTTGCATTCATCTTTGGTCCGATCCTGTAACCCCTTCATTTCGCCTCTTTACCCATTTATCCGGCCAAACAACCTCCCTGCTATCCACTCGTCTGTTCGCCCATCCAACCGAATGGTCAGACAATCCTGCCAACCATTTACATCATTATCTATCCATCCATCTATCTATATTCACGTCATCCGTTATCCATTCAACCAGTCATTCAATTATCAACCTATGTAATCAGTTATACGACCACTGAACTGTGCGTCCATCCAACCATATTATCATGTTTTCATGAAGTCATGCAGTCAGATATTTTATGATCCGGGCATTTATCTATCCCTGCATCAGTTTACTAAACCAGCCATAAATTCATCCATTCATGTAAGCATTCATTGATTCGTCCTATCATCCATCCAGATAAATGTCATTTATCTTATTCAACCATCCATCCAAATATACATTCATGTACCCCATCAGGCTATTCATCCACCAAACACTACCAACATTAATCCATATGGCTATATCCAATCATACACCCAACTATTCAACTACCATTGCATCCAAGTAACCTTTCAGCCATCCACCTATCCTTCAGTCCATTCATACATTCATCAGTCATCATTCCATATACTGTCAGTTTATCCATCGATCCGTCTTCCATCCAGCCATCTACCCCTCATTCATGTGACGATCCTCGTACTTATTTGCTTATCTATGTATAACTGCCTTCACAGGACTGCACATGACTGGGGGAAGTCAGGCTGGTCATGCTAGCCTTATTTGTCAGCCAGAGTGGTCTAGTCCCCGGTCCCGATGCTCAAGATGGGAGCAAAAGGTGATTGGACGATCAATAAATACTAATATGTTCATTCCTTGATAAATATTCTCTCTCTCTCTCTCTCTCTCCTAACCTGGCTACTTACCTTCCTACTACATACCTACCTTTTGTTTGTCAGTCTACTCTAGTTATGTCTGGCTTTGTTACCTACCCACCTACTGTGCTACTTGTCTAGCAGTCTAGCTGCTTACATACCTTTCCACTTACCAATCAATATCTCTCTGTCTGCTCACTGATCTGCGTACGTGGTGTCGTACCGATCAACCCACCCATCTCTGTCTACCCTTGTCCATCCCGCCGCTTATACGTGTACCCCTACCGGCTCAGCATCAGTATCGACTTGCTTAAAAATCTTTTGTGTTTTTACTTGAAAACTTCTCTCTCTCTCTCTCTCTCTCTCTCTCTCTCTCTCTCTCTCTCTCTCTCTCTCTCTCTCTCTCTCTCTCTCTCTCTCTCTCTCTCTCTCTCTCTCTCTCTCTCAGGTTAATTTATTTCTTTTTAATAGATAATGAATGGAGGAAGGAAAAACATAGGAAAAAAGGAAAAGTCCATGTGCCTAAGGGCATCCTCCATTCATAAAATATTTATAACAACTGGATTTGAATTCAAGTGGATTAAATGTTTGTGGGAAACAACTCCCAGGAAGTGAATTCCAGAGAGTAGTAGTTCTGGAGATAAATGAATTTTGATAAGCAGAGGTTCTGCATTGCGGGGGAGAGAGTGTGAATTCATGGTTGCTCCCAGCTGCCCGAGTATTTCGGGAGAAAATGTGAAGGGGAGGAAGCCAGTTCGCCTGAACACTTACGGTAAAAATATCTATAAAATAATGCTAAAGAAGCAACATCTCTATGTACGATAATGGAGGAAGGTCTTGCGTGATGGCAGGATTATTGATTAATCTAATGACTTTATTTTGAATTTTGTCCAACTGCCTCAATGCAATCGCTCCACATTCATTCCACAGTGGTGAACAGTATTCGATCTGAGAACGCACATGACTTTTGTATATTGTGGCCATCTGCTCGTCAGTGAAGAACTCATGAACTCTGTACATAAGTCCCAATTTTTTGGAAGCATTTTTAGCATGGGATTTAACATAAGCTGTCCAGCTTAGGTTGGGGTTTAGAGTAACACCTAGGATATCAATTGTAGTGGATATGGATATACTGACACCATTTAAAATTATGTGAGAGTCTGAGGGATTCTTTCTGTTGAAGAAATTAATGTATTTAGTTTTCTGAGCATTAAATGAGATAAGATTTGTTTGTCCCCATTGATTAATTTTAGAAAGGTCCTGGTTCAGAGAAATTGCTGTGTTTATTTGGGAATTTATAATATCAAATTGTGTAAAGATGCCCTAAATGTGAGTAACTATGAAGGGTCGAGTCATCAGCATAAGAGTGTATTGGGTTGTGAGTGACAGATAGGTCATTTATATGAATGAGAAAGAGGGTTGGCGCCAAAACTGATCCCTGTGGTACGCCAGCATTTATGGAGTGAAACTGAGAATAAATACCATCTACCATGACCTGCATTTTTTTTATTATGAAGGTAAGAAGAAATTAGAGGAACCAGTGATGCAAGGCCATAGTGTGACATCTTAGACAATATAGCCCGGTGCCATACTGTCAAATGCTTTTGATATATCTAGTGCTATTGTGTGTGTTTCACCATGTTGGTCTATTGTTTTGTTAATCTGATGGGTAAGAAGGCAAAGAATGTCTACAGTTGAACGTTCTTGTCTAAATCCATACTGCCGATCATTGATTAATTTATTGATTTCTAGATGCTTGATTATGTGTTTGTTAATTAGCGTCTCAAAAACTTTACCGAGAATGAAAGTTATTGCAATTGGTCTATAGTTTGATGGATCAGAGGTTGCCCCCTCTTTAGGAACAGGATGGATATTTGCTTCTTTCCAAGAGGCTGGAAAACTTGAGGTACGGATGCATAAGCAGAAAAATTTTGCCAATACATGAGCCAACACGGAGGAGCAATTTTAAGTACTATTGAAGGACTTTCACCTGGACCAGTTGCTTTGTCAGATGAGAGATTCTGTAATACAGCTTGCACGTATCTGGTGTGAATCACGAAAGGAGGTATTTGAGGGGAATCAAAATCAAGTACAGGAATATTGAAATTTTCTGTATGAAGGGTTGAGTTTGTTGAAAAAAATGTCAACAAAAAGTTTGGCTTTTCCACGTGGGTCACTTACTAGATTTCCATTGGGGGACTGTAAAGGTGGAATGGAAGAGGAGGTAGTGAAGTTAGTTTTGAATGAATTAAGGGTTGACCAGAATATTTTGTTATCATTTGGGTTGTTTAGTAGTTTGTTAGCCTGTCTATGCAGAAAGTTTGATTTGGAAAGATTGATGATAGTTTTAGCATGGTTTCTGATATTTCTATAATAGTTAAAGGCTTCTTTGGTTTTGGTCCTTGTATAAGTGTTATAGGCTATTGTTTTATGTTCTGTTACTCTAGCACAATTGTGGTCAAACCATTTAGGAGAATGAATGTTTCCATGCCGACTTTAATGAAATCCTGTATGTGGCCCAATGTAGAATTTGCATCTTGTGAGAAGAAGGAGGTCCAAGGAACATCCATGAAAAGATTTTGGAGTCCCTCCCAGTCTGCCCTGTCGTAGTGCCATTTAGTCACCAAGACCTGTTCAGAGCAGGAGGGTGTGGTAGGTGTTAAACTGGTGGCTTGAATCAGACAATGATCCGAGGATCTGAGGGGGGACTTCACTTCAGCACTATAATTACCTGAATTGGTTGTTAGAAACAAGTCCAATAGGTGGGGATTTTGATCAAGGTTGTCTGGTACATGGGTGGGTTGACTGACTAACTGGGTGAGCTTAAATGAGTCTGCAAATAGCTCACATTCAAGACCAGAATCATCAGTTCTGGCTGAATAAGTGAGCCATTCAACATTATGGACATTAAAATCACCCACAATAGTAATTTTTGATGCAGTATTAATGCTAAGGACACTTAGTTGTGAAGACAGAGAATCAGATAAACTTGGCTCTGGAGGGGCATTAGGGGAATGATAAACACAACAGAAATAATTTTACCAAAAGAATTTAATTTGTATATGAAATAGTCGAAATAAGGACAATTAAATTTAGTAATCTCCTCCAGGGCAATTTCTGATTTAGCAAGGCAACATACGCTTCCTTTGGGTCTGAAGTTTTGAATCAAGATATAACCAGGAAAATTAAATCTAGCTAAATCAGAGGTTGAGCTTACTTGTGTCTCTGTCAAAAATAGCAGATCAGGGGATTCAAACTGGAGGAAATTTTGAACAGAGTTGATGATGAAGTGAAGTCCCCTAATATTGCAAAAGAAAATTTTACTGCACTGACAAGCAGATTTAGGGCGCCACAACACTGGAGGTGGCACAGTCACTTGATAACGACCGGGAGGGCCCTGTGCAAACGACCCAGCCCTGCCGGTGGTGATCACCCGAGAAACCACTGCACTAATACCCAGTATAGCAGCAGCCATGGTTCTTTTTATGGGGGGGAGAGCAGGAATGTGTTGTGAAATGTGTATGATATGTAATGACAAGATTGGTGTTTTATGGAGAGAGGATAACTGGTTTAAGGCAATGTGATATAATGTGGATGTGTGTGTTGTGTAAAGAGGGCAGCCTGATGCCCTCTGATGTTTGAGGCAGAAAGATGTGTAACCAGCTACCACGGCCTAGGAGAGAAAATGGAATCCAGGCTATTCTTTGAGTTTCCCTTTACCTTGGCGGTAGTACTTCCCTGGGTGGGGCTGCCTACCCCTACTGCTCATAATAGTCTGTTGATCGCCTTAAGCTGTATGTGCTTATGTGCTTGCACATGTTTGCATGTTAAAAACATCCCACATCCGTATGGGATTTTTTTTTTTCATTATTATTATTAAAACTTTTCACATTCATGTGGGAAGATTTATTGTTTTTGCCAATATTCTTATTATTATTAAAACGTTCCATATCCCTGTGGCAGGTTTCATTGTTTTTAGTGATATTCTACCTCTTCTTCATCATCTTCTTTCTCTTAATATTAACCCGCCCCGTCCCGACCACTTTTCGACCACTGGTACCCCCCAATCCCGACCATTTTTCGACCTTTTTTTTTTTTTGCTTAAACTTTCGCTTTTGGTCAGAAACAATGGTCGGTGGCAAAGAAATTGGTCCCCGGGGTCCCTAATTAGCTTAACCAGGTATGCCTTGGTCCCACCTGGCCCCGTGTTCTCCCTAGGCAGTCTGAGCCTCAAACGTTTTCTATGGTATTATAAGTCTGGGAAACCAATGAAAGTAAGTAGAAATGAATTTATTACAAACATAAAAACATGTGATAAAAGAGTATATTGGATTTTATACAAAAATAGAGCAGAAATAAGCATTGTACCATCGTGCGAAACGAGCAAAATCGGCCAACATGGTCACGATGAATCGCTAACATTCTAAAATCATGATACATATAATTTTTTTTACTTACATAATACTTCTACAATAACATTATACCATTTTACATTTTATTGAACTGTTTTTACGTATTCACAGGCCTTTTGATAACATTTAGCGTAATGTTAGCGCTTATTTACGTAGTGAGTGAACTCACTGTGACTGTTGTTTCAACTCGTATTGTGCTTTTTCTACTTACATAATACTTTTCTAATATTATTATACACTTTTCAACTTTATAGAACTGTTTTGAGATTATTTCAGGCCTTACGTAAATATATAGCGTAATAATAGCGCATAATAACACACACGGTGAAGTTGCTATGACAACTATTTCAACTTACAACCTATTTTTGTACTTATATAATAATTCTCCACTAACATTGCACATGTAAACACTTGATATAATTGATATCACATCATTTCTGAACTTACAATGGAACTGAGCGTCATATTTGCGCGTACTTACACAGGGAGTGTTATCGCGATATCATTTGTTTCATCTTACACTAGTAATTAACTTATAAAATACCTTACTACTAACATTACAACATCTTCCACTGTATATAATTCCGATCACATACTTACTGACCAGAATGTGGGTGTACTCGTGACATCAATTATGACAACTTACAGTAATGTTCAACTTATACGTTTTATTCATGCTAACATTACACCCGTTTCCACTTTATTTCCTTGCTATCACATATTTACTGACCAGATTTACACAGTGGGTGTAGTTTTGATAACAATTCTTTCCACTTACACTAACCACGTCACCTTCGTCCCCTTCGTCAGGGTGGGGAGGTGAGGGTGGTGGGGGAGGTTGGGGAGGTGGAGAGCGGCGCCTCTCATCACTCGCACTTCTCTTCCCTCTCCCTTTTCCTTTACCCTTTCCCTTCCCTTTCTTTCCTTTCCCCACATCCTGGGGCTGTGGGGAGGAAGTTTGGGAATATTCAGGGGCGAAAGAAGTGCTGGGGAGTGACTCAACCTCCTCTCCCCTAGGCCTACGAGCACCACGTGCTCGTGCTGCCTCCCTCACACCACTTGCCCCTTCACCCCGCACTACCCCCACACCACTCTCACTTTCACCCCGCGCTGCCGCCACAACACTTTCCCTTTCTCCCAGCAATCCCACCACACCACTTGCCACTTCCCCAGACAAAGTACTTTCACCATGCCTTATGTGTCGTCTCGCCCCACCTTCTGATCCTCGTGGTGATATTTTCTCTTTTCCCAACCACGCGGCGATATCACGTCCTAGGCCTCCGTCATCCTCATCGTTCTCATCCTCGTCCTTAATCAGATTCAGGATGGAGAGATAGCTTTGCACGTGGCTGGGGAGCAGGCTGGCCTTCCCTTGCCTTACGGTATGTCACATACCGCGTTTTTCGGGGCGAAGGGACCTCCTCATCACTGCTACTTATTTCTTCCTCTGGCTGGACGTAATCACGATCCACCACATCATCATCGAGCGGAGAATCACTGTCTCCAGTGAAGGCTTCCAGGACGGATGCGATTTCCTCGTCTGAGAGACCTTCCCGTGCCATGTCTGACCTGGGTCACTGCTAGCAGGTGAGTGACCGAGACAAGGGCGAGCGCGGGTCACGCGGGGTCTAGGACGCTGCCCGCCTGGCGGCAGGTAGGGGAGGCTAGGGTACTCGGGCGAAACGAAAATCTCGTGCGAATTTTGAGAATTGTGGAAATTATGAACCTTGCAATTGCAGGACGTTGAAGTACGTCCCCGGGATTAGCTGTGACAAAACGTGAGGACGTGGAAGTACGTCCCCGGGACGCCGCGGGTTAATATTAATACTGTTATTATTGTTATTATTATTATTATTATTATTATTATTGTTGTTGTTGTTGTTGTTCTTGTTGCATTGTTCTTTTTTCAGTCTTAAAGAGTAAATGGCCATTACATGGAGGCTATTTAGCCAAGAGCCCTCAGATCTTGTGAGCTCAGTTCCTCAGCTGGCTAATTCATCTGGCAAAATTGGAAAAAACTCAATTAAATGGATCTAAGGATGTTATTTGGAACATAGAGAACCAAATTCTTGGTACTATACCAAAAACCACTTAAGCTACGAAGCTAAAATTTATAATTATAGTATTTACCCCTTACTGGGGATCAGATCTGACAAGAGTATGTTCTTAACTGGATGAATATCCTCCGAGATCGCCTAAGGTCAAATATTGGGATTTTCCTGGATATTTTAGATGTTGCCTAATTTTACATTAACCCCTCCACGCTGGGTTTTTTCCAACCTCGCCCACTCCTCCCTACGGAGGATTTCCAAGATTTTGGAAAAAAAAACTTACTTCAAACCCTAATATCTGCCAAACTATAATAGCTAGAGAAAATATTAAAGACACATAAGACTCAGCAACTCCTCCTCTTTCATATGAAAGTATCATCACATCTCCAGGTGGTCCCACTGATGACTTACGGTAAGTTAGAGATGACTAGTTTTCCATGATTTGGCGGGAATATCCGAGTGCACGCCACTGCCAGTGACTTTGGACTCACTGGCTAGCACTGGCAGCGCTGACTGGAGTAGTGACTGTAACACTGCCCGGCCTTCCTTCAAATACCTGTAATTTTCGACTAAATCTTTGACTTTTCCTTACTGTCATAAGGATGAGTCATCACCCTGTTCATGTGGCTCCCCATAGGCTTTTCTGCCCATTTCATAGTGCCATTATGCCCCGTAGGTGTGTGGGAAAAGAATAGCTCTTTGATTTTCTGTACTTGCTTCTTGCATCAATTATAATAATTTCCCTCTACTATGGCACTTATATATGCACTTGACATCACGATTACGGGTAACTACACTTTGAGAAGAGTAATCCCCGTACTATCCGAATGCTCACTTTCCGGACACCCCACTTACCGGACATTGTGGGGATCTTCGGAACCCAAAAATGGCCAAAAAAAAAAAAAAAAATCCCCCCAAAATCCGAATATTTTCCCACCCGTAATTTGAAATTGCCGTGCGGCGCCAAACAGCTGTTTACACCACAGCCCCTTCACCCCTTCCTTCCTCCCCCCTCTCCCTTCCCCTGTCAGGGTTGCCATTTGGTATTTTTCATTACCAAATGTGGGCCAATTTGATAATGAAAAATTCGTTTGGTAATGAATCAGAATAATGCATTACCAAACAGATTTTTCACATGTGTGAGGATACACAGGATGGAGATGATCGATTGTTTGCTCACTCTGATTAATCTGCTAGCCTACATAGCATGAAAATAATTAACATGCTGCTAATTATAAGGAGAGTTATTACATGTATTTCCACTTGTATATATAATTAGTGAAGAATAAATGCTAGCTTTACGAATTTGGTAATGAGAATTTAATTTGATAATGAAAATTGAGGAGTTAGGTAATGTGGCCGAGTTGCGATCTGGCAACCCTGCTTCCCCCTCACCAACAGTTAGTACCTAACTGAGATCACGAGTAGGTGCTTATCGCAGTGGATGCCACACGTGCTTGTTTTTTGTGAATAAACTGCAATACCTTGCACTAGACCACCCAGGAATTTACAGTGTTGTGCAGTGTTAAGAAATTAGAATTTAGAGTGCAAAGGATTAACTGTGGAGTGCAAACTGGCGGTTGAAACTGGCGTGGTGCAATTAACAGAATGTGCAGTGTTAAACAATTATAACTCACAGTGCAAAGAATTACTGTAAGTGAAACACAACACTGGATTACTGTACATGCTTTAAGAGCATTTTCACAACTGCCAAAGCCTTAGAGAAGGTGGCCACAGATGGGCTGTAAGTACCTTGGCTGAGGTACAGTCACTTCTAATTTCTCATTCTTTGGTTCCTTTTCATTTATTTCATGCTTTATGTCCATTATTGGTGTGAATAGGGTCTTAAATAGGTTTAAATAGGTGCTATACTTGTCCAGTAGGGAGTTATTTAGGTGGCTTTCAAAGTTAGGCTGGGTTAGGGTCCTTAAGTACGAGTCCAGGAGGCTGGGGCCCACTATCCGTACGGGACCACTTTCTGGACATGCCTTTGGCTCTATTACGTCGTATAGTAGAGGGATTACTGCTCTGGCTGTTTCATGCAGTATGGTTGAGTATGAGGCAATTACATGTACTAAAACAGTGACTAATTTGTACTAATCAGGGGCATTGTGAAAATATTACTAATGTTATACACAACCTAAATTTTTTGTACTTCACATAACAAATACACTAATTCTCACATATTCAACATTTTCTGAATAATGAGGGGAAAAAATTAGTTACAGCCAACCAGGTTCTTTCTCACCCGTGAACTCCTGCTTTACTTTCATCGTGGCAGGGAGGGTTACTCAAGGTATTTCCAGCCATTATTTCACAAATAACCGTAACCAGTAACATTGATTGTATTGCACTTGTAAAACTTTTATAAAATGCATATATCAAAACACTTACTAGGTAATTATAAATTATACAGTATATAATATCTTACATTTCACTAATGTATAAAAAAAAAAAAATTGTGCATATCAATTTACCATTTACAATTTCCCACACACCTGCTCGGTCACTGAGTCCATTCCACAGCAGTAAGGGCAGAACTTTCGCGGGGGTCGATGAAGCAATAGGTCCCATGCTTGGGGGAGTAGAATCGGACAAGGAGGATGAGGAAGACATCACTCTACACTCTACCAGTGCCATGTACAGACTGAGTCGTGCATCTGTGGGGTTCCCTGGGTACCTACCTACCCTATGGTTGTCATAGAAAATGGTCGTGGATTCAAAGGGTGGCGGGAAGATGCTTGTGGCTATACCAGTCAACTGGCGTTACTAAGCACCCCAAATTGTGATAACACATCAACTGGCATGTAGGGTTTACAGAATAATGCTGAAGCCACTGAACTTGGTGGACTTGTAGATCTCCATACCCTAAGGCCATATGCACAAGACCTCAAGATTAAAGTCACATGAACCTCTATTCTTTGAAAATTGGTCCACTTGTATCTCAGCTTCTAGTTGGGCTATAGAGAAAACTGAAACTTTTATAGCATATACCACTTGCTGGGGAGCAAATCTGAAAGGAGTGTGATCTTACCTGGGTGAATATCTGCCAAGATTGCCTATGGTCAAATATTGGGATTTTCCTGGATATTCCAGAAGTCACCAAATTTTCCATGAAGGATTAAAGCTAGAGCCACCAAACTTGGAGGAAATTATAGACTGCAACAACTTAAGGCGACATGTGCAAGATCAATAAGCTTGACCTTGCTGGGGTCAAAAATGGTACTTTTCTGGATATTCCATATGTTACCTATTTTTCCACGAATGATTAAAGGTAAAGCCCCCAAATTTGATGAACAGACTGTCATGACCGAAAGTGACTTGCACAAGATCAGTGACCTTGACCTCACGTGGGGCAAAAGTAATGGGACTTTTCCGTATATTCCGGATGAGTCACCTAATTTGCTGAGAGGGATTAAAGGTAGACCACTAAACTTGGTGGACTTATAGACTGATGATCTAAGGGAACATGCACAAGATCAGTGACCTTTAGCTCAGGGTCCCGTTATAGCTCACTTACTAGGCAGTGGATGTGGGAAGTTCTTTATGAAAATAGTTCTTGGACAATTTTACTGTGTTCTAGTATTGATTATGTTTAATTCTTTGTTCTCTCCGTTAGTCATTCAGTCGTTTTATCTGATCTATGAATCTCTTTCTTCATATTACTTCGTCAAACTATTTCTCTGTTTAAGTTCTATAAAGTTAGCATTAAGAAATATATAACTCCAATTCATCTTTTTACCTACTTTACATCATTATAGACAGATCTTAGAGGTATAGAGAAAGCCTAATTACATCCATTCGTTCATCAGTTCTCTGCAAAGACAAACAGATATAAGACAATCACTTTAATGCAAAAACAATAGCAATAGTCACTCAGTATCAGGTCTGTTCACGAGCACGAAATTAACATTGGTATTTACATTCCTCCTGACACCTCTCATGCTGTAGCAACACATTACAATAATCAGACCCCTATCCTAACAAGGATACCCAACTATGTCACTGCTAGGAAGCTAAAACCAGTGTTGCCACAAGTACGATAATTATCGTATATGTACGATAATATTGCCTCTGGTACGATGTATGATACGTTTCTATTATCGTACAGTTTGTACGATAATTTTGGGTTGGAAGTTTGCATGGCAGTAAAGTTTGTGGCACGCATAGCTAATCATGCACAGTTGTTCCACAATTTGACAGATGAGTAACATGAAGAGCTAATGTAATGGCGATCAATGAAAATACTTCCTTTATGGTCTTGCTGAGTTATCATCTGCACGAGGAAGCACATTTCTAAGAGTTATCTATTAAATTTCTATGGACCGCATTCTGCTGCTAGTCAGATTGATTTTCTAGATTGGCACAAAGGGTATTTTTCGCTACATTATTTTTGTAATGAAGGATATGATTATATTATTATGATATTATCATTATGAGATTTTCATGGTAAGCTCTAATTCTGATACAAAACATAGTGATAAATATACACCAAAGAACACATCAGTACCTTACGGGACTGATGATGATAATTGTAATTGGTAAGTTTTCAGTAAATAAGCCTACACCAAGGTATCGGTGACAATTTTAAAATACCGGGTATGTCAGATTAGTGAGTGGATGCTTTGGCCATGTGGAGAGGATGGAGAAAGAGAGACTGATGAGGAGAGTGTATGTGAGTGAAATGGAGGGGAGAGAGGGAGGGGAAGGCCAAGGATGAAATGGAGGGATGGAGAGATATATGAGAGAGGGGAGTGTGAGCTGGGAGCAGGGCAGTGAAATGGCAGTGGACAGGGCGACATGAAGGCGATTTGTCTGTGGCCACCCCATACGGGATTAAGGAGTCTGGCAATAGATAGACAGAGAGAGAGAAATAGAAAAATTAAGTACTAGTGTACGATAATTCCAACGAAAAAACTATATTTTTGAAGAGCCGGTACGATAATTCCCATCTAAAAGTATGGCAACACTGGCTAAAACACTGCCCGGTATGAACACAGTCAAAACAACGGCTGAGACCTCGGCATTCCATCATAACAATATGTACATTCTCAAGGACATCTCACAGTATGCTCTTATCACACACATGGCAAACTTCACTCTCATCTTTCCAAACATCACATTCTATTTACCAACAATTGTAGTCAACATTACCTTTTGAACGAAACCCAGACTTGCTTCAGATCATCTCCCCAAGATTATCATCATAGAAATAATCTATTCCAGTGTGATCACACCTAGTGTACACAAATTAGAAGAGGGCAGACTGGGAAAAGTTCATTAAAGCATCAAAGGAATACTGTACTTCAACACACTAAACTTCAAGCCCATCACCAACGTTAACAAGCACACAACAATGTTGAGCATCATACTCAACGCAGACAAATATCACATTCCACGAAGTAAGAGAAGCCACTACAACCCAAACTTTACACTAGAGATTGCCCTTCTCATAAGACAATGCGAGAGAATCAAACACAAATCCCCTCTCCCACACACAAAAAACACATCACAAGGATGGAAGTACTAAGCAAAGAGGTCTGTAACAACATTAGCACAAAGGAAACGGAAAATTGGAAGGCTTTTAACCCGCCACATGCCAGTGCCGTTTTAAAACAGTCTGGCATAATTCTGCGGCCAGTGCCAGTGCCGTTTTAAAACAGTTTAAAATAAAAAACTTCACTGTGACCGCATTTTTCAAGAATCGTGGGTAAAAACTGGCAGGCACGTAAGGCAACTGTTCCTCTACCATCCCGCAGGCTGTTAAGGCAGTACACTCACTCGCTCCCCCCCTTACGCTCGCTCTGCCTCACTCTGCCTGTGTGCCTCACCCAGTGCTGTACATAGTGAAGGCATTTTGTAAACATTTTCATATAAGAGTAAGGTGTAAATATTTTCTTGTAAGTGTAAGGACTATAGAGTGAAGTCAAGTTGTTAATACCTTCTTGTAAGTGCCAGGACTGTACGTAATGAAGTCAGGTTGTACCTATTTTCAAGTAAGTGTAAGATAATGCATCTACAGCGAGAAAGACACGCAAATTGTGATAGATGCTGAAGTAATAAGTAATCAGAAAAGTGTACTGAACTTTGCTATACCTTCCCAGCATAAATATCTGAGTACACCTAACATAGAAAATGGCTTTCTCTCACGTACGTAGTGAGCGTGAGAGAGTGGCTATATCTGTACACGAGTATGCAGGACTCAATAAAATTCATTTCCGAGCCTCAGTGAGCATTTTAATGGCGAAATTCATTGTTTCCACATCAAAATCTATCATTTTAGCAAAAAAACAGAAAAGTCGAAAAATGGTCCACACTTGGGTGACCCATAGGGCTAAAAATAGCCAGCATGTGGCGGGTTAAGAAATGTAATCACGCCACACATGTTTTGTAGCTCTACAAAATTCTTTAAAAATATCATGAACTCAAAGTCATACACCTTTAAGACCCATACTGTCATCACATATGATATCCAATACATCCAGTCCTACAAAAAACAAGCAAACATAATTGTGAACAACTACGCAAGCATAAGTCACTTAACACAAACACTCACTCAGTCTGGAAAACATTCCTTGCAACATAAGTACTCCTTTTCTCTCGATCACAGTACAACCCCGTTCCTACTAAAACAGACACCTAACATCAAGAAAAACAAAGAACTCACAACTACAGTACAGGATGGCATCAACAACCTGTGCCTGAAATATTTCTGACCACAAGGCATCCAGGGTCTCACAAACATTAACAACTTCTCATACACACACACTAGCATTCCCAGTATTTAGTAACATGAAACAGTTACGGTATAACTACTGTATTCTTAAACCAAACAAGGACCCAATACTCCCTTCTTCTTGTGGACCCATAACACTTCTTAGCACACCATCCAGAATAAATGTACGCTGCATTGTCACTCTCAATGTCCCTCTTGCTCCTTCATTAACCCGCCCCGTCCCGGCCACTTTTCGACCACTGGTACCCCCCAATCCCGGGCAATTTTCGACCTTTTTTTTTTTTGCTAAAACTTTCGCTTTTGGTGAGAAACATCGAAAATTCATAGAGAAATCGCTCACCTGAGGTTTAAAATACTCATTACAGGTAGGAGAGCCTCCTTACTTTACTGGGTTTTCTATCAGGCTGGCACCAAAGAAAACGAGTTCTATGGGAGGATAACTATTTCACACCACTCATAAACGGTATTTATTTATTTACTGTTACGAATTTATATGTAGTACAAAAGTATATTGGTTTTCAAGCAGTAATATAGGCATTATAAGCATTGTTTCACTCACTAATACCTGACCTTTTTTTGCCACATTACCTGATCATCATTTCTAACTGTTTCTTCCTCTGATGCTATGTAAAGTTTGTCCTCCACATTGTCACTGATTGGGGAATCACTCTGGCCCTGAATTTCGTACCGTGGCATAACATGGCTATACTGGCCAGGTCACTGATAACAGGTGAATTGCTGAGAAAAGGGCATGCAGGGGGGGGGAGGAGGTCATGCTGGGTAAGGCATTGTCTCTGCCTGGCATCTTGTTGAGGCAGGTGTCCCGTGTATACGTACCAAAAATGACTCGCGAAAATTGAAAATTGTGGAAATTATGAACCTTGCAATTGCAGGACGTTGAAGTACGTCCTCGGGATTAGCTGTGACAAAACGTGAGGACGTGGAAGTACGTCCTCGGGACGGCGCGGGTTAACCCACCCCATCCCGACGTTTTCTGGGCAGTGGTACACCCCAGTCCCGACAGTTTTGGACCTTTTTTTTTTTAGGCTCAAACATTCGTTTTTGGTGAGAAACATCGAAAATTCATAGAGAAATCGCTCACCTGAGGTTTAAAATACTCGATTTAGGTACGAGTATCTCCTTACCTGACTGGGTTTTCTAACAGGCTGGCACCAAAGAAAACGAGTTCTATGGGAGGGTAACTATTTTATCCACTCATAAACAGTATTTATTTATTTACTTGGTATGAATTTATATGTAGCACAAGAGTATATTGGTTTTCAAACAGTAATATAGGCATTATAAGCATTGTTTCACTCACTAACTCATCACCATTCATGAGCTTTTTTTCCCACATTACCTGATCATCATTTCTGACTGTTTCTTCCTCTAATGCTATGTAAACATTGTCATCGATTGGGGAATCACTCTGGGCCTGAATGTCTTTATTGGCCAGGTCACTGGTAACAGGTGAATTGCCGAGACAATGGCGTGCAGGGGGGGGGGAGAGGTTATGCGGTGTAAGGCATTGTCCCTGCCTTGCATCTTGTAGAGGAATAGAGGAAGGTGTCCCGTGTATACGTGCCAAAAATCACTCGCGAAATCACTCGCGAAAATTGAAAATTGTGCAAATTAGGGACCTTGCAATGTGCCGCGTTAATTTACGTCTCCGGGATATGAGTGCACATCATGTGAGGACGTGAATTCACGTCTCTGGGACGAGGTGGGTTAAACAGATGTAGAGGACTACACTACAAAAACCTCACTGACTCCTGTAACACAAACATCAGAAGGCATCAAATCAGTTACATCCACACAGTGCACAAAGCACTTCTCACAACAACAGGTATTAGTGAAGCCTTGGATGACATCCCACCCCCCCATGCAAAGTAATTACCAAGGTATGCAACACAAACATGGAGAACAACAAACGCTGGTTTTCCAACTATCTGTCTGGTAGACAAGCACCTGTTACATTACAGGGCAAGGGATCAGGAACACGAAGTATCCCTAACAGAGTTCCACAGTGCTCCATTCCCTTACTCATGCTCTTCTACCTATACATGCATGATACTCTCAAACCCCAATCCCCCACCAGTATCCGCATATATACAGTAGATGACATTACCATAAAAAAGTACACACGACTTTGCAGACACAGAATGCTCACTGCAGTAGGACTACTTAACACACTGCTGACTTGGGCCTGCCCCAGCCAAATCCACACTCACCACCAGCAGTAAATAAAAACACAGGTACTGCCCTCACATCACACTTAGCAATACAGGTATGTCACACACACACTTCAAAAAGATCCTTGGATTGACATATGACACTGGACTCACCACCAGGGACCATATACAAAACATCAAGAGAGGGTGCATCCCTAGGCTCAAAGCCCTAAGAGCAACTACAGGGTCAGACTCTGGGCAACAATAAGAAACACTTTTTTTACGCTAAAAACAATACATTAAATCAGTGATGTCGTACAGCTCCTCACCATGGACTCCTATCCCATCTAATACTAACTACAACACCTTGCAAACCATACAGAACATCATCCTACTCATACACAGATACACCACATCACAAACATACCCAACATCATCCTGGGTGGTGATTTCAATGCCAAGTCGTTGGCCTGGCATGTCAATAACCCTGACAGACAGAGGGCTGGTACTACAATCCCAGACAGATCATCTTTTCATACTGAACAATCTAGACCAACATACCCATATCCCACACCAAGCCCTCTTCCTCCCATCATCTCCAGACATCACCTTCTGCTCCCCAAACCTCGCCCCCACTACATCATGGAGAGTGGTCAAAACCCTAGGTTCTGATCACCTCCCAATCATCATCACTATCAAAACCAGAATCACCCCCGCTGGGCACATACACACATACACTAATCATAGGAGAGCCAACTGTGAGGACTTTGTAACTGAAACAGAACAACATTTTGAAACACTAAACAGTACACCCATCACAAACATCAACACCGCTGGGCACACTTTCAATACAATTATACAAAACGCAGACAAAAGACACATCCCTAGAGGCAACAGAAAGAGACACAACCCCAACTTCACACCAGAAATTCAATGCCTCATCAGACAACGGGACACACTGCGATACTCCCCAACACCCCATACACAAGACACCGTATAACAAATACAAGAACTCAACACTCAAATAAACAATAAAATATCAGAACAGCAAACACTATACTGGAAAAATTACCTCCAAACACTTGACCACAAAACAAACATCAGCAAACTCTACAATATACTGAACAGCATCACACTTTCCAACAGCAACACAACACAATCACACGCTGCCATCACAACAACAGACACCATACCCTCAAACAGACAACAAGCAAACACTCTCATCAATCACTTTTCACAAGCCAGCCATCTAAACCCCTATCCCGAGGACCGACGTATCATCTGACGTAAGAGACAGTTCCCTACAGACCCAGACTACGCACCTTTCACTTACAACCAGACGAAGCACATCATTAACAACCTCAAGCACTCATCTGCCTGTGGACCAGACAACATAAGCAACATTCACCTTAAACACCTTGGACTACAAGGCATACAAGCACTCACCAACATATCACTTTACAGCTACTCACACAACATAATACCCAACATCTGGAAGCATAGCATTATCATCACTATCTCTAAACCCAACAAAGACCCCACGTTACCCTCCTCACACAGCCCCATCACACTCCTCTGCACCCCCTCTAAAGTCACTGAACAACTGGTACTACAACTAGTCACACCTGACATTCCCCTAGTCCAGTCACAACATGGCTTTAGGCCACTACACTCCACAAACACCCTTCTTACAGACCTTACACAGAGAGTTTTCGATGGCATGAATTCAGCTAGGCCACCATGCAGAACACTCCTAATCACACTAGACATTAACAAAGCTTTTCATGCCATCCCCCGCCACAACCTCACAAACAAAATATTCAACACAAACATGCACAATAACACAAAAAGATGGCTGGCAAACTACTTAGCAGGTAGATGTGCACATGTAACATTTGCCGGTCAGTCTTCTAACATCAGAAACTTCACAAACGGCGTCCCCCAAGGATCTGTTTTGTCCCCTACACTCTTTAACCTATACATGCACGACATACCTACACCCCACACACCATAGATACACATAGCTTCCTATGCAGATGATATAACACTAACATGTATGCAACAAAACGCAAACACAGCTGCACACATCATTCAGCCTTACCTCAACACATTACATGAATGGTTCTCCACAAACAGGCTCAAAATAGCCCCAGCCAAATCTGCAGTGACCCTTCTCACAAACAGGACAGCAGAACACAGTCACATCCCACATCTCACCATAAACAACACTCCCCTACTACACACACACACACCCAAAATCCTTGGTGTAACATACAATACATCAGTGTCATTTAAACAACACATCACAAACATTAAAAATAAAATAACACCAAGACACAATGCATTGAGGTCACTTGTCCATACAACATTTGAACACAACAAAGAAACCACCACCACAGTATACAAACAATACATACGTTCAGTGATGATTTATGCAAGTCCTGCCTGGGCTTCTAACCTCACCAAAACACACTACAACACTCTACAGACCATACAGAACAAGGCCCTAAAAATAATCACAGGCTGCACAGCTACTACACCCACAGACTACCTACATCAAGAAACCAAAGTCCTCAAAGTCAAGGATCACCTTGACATGAGAGGCACCCAGTTTCTTGCTGCAGCCTCCATAAACCCACAACATCCACTATATTACATGGCAGCACATCCACCCACACCAAGGAACATCAAAACAACACCCAGCACGCGATACCATACACAAATATTGCCATCTCTCCCCACTCGCCCACCTCAGACCAGCTTCCAGAAGCATATCCACACTCAGATCACTCGCCGCTCCATTCAGTCACTTAAAGACAACACACAGCTGCATGCACGGCCTCCTGCATCCACCCTTCTGAATCCTATCTCCCTCGTGAGGACAGGGTCCACCTGTCCAGGCTGAGATGTGGGCACCATCCAGCCCTCTTAAGCTACCAGAAGAGGCTGGATGACTCCGTCTCTGATGCAGTCCAGGATGCAACACAGCACCCCATACTATTAAGCACATTATGGAAGACTGCATTGCACACAATCACCTGCGTCAACAACACAACATACACACTTTGAGAGCTCTGTGGGAAAGACCGGTCTCAGCCATGGCCTTCCTAAGGGACTCGGGGCTGTTCGGCCAGACTGCCTAGGGAACGACTACTGCTACTACTACTACATCCTACTCATCACCTTTGGCTGCACTAAAACCACTCCCACAGCTCAGTTACACTCTGAAACTAAGGTCTTAGCCAGAGACTTCCTTGATATGAGAGATATACAGTTTTATGCAGCAGTTTGTGACAATACACAATACACCTGTCATTGCATGACATCCATTAATAACACCGTGGAACATAAAACAATTGCCACACAAACTTCAAGAGACCCTTAACAGCAATGTCATACCTTCAGATATTCCAACACTGTTAGTGACGAATCAGTAACATACTCACTGCACATTCAGGGCAATAGAATACCTTGATCAGAACACTGTATTACAAGTCTACCCTCCTGACATCCACCCATCAACTGTATCCTTAAACATATATCAAGTTCATCTAGCAAAGCTTAGAGCAGGACATGACCCATCCCTCTTTACTTACCAGCTTAGATTTGGGATGGGTGGAATTTTAAATGGTATGTGAAAAACTTGTGCAATAGGTCCACACATCACAACACATATACCAGAGCACTGAACAGCTCCTGCCACACCAAAACAAAGGCACAACATAAACGGTGTAGAGAACATATGGGTCAATCTCAGAGGGGCAGCTTCTTACTTGTGGTCGACGGGTCTGCCCTATTTGACGTACCAGGGTTCATCAACAGCAACAACAACAGCAACAACTACAACAACAAGAGCAACAGCGGCAATACTCATAATTTGTATCTATCTTTACCTTTCCTATTTTCTCCTCTTTCTTTCTTCCTTTTTGTTCATCAAGACACCTTTCTACAATTTCTTTTGCTTTTTTTTTTGCATTGAGTTCCCTTCTCTCTCTCTCTCTCTCTCTCTCTCTCTCTCTCTCTCTCTTCACACACACACACACACACACACACACACACACACACACACACACACACACACACACACACTTTCGTGCGGAAAGAGAGAAAAAGAGGATTAAATATTTCCCTTTGTATTTCAGATAAAGAGGGAAGAGAAAAAGTGGGAGGGTGAAGGAGATAAAGAAGAGGGAAGAATGGAGGAATGGCAGGAGAGAGGGAGAAATGGAAGGTAACAGAAGGAGAAAGAAATGAGGTGAGAGAAGAGAGTGGGAAAGAGGGAGCAGTGGAAAACAGAGGGAGAATGAGAGACAAGAAGCAAAGAAATGAGGGAGTGAGGGAGGATAGTATGAATGGTAAGGAGATGAAGGGTGAAGGGTGATAACAGGAGAATGAGAGTCTGATGTTGAAGGAAGAAAAAAAAAAGATAAAAGATGTAGCCTTAAAAGGAGAGAGAGAGAGAGAGAGAGAGAGAGAGAGAGAGAGAGAGAGAGTTGCAATTGGGAGACAAGAACGAATTATCAGAGACAGTCAAATTAAAATAAAATGAAAAACATTTCCTTCCCCAAGAAGTCGTTATTCTTTTTACATTGTACTTATATGCTAACGGTAAATGCTGTATAACGATATAAATAATACTGTATACACAGGATATGGTTTAAGACAATAGTACTTTGAGGCAATGTTGTTCTTGTATAACTTGTGAGGCCATAGAACTAAGTTTTGCTTAGTAGATAGTCTTTTAATTTTGCTTTAAATATATATATATATATATATATATATATATATATATATATATATATATATATATATATATATATATATATATATATATATATAGAGAGAGAGAGAGAGAGAGAGAGAGAGAGAGAGAGAGAGAGAGAGGTTATGGAATTCTTTAATATATGATGGCAGTTCATGCCATAGTTTAGGACCTGCTACTGAAAGTGATCTGGTCCCCGTGTCTGTGTTGACTTTTGGAATTAACAAATAAATTATTTCGTTGCCTTTTGTGCTGCAGGTTATATTGTTGACGGTCGTGAGAGACAGGATGTGCCCTGGGAGGAGATTTTTTTTTTTTTTTTTTTTTAATATAGTAACGGCTAGGTTAAGTGTTGTTAGATTACATACGATTAGCCATTGAAGTTCTTTAAGAATGGAGGTATCATGGTCAAACTTCCTGGTTCTTCGGTCTGCAACTTTTGCAGCAAGTTTGGTAGTTTTTCTACTTTTACAATCATTGTGGTATTGGTTCTTCCCCATATAATGTTACAATGGTTTAAGTGACTTAATGCCAGAGATTTGATCATGAGTAAACGAGTATCTTTATCAAAATAGTGTTTTATTATTCTAATAAACATTAGAGCTCCCATTACTTTCTTCCTTATTTCATTTATGTGACCATCAAAGGTCTTGTAGCGGTCCATAAAAACGCCGAGGTTCTTCACAGCGTCAGTTGGTTGGGGTGTGATGTCATGAAAATGAATGGCAATGTTATCAGGTTTTTGTTATTATATTCATAGGTACTACACTAGCGTGTACAATGAAGATGATTGCGTCTTGTTTGTGTTTAGCAGAAGTCCGTTTTGAAGGAAATACATTCTGGCCTTGCTCAAAGTTTTTTGAGTTTTGTGTATTAATTGATTAATTTCATTTACTGAACCACTGTGAAGGAACTGGGTATCGTTGGCATATTGTATAAGGGTACTGTTAACTGTTCTTGTCTCTAATATACATATATACTGAATAATATCTCTCCTAAAATCGAACATTGAGGGACCCCATATGGAACATTTAATTTAGAGGATAATGTATTATTTATACAAACTGACTGTACTCTGTCCGCTAAGTAGTTATCGAACCAAAAATGTCTACATTTACATTCTTATTTTTTTTTAAGGAGGATGCTGTGACTGATGCTGTCAAATGCTTGGATAGATCACATAGGGTTAAGAGAGATATACGTTTATTATCCATGTTATAAATTTTATTGGTTACTACAGCGAGAGCATGTGGAGTCACATGGAGAGACAGACTGACAAATGAGATGTGAAGGAGCGTTGTGGTGTGGATGTGGATGTGATAGGAAGCGTTAGGAGAAACACATTAATGTGGTTTGGCCATCCAGAGAGGATGGAGAATGAGGGACTGACGAGGAGAGTGTATGTGAGTGAGGTGGAGGGGGGAGAGGGAGGGGGAGGCCAAGGATGAGGTGGAGGGATGAAGTGAAGAGGTATATGAGAGAGGGGGGTGTGAGCTGGGAGTAGTGCAGTGAAATGGCGGGGGACAGAGCGACACGGAGACGATTTGTTTGTGGCCACCCCTTATGGGATTAAGGCATCTAGCAATAGATAGATAGATAGATACAGCGAGAGCTGTGTCTTTTGAAAACTTTGGACAGAAGCCATGCTGGTTATCAGAGAGTAGTTTGTTGGTTTCCAAAAAATCCATAAGTTGATGAGAGACAATTTTTTCGATATTTTTAGAGAAGATTGGTAGAGGTGAGACGGGGGCGATAACTGGTAATATTATTCTTGTCACCAGCTTTATAAAGTGGGGGGGTAACAATGGCGTGTTTCCATGAATTGGGAATGACCAGTGACAATTAAGGTGTTTAATATTATAGTCAAGTAGAATATGATTGCATATAAAGAGTCCTTAATGAATTTCAATGAAATATTATCTGAGCTGAAAGAACTGCTTGCATGCAAGTTTTTGACTGTTAATACTGTATAAGTGGGTTTTGGTCGGCAGGCCGAGGACAGATTTTATTTATGCTGTTACTATTTCTATTAACTCGTACCCTCCAGGTTTTTTTGGACCCCCCCATCCCCTGAAAACCTGGTTAATTTTCTTTTTCTTTTTTTTCTTTTTTTGCTCAAACATTCCCTTTTGGTGAGAAACTAATGAAAATTCACCAAGAAAGTTGCTCCCGTCACCCCTAAGTGCTCCTAAGGTGGGTCGCCCCTCTCCTCAGCCAGCTGTTCTGTGGCCGGGCCGGTGCAGCTGCTCTGTTTTCTACAGTGGGAAGGAGGAGGGTAACTAATCAAAACCAACCTAAATATATATATTTACATTTACTTACTACAAAAGTACATATAAAGCAACAATATTGTGGTAGATACATAAAAAAAATGGGTGAAAATAACGTAGGAAATATTGGTACCACCCATAAATCGCCCATTTCTGGCACACTTGACTAGCTGATACTGCTGTTACGTCGACTGGCGAATCACTGTTACCATTGAAATCATCTGGGTAGGTGTCCAGGACGGCTTGTATTTCGTCCTCCGAGAGATCGCGGTGCACCCTGTCTGGTCTGGGTGACTGCGGTCAGGTAAGTGGAAGAGTCACAGGTGAGTGCAGGTCACGTGAGGTCAGTGAGTGTCCCTGCCTGGCGACAGCTAGAAGAAGGTCTCACGCGTCTGCTTGCCACAAATCACCCGCGAAATTTGAAAAATGTGCACACTATGTGTCTTGCAATTGCGAATTGTATGGTGTACGACGGCGGGTCCATGGCAACTACCATGTACTGTCGTACGATGTACAATGTCGGGAGGGTACGGGTTAATAGCTTCTTTGTTATGAGGAGTGTGCATGTTACCAGTCCTTAATAGCTCTTGTGTTTTACAGAATGTTGTTTCACCAACATTTGCTAAAAATGTATTAAATTCATGTGCATTATTAATAGCATTGCCAAATGCCAGTGCACGGGAATTATTCTTTGTATGATGTACTATATCTTTAACTGCGTTCCATGTATCAACTGTATTGCCTTTGCAATTAGATAGTTTAGTGTGATAATATTGTCTTTTAGTATTATTGATAAGACTTTTTACTTGCTTTTTTAATGTTTTATATTGATATTGTTGAGCTACAATAAATTAGTTTCTCTTTAGAGCCCTCTGTGCATCATATCTGTCCTTCATGGCATCGCGAATCGTACTATTTTTCCGTGGGGCGAAAGGTCGGCGTATTTCTTTGATTATCATCGGAGCACAGCTGTCTAAACTACTAGTAAATACCGAGGTTAGAATGATGACTTGTTTGTTAACACTATCGGTCTGAAGTATACAGTTTTAGTTATGGGTTTTATTCATTATATGAGCAGAGAATTCGCTACTATACAAATGTAGGTTTCGAAAGATTTTTATTATGGGTGATTGCTTAGTTATATTTATATTTATAGTTACAGTAAGAAGATCATGGTCGATGATAGCATGAAGGACAACGTCAGATTTAACAACTAATTGAGGTTTGTGATGGTGATGTATAGGAGGTGGGAGTGATTCGTGTGGGTTTATTTATTACCTGGGAGAGTTGATTTTTCGTTATAATTTTGGACATTTTACTGTTTTCTGGTATGATGTTATTGTTTAAATCACCTAAGACAAACATATTATTTTTATGAAAGGAAATGGCTCTCATAATGTCAACAATGTAATCAAAGGAGCTAGAGGGAGCTTTCAGATATCTGTATATGCAACCAATAATAACAGAGATCAATTTTCTGCATTGTATTTTAATCCAAATGTCCTCAGTGCCTGTTTTTTTGGTTACCATGTCGTTAATTTTGTCTGGGTTTAAACCTTGGTGAGTATATAATTATGCAAACTCCTGAACCATGTACATTATCAAATCCAAATACATCATAATTAGGTATATTAACATGTACATCAGGAGTGTGGGGAAGTAATTAGGGTTCACTGATACAGACAATGCCTATTTCTCTTCCATAATTGAATGTTTGATTTCGTCTAAATTAGGTTGTAATGACTGAGCGTTAATATGTTCTAAGTTCATCCTTAACCCGCGGCGTCCCATCGACGTTCTTTAATGTCCACACGTTTTGTCACTGCCAATCCCATCGACGTACATAAACGCAAAATAATTGTAAGGTCCCTATTTTGCACAATTTTCAATTTTTGCGAGTCATTTTTGGTACGTATACACGTGACACCTTCCTCAACAAGATGCCAGGCAGGGACAATGCCTTACCCAGCATGACCTCCTCCCCCCGCCTGCATGCCATTGTCTCAGCAATTTACCTGTTATCAGTGACCTGGCCAGTATAGCCATGTCATGCCACGGTACGAAATTCAAGGCCAGAGTGATTCCCCAATAAATGACAATGTGGAGGACAAACTTTACATACCACTAGAGGAAGAAACAGAAATGATGATCAGGTAATGTGGCAAAAAAAGGTCAGGTAATAGTGAGTGAAACAATGCTTATAATGCCTATATTACTGCTTGAAAACCAATACACTCTTGTACTACATATAAATTCGTACCAAGTAAATAAATAAATGCCGTTTATGAGTGGTGTGATATAGTTATCCTCCCATAGAACTCGTTTTCTTTGGTGCCAGCCTGATAGAAAACCCAGTAAGGTAAGGAGGTACTCCTACCTGTAATGAGTATTTTAAACCTCAGGTGAGCGATTTCTCTATGAATTTTCGATGTTTCTCACCAAAAGCGAAGGTTTGAGCCAAAAAAAAAAATTTCCTAAAATGGTCGGGATTGGGGGGAGTCAATGATGGAAAAGTGGTCGGGATGGGGCGGGTTAATGTTACAAGATACTCTGTCGGCTAGACCTTCTTCGCCACACCCCTATGTTCTGTAGTATTTGAATGAGCGGCTTTTATGACCTAGTTTGTTACATATTCTGCACTGTATTTTGTGGTTGAATCTACAGTGTGATTGGTGATGATTGTACTCACCACAGTTGTAACAACCATACTGCCCTCGGCATCGTGATTCACTGTAACGGGGTTGAGCGTAGGTGTCCCAGTATGAGTGAGGTGGCTGGGAGTGTGGAGTGGAGTGAGGAGAGGATGTGATGAGACAGATGGTAAACTTTATCTCACTCCTCACGTCTATAACCATAGGTGAAGCAATCCTGTTTGTTACCCATATGACAGTGTTGGTTATTACTGCCTAGGTGTTGTCTCGTATGAGGTCCTGTCATCACCCATGCTTCTTTGCCTCCACGAGGGTGTGAGGAAGCGTCGTGGGGAGTAGGCTAAGAAGCGTTGGTATGGTGAGGAGGCTGTGATGGGTGAATCCAAGACTTTAGGTAGACCCAAGCATTTCCTGTGTCCTGTCTCCCAGTTTCTGCCACCTTGACCTGGCAGCGTTGTGGGGGTTCTTGGAGGGGAGATGGGGGAGGCCTGCTGTTCACAACGGGGAGGTGGGGAGAGGCCTGTTTCCACATTTCCAAAGGTCGTGGGTTGAGGCGTCCCTCACGTCCTACTACCTCCCACCCATGGTGTGTTGGGGGAAGGGGGAGGTAAGGGGGTGGGGGCTGGTAGGCCTGTTGCCCCTTGTTTCCTCTCGTCTTGGTTCATTTTGACTTGAGTAGATTTTTTTGCTGAACTGAATCGAGTTCTAATTTACGTTTTCCCAGTTAATGTAGTCTTTGAAATCTGGGATCTGCTTTGCCGTGAAGTAGTCTCACAACACCAGTTTTATTGGAAAGTGAGCCCTGATGTCCTCCATATTCTAGGAAGCAAGCCTCATCAGTATCCCCAGTGCCTAGCCTGAATGAGAGGTCTGGCTTTACTGTACAGATACCTTTGTCATCAGTCCACTTTATTACATGTTCATTGTAAACTTTTACTTTGGCCTGCACTGTGTCAGATTGCAGGGTCGGCAGGAGACATACATAAATTTCAATGTTCTCGTCCTTCTGCTTCAGCTCACTGACTAGCGCACATAATTTTTCAAGGATTGGTGATGGGGACTCGTTTTCCATGACATCATAGGTGCCGCAGTATATTATGCATCTGGATGGGACCCATTATAGCTCTTCACGGTCCCAAAACTTGATTTGGTCGATGTTGGCCTCCTGTAAGGTCCTGATCATGCAATTATTTTTCAAGTCTGACGCTTTTATATTAATGAAAGAAGTAGAGGTTTACCGTCCCGGTGAGGTTCGTCAGGTTGAGTCTCCCTCGCCTGCGCATTGTCCGTCATAATTTTAGCTATCATCTCCTCCAGTGCTAGAATTTTGCTTTCCATTAGGAGACACTTTTCACTGAATGAGTTTGTTGCTTCTGAGTTATCAGAGTTATTTATGAAATTTTGTTCTGGTTTTCTAACCCGCTCAATTAATTCTTCTAACCTCCTGTCCATGGTAGTACACTTGATATATTTTATTCTATTTGTCAAGAGCGTAAACAACATTTGTACACAGGCGTGTAGTGTGTGTGTGTCTATCCAACCTATTAAGACGCTCTTGTTGTGTCTAGGATAGATTAAAACTGCTCTGTCACTTGCCGAGTTGCGTGGGGCTGTGAAATAATCCTAATGTGTTGTGTTGAAATATCTATCTATCTATCTATCTATAGCCCGACGCCCTAATCCCGCAAAGGGTGGCTGCAGACAAAACGCCTCCAAGTCGCTCTGTCACCCACCATTTGACTACCCTCCCCCCAACTCACCCCCCCCTTCCTCATATACCTCTCAACTCCATCCCTCTACCTCATCCTCGGTCTACCTCTTCCTCTCCCTCCCTCCATCTCACCTACATACACCCTCTTAGTCAGTCTTTCATTCTCCATTCTCTTCACATGTCCAAACCACCTCAGTGTATTTCTCCTAATCTTCTCAACCACATCCACATCCACCCCACAGCGTTCCTTCACTTCTTCATTCGTCAACCTGTCCCTCCATGTCACTCCACATGCTCCTCTCAAGTAACTCATTTCCAATGCTCTCACTCTTGACTTGTTCCCCTCTTGCAAGGTCCATGCCTCGCTTCCATACGTCAGGGTAGGGATCACAATACTATCATACAGTGACTTCTTAACTTCCATACTCACCTCCCTATTTCTCATCACTGCTTTCAGTGTACCAACAACCTTCCTTCCCTGCTGTACCCTTTCACACACTTCATCCCCCAAAGTTCCATCCTTACTCATCACACTACCCAAGTACTTGAATGCACTCACATTCTCCATATCCTCACCATCCAACCTCACTGCACACTCTGTGACTTCATTCCTCTCAAACACCATAACTTTACTTTTGTTTACATTAACTTCAGATTCCTCCTCCTACACACTGTCCCAACTTCATTCACCAAACCTTGCAAATCCCATTCATCTTCACTCAACAGTACTGTATCATCAGCAAACAGCAACACCGGAAGCTTCCAAATCTCACCCTCATTCATTAGAGCCACCCCCACATCCACTGCCCTACCCTGCACCTCCTTTACAACCCCATCCATGTATATATTAAACAGCCATGGAGACATCACACAACCCTGTTTCAGTCCCACACTGAGATCAAAGAACTCACTCAGCTCACCATCCACTCGCACCGTAACCCTAGCTCCCTCGTACATACTCTTCACAGCACTCAACAATTTCCCCTCCACTCCATATATTCTTAATATCTTCCACAAAGCTTGCCTATCTATTCTGTCATAAGCTTTCTCCAAGTCCATGAAGGCAGCATACACTTTCCTTCCCTTCTCTAGATACTTCTTCACTAAACATCTTAGAACAAATATCTGATCTACACACCCTTTTCCCCTCCTAAATCCCCATTGTTCTCCAACTAGCTCCTCTGTCATATGCCTAACCCTATCAATGAGTATTCTACCATATATTTTACCAGTCACACTAAGTAGGCAAATACCCCTATGGTTACCACATACTTCTCTCTCTCCTTTTCCTTTGTATAAAGGAACAGTTATACCTGATTTCCAGTCCTCTGGAACCCTTCCCTCTTCCCAAGCCAATCTACACAACTTCCATATGCACTCCACAACATTCTCACCCCCATACCTAAGCATTTCACCACACACTCCATCAATTCCTGGGGCCTTTCCCAACTTAATATTCTTCATCGCTTCCACTACTTCCGCCCTACTGATCTCTTCCTCCCTCCTCTCATCTCTTCTTCTCCCAGCCATTCCCCAACCGCTTATACTCGCACTGCTCTCACTCTCCACATTCAACAAATCCTCAAAGTGCTCCTTCCATCTCCTCAGTTTCTCTCTCTTCTCCACCAACAATCTATTATTCCTATCTTTCACTCCCCTACTATTTCCCCTTTCACACTGCCTTACTTTCTTTACCTCCTTCTAAAACAATTTCTTCTATTTATCAAGAGCGTAAAAAACACTTGTACACACGCGTGCAGTGTGTTGAAATATACCCTCCTATAATGGATTTACCTAGTTCGTCACAAAAATCAGGTGTCACAGCTTCTATCACGTCGTGGTGTAGTAGCATCAGTGCCTGAATTCCATCTAAAGGTGCGGGGTTCGATTCACGGTCAAGGGCTTAAAAAAAAAACATTTGTACACACGCGTGTAATGTGTGTCTCTCCAACATATAAAGGCACTCGTGTTGTGTCTGGGATAGAGTAAAACTGCTCTGTCACTTGCCGAGTTGCGTGAGACTGTGAAATAATCCTAATGTATTGTGACTGAAATATATCCTTCCATAATGGATTTGCCTAGTTCGTCAAAAAATTCAGGTGTCACAGCTTTTTATCACGTCGTGGTGTAGTGACATCAGTGATTGACTTCTGTCTACAGTAGAGGTTTCCGGGCAAGAGCGTAAACACACACACACACACACACACACACACACACACACACACACACACACACAGAAGTACAGAACGTAGGTAAGCGGGAAAGCCAAAGAGAAAGATATATGGCAAGGCGGCGGCTCATCCATATATATTTTATTTATCAGAGCTACACCACACCTGCCTTCCTCGCGCCACTACACCCTAGGGAGTAGATCAGCTCAGCCAGCACCTGAGGCTGCCCATGGGTAAACACAGGCTGGTATGTGGGAGGCAGGGACGTGGGAGTGGAGCAGCCCCTCCCACACCTGAGACTGAGGCTGGGAAGGGATTCCTGTGTGAGAGGGTGTGAAAATATGTTTTTCTATGGTCAGGGAAGGGAGGGTGAAGGAATCTGAGCGAGGATTTGGAAGGAAGAAAGATTGTGTAGAACTGGGGGGGAGGGGTGATGGCCAGCGGGCGAGAATAGGGAATGTGCAGTTTAATGTGATGAGGCATTATAATTGTGTGAAAATGTTAAGATTGGTGAAGGATTGTGAGAGGGTAAGAGAAACAGGGTATGGGTTTGGGAGTTAGAAAGGCTGGGTAGGGTGTGCGTGTGGGAGGAAAATAGGTTTTATAGGACTGTGGGTTTATGATAGAGGCAGCATGTGGCTTTGGGAGGGTGAGATATGTAGCGTTTGGGTTTGAGATGGTAAGCATATCTGTATACTGAATATGGATGGGGGCGAATGAGAAGACATAAGTATATATTGGTGTGAGGAGCGATCAGGAAGGATCATATATGGCTGAGAGAGGAAGAGTGAGGAAGGGTGAGGGTGGATATAAGCTGTCCCGCTCACACCTTAAGCTGGTAAGAAATAAAAGCAGAAATTGAGACTGTATGGATATAACGAGGGGCTGAGGGAGGCAGCATGTGAGAGTGATTGAAAGAAGGTAGTTAAGAGGCTGTGCATGGGCCTACGAGTGTGAGACATGGGGGCAGGAAGGTGAAGAAAAGTGTTTTTTGCATGTAGGACTGTGTGAAGAAGGTACAGGACTTGGAAGGTGTGATAAGTGAGTGAAAAGGTCGGTGTTGATGTGGTTGAATGTTGCAGAGTCTTTCAGTGTGTAGTACGGTGAGATGGAGCGAAGGAGGATGTAGCATAGGTCAGAGAGGGTGCACTGGTGTGGGTGAGTGTTGGAGGGTCTGACTAGGATGTGGGAGGGTGTGGCATGAAAAAGTGAATGAGAGATGAGACTGATTCAACTGTATGACGAGTGCAGTTTGTTGTGGAACTCAATTTGTAAGTGACAGCTTGTGGGAGGGTGAAGGGATAAGCACGAGAAGTATGTATGGGATTAAGAATGCCGGAGATGAGTGTGGGAGTGTGGGAAGTTGCATGTTACCTGGTGCCAGCCTGGAATAGGAGTGGTTTGTGAGCTAGAGGTTTGTGTGGGTGTGGTGGGTGGCAGAGAGATCTATCAGAATGCGAGAGGCTGAAAGAGATAGTGTAAGAGGCTGGAACTGGAGGAATATTGGTAAATGAGGAATGCTGAGACAGTGAGTAGTTAAAGAAGATTATGCGAGGATATTTCAAGGCAGTGGATATGATCATACTAGCATACGGAGAAAGGATAATTACAGTAGGACGGTTAGCCAGTACCATGAGGCTACTGTCACGTGAAGCTTGAGTAGTTTACGAGTACAAAACACAGCACAGATTATGGGCAAATGTGTATTTTTGGAGATTGTGGGAAAGATGAGTGCAGAAACGTGCGGTTGGGGTGTAATAGGACTGGACGAGTGTAAAAGGATATGCGTAACGTTGCAGTTGTGATGGCGGTGTATAGTATCGGGTGTGTGAAAGAGTGTGTATGGGTGTGAACTCCGAAGAATGTACTATTGCGGCCAGGAGTTCTTAGCCACCCTTGTCCAGCCAACCCGTGTATATGGCAGGGTCGCATTCACGAGCACAGAAGTTGCCTTCGATGCATTTCTGTCGAAAATTATCCCTTCAGCTTTGGGCTTGTACTAATGGATAAAGCAATTGTAATATTTACTTTGAAGGTTTGACCCTGAGAACACGAATATATCATATTGATTATTTAATAACTTGTTTCTCGTATAGAGCCAAGCAAGTGACATATGTATAATTGGTTCCACTCCACGACTTCCTGTAGGGTTGAACCTGCGAACACAGAGTGAACAAGTTCGAAGCATTCATTTGTTAAAAGGAGAGAGAGAAAGAGAGAGAGAGAGAGAGAGAGAGAGAGAGAGAGAGAGAGAGAGAGAGAGAGAGAGAGAGAGAGAGAGAGAGAGTAGAGGGTGCCCATGAATTTTTGAGGAATGAGGTGGAGAAATGAGGTGCTCAACACAGTTAAACAGGGATTTTTCCTTTAATTTCGGTTGGCTTTCTATGCCTAAATGACTAAATGAAAGTAAATTATGAAATATAATAACTGGATGACGAAGTGGTAATAGGGTCTGGCTAATGGTTGTTTGGTGCAAGGTGTGCAGTGGTAAGCCTAATTCCAGGCAACGATCGCTGTTAAAAGTTTGATATTTTAGGTCCCATTTATTGTAAATATCTCCATGTATGTTTACAGTACGAGTATGGCCCTATGGACCTATTTTCACCCCATGAATATTTCATCAATGGACATTTTCACCACTTGGAGCACAATCTCCCATGGACCTATTTTCCTTAATGACTTTTTTTTTTTTCAAAAACGCCTACTTTTCCACGTAACCTATTTCCCCACGAGCTAATTTTCCCCATTGATGTATTTTCTCCTCACGGACCAATTTCTCCGTCGACCTTGAATCTTTCCATGGATGCGGGTTTCCTACATGGTCGTATACCCATGGATGTATTTTTCATAATGAATCTATTTTCCCCATAAAACTGTTATCCGACTTGGTTATATCACCCACTGATGCGTACAGTTGAAACACAGACCTCTTAACCAACAGACGTATTGCTCGATGGACCTGTTGTAACCCACTGAATATATATACCTACTTCAGCATGAGTCCAGAATAATATCCCCTGTGCACCGATTTTCCCAACTCGGACATTAACTCAAATCACTTAACTCCAGTGGACTGTTTTCCCACAATCCGTCCATCCACCTACACACCCACCATCAACGGACATACCCACAACCTTACTTAATACAGTATGTCTCAAAAGTAGGACGACACAAACCCGTCTCTTGCCTTGTCCTACAGGTAGCCCCACCACCCACCCCACTTAAACAATGCACGAAACCCACTCCACCCCACTTAACCAGCCCAACAACCCTTTCCCTCCCTCTCGCCCACTCACTCCACCTAATCCGCCTGTGAAACAACCAGCCTACACTAACCAATCCACCCACCCAGTCATCAACCTACCAACCCTCATACCGTGCTCCACAAGTCAGATGACTCTTAATTCAACACACACACACACACACACACACACACACACACACACACACACACACACGCACACACACAGAGGCGGGGTGGATTTCCTTACACGACAGATGAGTCTCATCGCCAGGGTTGCCAAGTCGCACCCTGCTCTGCCCGCGGAAACCCAACTGAAAACCAGCCCAAAAGTAGCCCAACACCAATAATTATTTTAAAAATCCTCTTATTATGCGAAATTAGTGTTTTATATTAATAATTCATATATAGGTCCCTATTAATGCCTGAAATGATCACTTGATTCACTTAAACTTTCCCTATTTCCCATAAAAACACTATTGCCCATAAAACAACAATGATTCTGTTGAAATATACTTATCATTACACTAGGTAATACAACATGCAAGTGAAGGTATTTTCTCTCCCTCTGAGTCAACTTTCCATCACACTTATATTATTCAAAAATCTATATGATCATCATCACTGTGTTTCGTTGCTGTGTACGTCATATGTGAAATTTGCTAACAATTTTGTTTGTGAAATCATTACAACACATTTTATGTCTGCATATTGCTCTAACATGAAGAGTGTTTTCAACTGTTTCATGTTGCTGTCTGTTTCTTCATTTACTTTTCGCTAAATTATACTGAGAGAAAATCCTCTCTACTGCAGCAGTGCTTGCTGGCAACGATAATTGGGATAAAACAAAACTCTCCGGAGTCTCCGCACTGGCTGCATCCACTGATCCCTGTCTCTCTCCGCCATATGTTTAAACTCTCTCTCTCTCTCTCTCTCTCAGCATATTGTCGTGATGTGGTTTAACTCCATACTAGCCCAAAAAACCGCGACAGTTTTCAAACCAGCCCAAAAAACCGCAACCCGCGACCGGTAAAATCTGCCCGCGGAAGAGCTTCAAAACGAGCCCAATTTGGCGGGAAAACCGCGACCTTGGCAACCCTGCTCATCGCTTAACTCAGTCTGTCGGTAGAAAATAGTACCGGGTACTCTTTACAGGGAGTTTGCCAGGCCGTAGATAAGAGGCTTCGTTCCGGCTACAGACACGTAATTTTATGCGATATGAGTAAATAAGGTGCTTGACCTAAACAGGGAATTTTTCCTTTGGCTGATGACGAAGGAGTTTAATCCCAGGATAACGTCTCGTCGGACAAAATGAAAGACGGGTTTTATTCTGGGTAACGCCAGTTGACTTTGTCAAATAATTTGGCAGGCCGCGTAACTTCTGTTAAATGCCTTATGTTCGCATTTTTTTCTCTCTCTGGTGGTTGGCACCTGGAGATTTTTGGCAAATTCATGAGTATTTTTCTCATTAACTGGATATCTCGCTCTGGACAGAGAGGCAAATTACTTTCTTAAGCACAGCTTTTTGTTAAATCAACAGCATTTATCTCCTAATTCATTATTCCAACGAAAGCAATCCTAAAAAAAAAAAAAAAATCAAAGCAAGGCAAGTTCTAGTGACTGATGGAAGAAATATTCACACTGTGGCCTGTTTTCAATGGATCACAGGAATCCAGGGTTTCTCATCCCTTGCATTTCCCTGCGCCAGTCTGCCTTCACCTCATTATTCCAGAAATCACAGGCGCCCACCATATACGCTCTAACTCTCTCTCTCTCTCTCTCTCTCTCTCTCTCTCTCTCTCTCTCTTCTGTTAACAAACGAATGCTTCGAACTTGTTCACTCCGTGTTCACTGGTTCAAACCTACAGGAAGTCGTGGAGTAGAACCAAATATACATATTTGTCACTTGCTTGGCTCTATACGAGAAACAAGTTATTAAATAATCAGTATGATATATTCGTGTTATCAGGGTCAAACCTTCAAAGTAAATATTACTATTTCTTTATCCATTAGTACAAGCCCAAAGCTGAAGGAATATTTTTCGACAGAAATGCATCGAAGGCAACTTCTGTGCTCGTGAATGCGACGCTGCCACACACACGGGTTGGCTGGACGAAGGTGGCTAAGAACTCCTGGCCGCAGTAGTACATGTGTGTGTGGTGGGGGGGGGCACTCCATACCAAGAAAATACCGCTGTATTGGGTCTGGTCAGCGTCTGGGCCACAAACAATGATCTGCGGAAAAAGCAGAGCCAAACTATGCAGCCCACTCCACAGCATGAGACTCCGAACCCTAAAAGCCGACCTCAAATACAAATAATACCACTGGTGCCTTTTAAAGAATTTCCGTAGCAATAGCACAGGTAGCCCTAAAACCGATTTCTGTAACTCTCCTAGACTCTTCCACCCCCATTAATGCTGGTCGTTGTAAAGCAGCGTATTCAGTTCGAACCACTTCCTTCTCCTTCTCCTCTACCTCATGGAGAATGTTCGCAGCCTTCCCACTCTACAGAATAAAAATTAACACACACACAAAAAAAAACTTTCTCATTGTACAGTTGGCCGCACTCCCGCGAGGGCCACCTTAGTGTTGGCAACGCTGGCCGAGATAGTAACCGCGAATCATTAGTAGTGAGCTCTGATCGAAGCATTCACAGGACTGAGGGAGGGAGCGGGTTTGAGGTGGGTAGGTGGGTGCCTGTACACGAGAGGCGAGATATGACGATTGTTGAGGCGACAGAAAAGTGTAATATTTATTAAAAGAAATTTTTTTTTTCGGTGTTACTTTTGCCATCATGAAAAGTAAAAAGATCAACTTTAAATATTATACTGCAAAACAAAGACAACCGATCAAGATTCATAATTGTAGACTTTAATCGTATTTTATTTTATTGTCGTTTCCAAGCAATGGACGCTGTAAAATACAGACAAAAACTGCCTGAAAATAATGAATCAGAATGCTGTTTATTAATCACATGTAACAAATGTAAGTTACTTCATCCGGAATGTGGCAGCTGCTGACACCACTGGCACATATCAACATCGCCCATATCTAGCGTTATGTAACAAGCAGTTTAAAATCGCATCGTTGCGTCATCGCATCGTGGAGTTATCAGGGCTCCCATTGACCTTCACATGATAGCACATTAAATATATATATATATATATATATATATATATATATATAGAGAGAGAGAGAGAGAGAGAGAGAGAGAGAGAGAGAGAGAGAGAGAGAGAGAGAGAGAGAGAGAGAGAGAGAGCGAGAGCAAGAGCGAGAGAGAGAGAGAGAGAGAGAGAGATCACAAATTGTTTAAAGCCTCATTGGTCAAGACGCCCATAATTTCATTTTTACAAACAACCATCTGTTGCCATCGTGTCCGTGCCTCTTTGCCTATCTCGTACTATGTAAATTTTTACATAGCAAAATCTGACTATAGCATTTAGCGTTTAGTATCATTAATCAGAATGTAGAAAAAATAGTAAGGTAAAAGAGTGATACAGCATCCCTAAATGCGGTGTTTGTTGTCGGGTGTTAGGAAACGCTTGATAAGGAGGATACGGAGGTGTGTGCTAGGGGTGTCAGCAATTACCGCATGCAGTATTAAGGATTCACATTTGCTATATTCAATAGCATTATACTTTATGGTTTCCAAGCATTAACTGTGCCACTTTTCACAGCGGTAATAACTTGACAATAAAGGTATTAAAATATATATGATTTGTTACCAGGTATTGTAGATTTTTATTATACATAGCTTCCAGCCTTCCACTCATCTGTTTCAGACGTCATCCCTCACCTCTCGTGCATAGGTATCCCCCCACTCTCCTCAAACCCCCTTCCTCCCCCCCAAACTCTCTCTGTACGACTCTCTCTTACTGGCTGTGGATGCTTCGAACGCATCTCTCTACTAGTGTTTCAGAGTCAATATCTTGGCCAGCGTTGACAACGCTGTGACCCTCGCGGGAGTGCGGCCAGCTGTACATAGTTGGATTTTTTTAAATCTTCGTAACCTGCACCCTGACTCAATATCTGATTAATAGAATGTGTTATTTCTAACTGAAATATACATAATTTACCCTTAATCCCTTTATCCATCGTTTTTATCATTTTTGTTACGCCTACCCTATTTTTCCCATATACATTTTGTTTGTGGAGAGGATGGAGAGTGAGAGACTGACGAGGAAAGTGTATGTGAGTGAGGTGGAGGGGGGGAGAGGGAGGGGGAGGCCAAGGATGAGATGGATGGAAGGTTGGAGTGGAGAGGTATATTAGAGAGGGTGGTGTGAGCTGGGAGCAGGGCAGTGAAATGGCGGGGGACAGGGCGACATGGAGGCGATTTGTTTGTGGCCACCCCTTACGGGATTAAGGCGTCTGGCAATAGATAGGTAGATAGACATTCTGTGTGTATTTTTTTTAAGCATCTCGACTTGGAAATACATTACTAGGCTCGCTGATGTATCATATCCCACTCCTGTGCTTCTCTGATCTAGTTTTTGGATCTTGCCTGCCCCATTTTTGACCCGGTAGTGGGGAAAAGGGCTTAGAGGGATGCGCGACATGGTCCATAAATAACACTCCATTACAAACTCACCTGGAGATATCTTGTGTGTTGCGGATACGACTCTTTCCGCTGTGCCGGCGTGAGCATGGCAGTGAAGGTAAGAAATAAATAAATAATGCAGGCTAGATATTAATGATGAGAAAGTCGTCCCTACAACACACGAGAAGCCGTCTGGCGGACTGCAAAAGGAGCGTTATTTAAGGGCCACTGTGTGTGTGTGTGTGTGTGTGTGTGTGTGTGTGTTCTGCTTTTGTGCTTTTCTGTTCCATTTCGTAGATCCCATCCTTTCCATTTTACTACCGATAATGGAAAGGGAGATAGAATGATTTTACTGATGATATTTTCTCTCCAGCGAAAACAAGACGTGCGAATGTGAAATTTGACAGTTTATCCCCTTGAATCCGGTAAAATATTTCTTACCATACTGCCATCCCAAAATCTTTTTTTTTTTTTTTTTCAGCTAAATTCTGGCCTTTGATAATAATTGGGTTGATGAAGGCTATACATCTCACAATGCAGGTCATAAAACAATGGAGGTAATATATCTCTTGATGTTAATAAAGTCATCTGAGAAGAGAAAAAAAAAAGACATGCTACCAAACTGAAGGGCTTAAAAGAATATTACTTAACCCTTTGACTACAAAATGTTTCTCTGTAGTGTATAAAACTTGTCAGACATTTACCAGAATATAAACCAGCACTTATCTGCCAATGCTTTGAAAGGGGAAAGTGGATCTACTTTTACTTTTCACTTCCTAATAGCTTTTTCCTTCTTAATGAAATCGTTTGTAGGTTGTGAGCAAGATATTTTGTTCTTAAATATCGCAGTGGAAGGGTTGATGTGTTTATCTCGTCATTTTCTTTAGGTGAAAAGGTAATCTACTGCAGCTGGTAAATTAACTCCTTTAAACTACTGGGGTTTGTATGTTATATTCCTGTTACAAGATGATTTTTTCTTGATCTTAGGACAGAAACCTCGTAGTGAAGGGATTAGGAAGAACAAGGAGGATATACCGGGGAGTTCGGGGGGCTGGGGGAGAGGGAGACGTGGAAGTTGTTGGGAGCAGAGAAGCGGGTAGCTGAGGAGGAGGAGACATAACGGGGAGAGAGGGGGCAGAGGGAGGTTGAAGACAGTATTCTTCCCTCCACCCAGTAAAGGTGAGTGATTTAGAGAAGAGGTAAGAGCTCCTTGGGATGTGGCCACTCAAGTGCTCTTGTGTCACTCCCGATATTGTACTTGATTTAATACTCTTGTGTCACTCCTGATATTTGTCCTTGATGTAATATTCTCGTATCACTCCCGATATTTGTACATGATTTAATACTCTTGTCACTCCCGATAACTGTACTTGATTTAATACTCTTTTGTCACTCCCGATATTTGTACATGATTTAATACTCTTGTCACTCCAGATACTTGTACTTGATTTAATATTCTTGTGTCAATCCCGATGTTTGTTCTTGATTTAATACTCTTGTCACTCCCGATATCTGCACTTAACTCTTGTGTCACTCCCGATATTTGCACTTAACTCTTGTGTAATTTTGTACTTGATTTAATATCTTATGTCACTCCCGATATTTGTACTTAATACTCTTGTGTCGCTCCCAATGTTTGTACTTGATTTAATACCCTTATGTCACTCCCGATATTTGTACTTAACTCTTGCGTCACTCCCGATATTTGTAATGGTGTTGTTGATAACACGATAATATAAGTTATATCATGGCTGGGGAGATACTGTATGTGTGAGGAAAACTGTGTGTGAAGGGGTGGGGGTGTCATGCTGGACCACATGGATAGGAAAATATTCCTGTGGGCAACTTCGCTTAGTCTCTAGGCCTCGTGCGACCATCTTGTCTGTTTCAGTTAACTTGCAGCAAAATGCTGCCAAAAACTTCATCGGAGTTTAAAATAAGGCCAGAACATTCATTTTTCAATTGCGTCCACCTGTTCGAAAGATGCCTAAGTATTCATGACGTTCAAAGAAATTCAGCAGACGGGCTGCAAGAGGATATATGCTGAGACTTGTTTGAATAAATTCTTAATACTGAAATTAGTGTTCATTATATGTATTGTAAAAAACAAAGCAAAATCCTTTGATGTGAAAATAACTTCTATACTAAAGCTGCAAGTATGGGGAATCAAATAAAAATGTATAAGGCAAGTGTTCCATCTTGCTCTCAAGCAAATGGAGAAGATTATTACGTAGGAACGTTAAACTGTGTACTCTGGAGACTTAACATTATTTGTATTCATACTAATTTCTGCTTAACCAGTGTCTAGCCTTTATTTGCGCTTACTGTAGCCGATTTTGCCAGGCATCACAGTTCTCTTTGTTGCCACTCAGTTATACACATTCAGTTTTGTCATCACAGCGTTCTTGCTACTACCGCGCGCGCGAGAGAGGGAGAGAGAGAGAGAGATTACGGAGAAAAAAGAGGAAAAAATAATACGGAAATAGAAAAGGGATGTGAAGAAAGATATGAAAAAATGAGAGACAGCACAGGGTATGGGAGGCATTATTATAAGTGAAAAGACGTAACAAAGTGTGGGAGGGAAGGAATGGAAGAAGAGTACTGGAGAGCGAGAGCCACGAACTGGTTACGGAGGAAGAGATGAATTGATCTGGGGAGAGCTGGAAAGGGAAATGGAGGGAGAAAAGGGGGATGGAATAATACTGTTAGATAATTTAAGGAAAAAGGAGGGAAGAAACGAGAACAAATGAAAGGAGAGGGTAGGAGAAAGAAAGAGGGTAGATAAAGGAAAGAGGGAAGGGAAGGAGAGAGCAGGGAGGGATGGAAGGAGAAAAGGAAGGACAGAGGGAAAGGCGGAGAGTACCATGTGCAATTGTGATATATATCCATAGATAATGGGTATACAGAGTGCGTTCAGGTATTCCGTGATTTTGGTTAGGCACAGTTTTCTTATATCTGTCTTGAATGTGGAACCACATTGGACGTCGATGAGCAGTGCAACATACGAGTATTCTGTTATGACTTATACTGTCGCGTCTGCAGAAGGTGGAGACAGGACGAAAATGTTTTGTAGGGCTAGTTTACAGGACGAGAGGTTGAAGTTGCGTATACCACCTCGTAAAAGATATAATGGATGAAGGAATAGCAGAGGATGGAAGGAGACAAGAAAGGAAGGGAGAAGGGAGAGAAGAGGTGAGGAGGAACAGAGTTCTAGTGAGGGAGTGACGGGTGGAATTACATTATGAAATTACAAATTTATGGATGAGTGAGGGAGAGAGGAGAGAAGAAGGGAAGGTGGAGGAAGGGAACGAGGGAAAGAATGAGAGAAGAATGAAGCAAGGACGCAGCGTTGCAGCCAAAAGGAAAGATAGGTTGGTGAAATAATATAAGATTAAAAAATTCAAGAAGAGAGAGAGAGAGAGAGACAGACAGACAGACAGAGACAGACAGACAGAGACAGAGAGTCTACTCGTCCATGGGTCTAATTTTTGTAGCTGTCACTGATGATCTACTTTGTTCCTGATTTGCCTTTTTTCTTCATCTGCCTTCAGTCTCTGCATCTCCAGTTTGTGATTATATTGCATCTTCCTCATTTCCTCTTCATGTTCACGTTTCTCCCTTTCATGCGTAAGCCGCTTCCTCTCACGCTCACCAAGGTCCTCTTCCTGCACCTTGCATATGTACTCAAGCATCTCCCGGCTCGCGAATTCCGACCTCAGTGCCTCTGTCGCAAGGGCCTCTTTTGTCGACATCTTGAGGTTGGAGGCACAGTGCTCCCTCAACTGTCTTCCCCGGCCACAGCTGGTAACCGCTTTCAATTCTAAGCGTAAACTAATTCCGTGTTACACACCAATCAGTTTCACTAAGCACAACAGAATTATATTATCAATGGTTTTGTTTCTCTTGTAAGTTGTAGCTAGGGTAGTCAGTCAGGTAAATTATAATAACGGCATAACAAACAATGATCAAGCTCTGTGCACACCAAATATAGGCTGTGTATGCAAAAAAAAAAAAAATGAAAATCTGCAACAGCACTTGTATTTCACCCTCACCCTGTATCCCTCACACAAACTTACAGTTATCCATAGAATGTCGTTCCTGTCCGGGAGCCAGTTTGTTCTGGCAGGGGGTGTTTCCTCTCTTCTCTTTAGAATAGCCCAGATAAGGATAAGATGGAGCCTCTGGTGTGTGTAGTGAAACCAGCTACAGAGTTGTATTACCAGTGATTAATAGAGTTGTCTCATTATCAATAATTATTATGTCATTAATCAAGGCTCACTAAACTGTTAAGTATTCTGTACAATTTAGAGAAAGAACAGTAACGGTGGAAAATGTCAGGTTCATGGGGGAAATTGTCACAATTTGTTTACAAGGTGCAGAGTCATGAGATTCTCATTCATCAACCTTTCACACCACAAAGTAACTCGTTGTGCAATGATACTCAGTGGAATTCCTAACGACCATCCACCATTTAAAACACCCTCAGTTTTATCACGGCACTTCACTACTAGCCCTAATTCCTTAGCACTAATTTCCAGCACCTGACACTTATGCATTGGAGAAAGCAGTTGCAGTTAGCTGGGGTCGCCCTTGAGAAGGCCAGACTGTGTCAGTCAATTAATAAAGTTTTTTTTGCTAATGTTAAATAGCAATTGGGCAGGGGAGGAGGTGTAATTACACTCAGGTGACCTGGTGCAAGACTTAGTACACTGGAGACTCGTATGCTCGTAGGCTAAGAGGGACCAATGGCGGAGGAACAGGACGAATAATACTGATTAACACATCTCTCTTTGTGAAAGTTTTAGAAATCTGATATTCCCTCGAGGGGAAATAGGGTGAATGTATGGTCGACGCTGCCATCGCTCTGCGCTCTCTCTCTCTCTCTCTCTCTCTCTCTCTCACACACACACACACACACACACACACACACACACACACACACACACACACACACACACAGTACATTTAATTACAAATAATGAATCTGATCTTGATGGCTAAGCGACTTGAACCCAGGAAATGGAATAGATGGTTGTTTAAATCGAATCGGATCCCATACAAAGAAGGCTTAAATCCCCTTTACTGAGGTCGGGCTTGGAGGCTGTGGTGGGGTGTGGTGGTACTTATGGTAGAGGTGGTAATGGTTGTAGTGGCTCTGTTGGATTGTGGTGGGGGTGATTTTGAAAGTTTTCATGTTACGTTCCTGATTATGATGAGTGTGGTAGTTGTAGTTGAAGGTGCAGTGGTAAATGGACTCTTAATAACGGCTTAATGACCAGCTCATGCTGCCCTTATTGTTAGTCGCATTTTCTTGCTTGGTTTGTTTTTTGTTTAATGGTCTCAGGCACTCCTACCCTTCAGAATAATCCAACTTCGACCAAACCTGGACACAATGATCAGCATATGACCTAGTTGTGTCCGTAAGGTATTGGTTGCTAGGCAACTACTCTTTGCCTAACAAGGCCAAAAATACTCTTTTTTTTAGTACTTTTCACGTTATGAGCTGCAGAAGCATTACTATTGGATATAGAAACTTTGACTTTTGGGGGGCATAATTTTGAGGTCATTCCCTAACGGAAATGTGTCATCCATTTTTCCCCTCTCTCCTCTAGTTTCCGAGTGGCAACCCTGCAAAGATGGCCTCAGTGTCCCTAGCAACCAGTGGAGCTTTTCAAAAATGCGCCCGTAGTTCCCCAGTGGCTCAATGGAATTGAATGAAAGTTTGCATCCTAAAAGATGCAAACTTTCATGGGAGGCGGTGGCTCAACCGGTAGAGAGGTGGCGGCTTTACTGATCTACCAGAAGACCCGCCGACATGTCGTAAAAATACCCCCGCTAATATCAATGCACCAGTCCTGTATGAGACAACCCTAGCATGTATTCAATATGGACGGTGGGTGTTAGCGCCGAAGTGGTGACATGTAGAGGTGTATGGTATGTAGGAGGACTGCTGGGCCTTGATAGCAGGCTGTGAAGCCTATGCCCAGAGTCGGACACATAAAAAAAAAAAAAAAGAGAGAAAAAAAAAGACATTGACTAGTACTACAAGTTTCTATCGTTCACCTATGTGCTACCTTAGCCAGGTCAGGGGTCAAAGAGCATTAAATGTGAAAATGGTGAAAACAGCTAAAATCACGACTATGCTCGCGTGAAATGCTAGGGCACCGAAGATTATTAAGCCCGGGACATGATTTTGGGGTGGAACGTTGCACTGGAATACCTCCACACGTGTCGACACTCACTGCCAGTCGCTGGTAGTGCCACCTAGAAGTTGTACCTCTGGGGGGCCATTCTGCGAATTTCAAGTTCCCTAGCTCCACAGTGGGTAGATGGAATCGAATGAAACTTTGCTTGCTTATAGATGTTAATGAGTCCTACAAGTGTGCTTCGTTCATGCATGATCTATATGCGCAACGTCAGAGGCTGAAAGTCATAAAGTTCAGAAAATATGAAAGGCACTAAGATTACAACCTTGCTCGCACGAAATGCTAAGACTCCGAAGATTATTAAGTCAGGGCCATGATTCTTGGGCGGAATGTCGCACTGGAGTACCTCCATATAAAAATGACTTTTATTTCTGAAATACACTTCCGGTCACTGGCAGCACCACCTATAATTTGTACCTCGGATAGGCCAAAGCTTGGTCCACTAAGAGCTGGCCATCATCGCCTACTGGCTTATTGATTTTGGTTGTGGTAGTTCATATGGAGGTGGCAGAGTGCGTTTTAATGGTTCCTTGTTGACTGTGGTGGTTGTGATAATTTTTCTGTAGTTTTCAATTATTTAGTTGGGTGTAGAACTCTCAAAAGAACAAAATATTTTTGGCTGTGTTGGGTGTATTAGTCTTAATAGTACAGTATGTTGTTGGTTGTGGTGAGTGTATGAGTCTTAATAGTACACGACAGTATGTTGTTGGTTGTGTTGGGTGTATGATAATTGATAGTACAGTTGTGGTGGGTGTATGAGTCTTAATGGTACAGTATGTTGTTAGCTGTGGTGGGAGTATAACTCTTAATACTGTAGTACACTTTGTTGTTGGTTGTTTTAGGTGTATAAGTCATAATGATACAGTACTTTGTTGGTTGTGTTCGGTGTATAGGTGTTTAATACGATTGAGCAAGCGATGTTTATTTTCAGTTAAGCTTGGAAATGAGCAGCTTGACCTGGCCTGTCCCCATCCGACCGTCTTGCGAAGCAGAAGCTAATAACTTTACTCCAATGCAATGCAGAGTTGAAATTCTTTCTGCATGTTATACGTTCATTCAAAAAGTTTTGTTATTAACTAAAATCTCACCATAAAGGCATAGCAACCCCTCAAAATCTCGAGTTTTCCAAGGAAGTGTGTGTGTAATGTGTGTTTCTGCTTTAGTGTGTGTGTGTGTGTGTGTGTGTGTGTGTGTGTGTGTGTGTGTGTGTGTGTGTGTGTGTGTGTGTGTGTGTGTGTGTGTGTGTGTGTGTGTGTGTGTGTGTGTGTGTGTGTGTGTGTGACAAACTGTCTTTCTCTCCAGTATATTTTTCATTGTTCACCTACCATCATGAAATGATGTCAGAGGGAAATTGTGATAATATGGCTTTCTCCCGCTCGTTACGCGCCCACAAAACGCACTGTACATTTAGTACAGTTTGTTGTTAGTTGTGATGGATGTATAAGTTTTAATAGTACAGTACAATATATTGTTGGTTGTGGTGGGTGTAGTATTCTTCCTAGCACAATATGTTGGTTGTGACAGGTGTAGAAGTCTCTATAGTACAGTATGTTGCTGGTTGTGGTGGGTCTGGTAAAGTTGGTGAACTATGGTAGCTGTGGCCAGTGTTATGGATTGTAGTGGAGGTGATAGTGGCTGTGTTAATGGTATTTGAGACTGTGATGGAAACGATAGTGATATTGATGCTGACTGTTGTCATTATTTTGGTTATGATAGTTGAGGCATGCATGAGAGTGGATGTAAATCTGAAAGACTTGGGATGAGGTCATCGAGTGTGACCGCAGGCATAAGGGACTGAAAAGAGAGGCTGTTAGAGGTCGAACAGCATGGAGATCCGCTGTCTGGTAACCAAAGCCGACGCATGCAAGTATATAGCAAAAAAGAAAAATCTGATACAATGTGTAATTATTTTTCTGATAGTAATAAATGATGTTCCTTATAATATTGTCTTAGATGATAGGATCTTGGTTGTAATTATTCCATTTACTACGTTAACGTCTTCAGTATTCTATGTATCTCCTGGATTTATTTCTCTTTTCTATTTTTCTTACTTTTCGAAATGCAAAATATTACATATAACCTTCATTAACGCCCACATTACTAGAGATCCTTCTTATGTTTCATAAAATGTCCAGTTGGCAGTGCAGTAACAAAATTACCACAATGAAGAAGTTAAAACAAATAAGATGACATATAATATTCTATCTATGTCTTGGTCAACAACGATTCTGTGAGAGCTGGTGTCCACAACAGGACCCGCAGCCGTTTCTGCCACTGCTCAGTAATGACACCTTTTCCCACGAAACACCACCCATCGTTATATGGCACCTTGGCTCTCGATCTTGTTCTCTGTGTGTCTCCTTGTCCACCCAACCATCTCATTCTCACACACTCTCCTGGAAGAAGCAGCCGTAGCTTTGTAGGTTTTTGTTGTTGGGAAAGTTGATTTTGTACAACTCGGTTGGGAGAGTAGTTAATTTTTTCTATTATACTGTATATATTAATGAGTTTATATCCATTGCTTATGGGCACACACACACACACACACACACACACACACACAACAAAATTTCTTCAGGAGATCTCTGGTAGCGCCGGCTGAAGGGACCAGATACCACCAGTTATCTGGGGTCATGACAGCACTTACAACAACAGTGATAATATAAGTAACAAGATCATCGACAACAACACCAAAGACATGAACACCAACGTCATCGTCAGACCCAAGATCAACAACAATAACAACATAAAAGCTGCAACAAAAACAGCAAGGAGAGTAACCTGGTAGGAAATATCAGTGTCAATAGTTGATGTAACAGCGTGAGTTTGGTTATATTGGTAGTTGCGACAGTTTTAGTGCCCTGGCTGTAGCAATATTTATCAGTTATTGCTGCCGTGCTGCCGTTGGTAGTGATGGCGGTGTTGTGGTGGTGTTGTGGTGTTGGCTCAACTCCGAGCACATCCATACAAAACAACATTATAACTATTGGACATTGTTAGCGTAGTTCACAAGGGAAAAATATACACTGAACAGAAACTGTATAAAACTCCGAGCGGCAAGCACCCTTTCCCCTGAGGTATTTACAGTATACTATATATATATATATATATATATATATATATATATATATATATATATATATATATATATATATATATATATATACAGTATATACGCTCGCGCAGGAGTCCTCTACCAAGCCACAACACAGCACAATCACTTCCCCAGAATGAAATATTAGAACTCCACTCAGTGCCAAAAGCCTGTCATAAACAAGAAAAATCAATATTTATAACATTTACATTCGTGACACCTCCCACGACGCACAAGTGCAATATAACTCTCATCTACTCCAAACACAAACACGTAACTATTATAATGTAATATTTGTGGAATTTAATACTAAAAACATTACCTTGTCCAAAAGCAAAGCAACCGCCGAGGCCTCGACATTGCTTCATAACAATATTTACAGTACATTCTCAGTTACATCTGACAACACACATTCATACCACACCGCGCAAACCGCACCTCCTCATCCCAAGACATCACACTGTGTTCTCCAACACTTGCACTTAGCACTACCTGGCGAACGGAGCTCAAGCTCGCTATAGATGATCTCCCCATTATTATTACCATAGGAACACACACAAACCAGAGCAATTACGCCTCGGGTACACAAACTACAAGAAAGCAACTTGTGCAAAATTCACTGAAGAAACTGAACACTTAGGCACACGAAATAACACACCCATCACAAACATTAATAACCACATTACAATGTTCAGGATCATCATTCCCAACACTGATAAGCACCACCTTCTACGAGGCAAGAGAATACATTGCAACACAAACATTACACTAGCAGGTTACCAATTAACTAGAAAATATGAGAAGATACAAGTAGCCATACAGAGAGAGAGAGAGAGAGAGTAGCGGAGAAGTACTGCGCAGTACATAAAAACTTTGACGTGCGAATAGATAGACAGAAAGGTAGACAGATAGATCAAATGATGAAACACGACCAACTTCTGTCTTGAGAAAAGAAGGTAAACAAAATGTAGTATATTGTGTTAAAGAAAAGGGCAAAAAAATACCTAGTATTATTATTTTTGTCAACATAATTAATTAGATATCAGTTTATTAAACGAACTCTGATTAAGTGATGTTGTCTTACTTTAGTCTTGCTAACGCCAGACATTTAGTCAGGTTAGGAGACGGTGCTGGATCTGGTGAGGGTAGATACAGCTTCCAGTAACTCCAGCTTCATAAGAGGCATTCCCTAAGCTGAGTAGAATCGTCAGGAAGTGGCAATATTAATCCACACAAAAACGTGATAATTTTCACAAAGTTAAAACGAAAATAAAGTTTTGGTGCAAGACAAAAGGATATACTGTAATGAGATTATATCAGATGAGATCAGTTCTGTTAGAGACACTGAATACCTCTCTCTCTCTCTCTCTCTCTCTCTCTCTCTCTCTCTCTCTCTCTCTCTCTCTCTCTCTCATTGGAGCCCAGTGTCCCCAGTATTGGACAGAACTGGGAGGTTTCAAATCTTAATAAAGCAGGGAACCCCAGGGTAGGAACCTATGAGCTTCACGACTATGAGCCGATAGGCGGAGGCCGGTACGCTTAGGACCCTCCCGGAACAGTGCCTCACCCAGCAACTCTGGGATCCAATGGGTTAAATATATATATATGTGTATATATATATATATATATATATATATATATATATATATATATATATATATATATATATATTATATATATATATAAAATGTATATATATAAATATATATATACATATTTATATATATACGTATATATATATATATATATATATATATATATATATATATATATATATATAGATAGATAGATAGATAGATAGATAAATAGATAGATAGATAGATGGATATATATGTATATATATTTTTATGGAACAGAGAAAGATAATGTACACTTTAAGTGAGAATACTAAAAATCACTACTGTCCCGTAAAGTTCCAGGTTCAAAACAAAGAGTTAGGTAAAAATACAAGTTAAAGTTTAATGCTCAAACTAACAACAAAACATTCAGGACTCATAAGGATAATGTAATGGCAAAAAAACAGGTTAAATATATGGTTAACTGCAATAGCCTCTATTAACACGAAATTAGCAAGAGTAAATTTACCTAAGTCAGTCCTGATAAAATGAAAATACACTGGGTAATGCTCAGTTAATGCAAGATAAATTATTACAGATACAAACTATTATGAACAATGGCTAACAATAAGAACCCTACATGAATTACAAAAAACCTCACTAGGCCTACAAATTAACAACTTATGCTATACAGTACAAGAACAAAATGCAATAACACTTATACTCAAATTACACAGCTGCTAGATGGTTGGAGACTTCCTGAGCACTCACAATAATAACTGTACAGGGGAGGACAGAGATGTGAACAAAATGAGGAGCAGATCTAAGTGGCAAAAATGCAGAGACTGAGCTCATTATATAGGGGCCGGCAGAGCTTGTTACAACTTGTAAGAAGGACGCGCAAATGAAGCCATGGGGACAAAGAGTTGAAAATCCTGCTCTGAACAACAGAAAGAACGACTTACTCTACTATAACGGTAGAAGGGGGGACTGAGGCAGAACACGCTCGTGATAAAACATGCAGCATACTGTGCGTTAAAATTACACAAAGGATGATGAAATCATAGGCTATGTAACACCTCCCCACAAAGAAAAAGAAATTTACAAAGGAAATTTCTTATTATTCTAAAACAATCTGTCTAAAGTCTAGATAAGCAATCTGCAATAACATTTTCTTTCCCCTTGACATGTTGTATGTCTAATGAATACTCCTGAAGAAGTAGACTCCATCTTGTCAATCTCTGATTTTTATCTTTAAACTTACTAAGGAATTTCAGTGGGTTATGATCGGTATAAATGACTATGGGGTCAAAACCAGAACACAAATAAAATGAAAAATGCTGTAAACCCAAAATCAAGGCCAAAAGCTCTTTCTCAATAGTTGAGTAGTTCTTTTGAGGTGGAGTGAACTTCTTACTGTAATAAGATACAGGGTGTTCAATACCCTGATCATCCTCTTGCAACAAAACAGCCCCAGCTCCTGTATCACTTGCATCAACAGCCATCTTAAAAGGCTTAGCAAAATTTGGAGTAGCGAGCACTGGCTGACTTAATAGGATAGCTTTAAGTTTGTTGAAAGAGGATTCACAATCATCGGTCCAGACAAATTTAACTCCCTTTTTCAGTAGGTCTGTAAGTGGTGATACAAGAATAGAAAAGTTAAGAACAAATCTCCTGTAATAACCTACCATTCCCAAAAATCTTTGTAGCTCTTCCTACCTTTAGGTCTGCGAAGATCACTTATAACCTGAACCATAGCTGCTGGTGGTGCAACATGTCCTTCACCAATTACGTACCCAAGGTACTGAACTTTAGCTTGACCAAACTCACACTTTGATAAATTAGCTACAAGATTAGCATGAACCAAACGCTCAAGAAATTTACTGACATGGCATAGGTGATCTTTCCAGTTGTCACTGAAGATTAATAAATCATCAATACAAAGAACACACCCTGCCAAACCCTCTGTTACAACATTCATGAGCTTCTGAAATGTGGCTGGCGCATTCTTCATACCATATGGCATTACAGAAAATGCAAAAGTCTTTCCTAGTGTTACAGAATATGAGATCTCCCTAGCACGTTCAGTCATAGGTACTTGCCAGTATCCCTTTAACAAATCAAACTTACTTATGTACCTAGCCTTTCCGATCTTGTCTATGCAATCTTCCACACGAGGGAGAGGGTAAGTGTCTGTTTTGGTTATCTGATTAACACGTCTGTAGTCGATGCAAAGCCGCTGTGACCCATCTGGCTTAGGGACTAGAGTGACAGGAGAACTCCACTCGCTCTGACAGGGCACAATCATCTTGTGGTCCAACAGGTAGCCAAGCTCCTTCTGGATGAGAGGAACTTTCACTGGGATCACACGGTAAGGAGGCAATTTAATTGGCTTTGCGTCTCCAACATCGACATCATGCATCAACACAGTGGTTCTTCCTGGAGTGGCACGGAACACTTGCGGGTACTCCTGCAGTAATGCCGAAAACTCCTGCCTTTCCTCGGGAGGTAGATGAGAAAGCTTAGTCTGGAGAAAATGCATGATATCAGGATTCTTCCCCAAACTATCACTCAGGCTCATGCTGCATGGGAGAGCTTCACTTGCAGACTCGGGTGGAACAGCTACAGTGCAGAGTGAGTTATTTTCGTCCCGCCTGTGATATAACTTTAGCATGTTGATGTGACAAAGTTCCTTGTTCTTTCTACGATCTGGTGTGGCGATGACATAGTTGACATCACTGAGTTTCTTCTCCACGAAATAAGGACCACTAAACTTGGCTTGAAGAGGTTGCCCATGCACCGTTAGCAGAATCAAAACCTGATCTCCTGGCTGAAAGTGGCGTAACCTGGACTTCTTATCATACCAAGTCTTCATCTTCTCCTGAGCAGCTCCTAAATTCTCTCTCGCCAGATGTAAAGCAGTGGACAGCCGTTCTTTGAACTTCATCACATACTCCAGCAGGTTGACATCATCTTCCTCCGACAGCCAGCATTCCTTGAGTAGCTTAAGGGGTCCTCTTACTTCATGGCCAAACAGTAGTTCAAAAGGTGAGAAGCCCAGTGATTCATTTGGAGATTCTCTTGCGGCAAACACAACGAATGGAAGACCTTTATCCCAGTCTTTCTGATGTTCCAAACAGTATTTCTTGAGCATCGATTTGAGTGTTTGATGATATCTCTCCAACGCTCCTTGGGTCTGGGGATGGTAAGCTGAAGACGTGATCTGGGTGATGCCCAACTCTTTCAGAGACTGCTTGAAAACATTTGACATGAAATTACTTCCCCGGCCTGACTGTACCTCCTTGGGCAGACCAAACTTTGTGAAGAACCCTAGCATTTCCTTAACCACGTTCTTTGCTGAGATATTTCTAAGTGGAATGGCTTGAGGATAACGAGTAGCCATATCAATCAGGGTCAACACATAAGAAAATCCTGAAGAAGTCTTAGGAAGAGGGCCCACAATATCCACCAACAACACGGGTGAATGGCGCCTCAAAAGGAGGAATGGGAACTAGAGGTGCAACCTTTTCGGTCTGATTACACTTCCCCACAACTTGACAGGTGTGACGAGACTTACAATACCAGGAAACATCCCTGAAGATACCTGGCCAGTAGAAGTGTTTTAAAATGCGTGCCACAGTCTTCCTCACTCCAAGGTGTCCTGCCAAACTGGAATCATGAGCCACTCTAATGATATCCTGCCTACAAACACGAGGGATGACAACTTGATGTACAACCTCCCATTCACAGTCGGCTGATGCTGTTGGGGGTCTCCACTTCCTGATAAGTACTCCTGACTTTATATAATAACAAGTAGAAGCACCAGCTGACTCTTCCTCACTGCAAGCAGAGTTGGCTAGACCTTTCAACTCAGGGTCAGCAACCTGCAACTCAACCAACTCTTGACGAGACAAATTATCAACACTACGGGGTACTGCCTCATCTGGTGAGTGGTCCAAATTAGCAAGAAAAGTGTCAGCTAGGATAACATCATCATCATCATTATCCTCTAAGTCACCAGTAACTTTAGACTTAGCCCTAGTGACAGGACATGCAGGGAACACATCAGGGACATTACAATCCTGGGCCGCAGCCACTGGCTCACTAGACAACTGAGGAGCTGGACACACTTGACTTCCACCAATATCATTTCCAAGTAAGAAAGTTACACCTGACATTGGGAGTGTCTCAACCAACCCAACCATAACCGAACCATTAACAAAACCAGACTCTAAATTCACTCTGCACAGAGGGACAGAGAAGTAATTATTCCCAACACCTTGTAAGATTACAGTTTCATCAGAGGAATTAACATTAGAGCCTAGAACACTGGTCAGCATAAGGGATTGGCAAGCACCTGTATCACGATATATTTTAACTGATTTCCTGTCATTACTGTCCAGAGGACTGACAAAACCATCAGACAGGAAATTAGTACATGAACTCTTGAGAGTGTCACCCACGTTACTGCTCAAAAGAGGAGCTCCATCATGAGAATTTAAGTTACCCCTCAAAGCAGGTTCAGTTAACTCAGTTAAAGAATTCTGGGACCTCTCAAGGGTGGACACTAGACCAATTGACTGAATATTTAAAGACTCCTTTTTGTTCACATCACGCTGTCTCCTGAAACATTTCTCCGTAGTATGACCAAGCTTACTACAATAAGTACATTTACTTTTCTGAAATCTAGAGGTGGAGCTGGTATTTACTTCCTGAGAAACATCATCTTTATTCTCTTTCCTGTTACCTGTACTCTGAGTAGAGGCAACGTACTTACTCTCCGCTTTCCTTTTTTCTTTAGAATATCTCTTGTAGTGAGAACATATTCATCAGCTAAAACTGCAGCATCAGACAAATTATCTATTCTTCTTTCATCAAGATATAGGCTTACATCTTTATAAATACACCTTTTGAAGTCCTCCAGCAAAATCATCTGCTTAAATTTATCAAAATCAGAATCCACATTCTTAGAATTTAACCACTGCTCTAATAGATCTTCTTTGATTTTTGCATACTCAACATGGGATTGCTTATCTTGCTTATAAGTTGTCCTAAATTTTACTCTATAGGCTTCAGGAACAAGCTCATAGGCCTTAAGAATCAAGCTCTTAACTACATCATAATTATCAGATTGATCCCGAGGCAAAGATGCATAAGTTACTTGAGCTTTACCGGTGAGAACAGTTTGAAGGAGTACTGGCCAATACTTTTTGGGCCAATTAAAACCTGTAGCTACCCTCTCAAACAACTAAAAATACTTTGTTAAATCAGATTCATTAAAAGGAGGGACAAGTTTAACATTTTTAGCCACATTAAAATCATCAGAGCTAGATGATCCAGTTCCACCTTGTTTCATGCGATACTCATGGTCTGCCTGAATCCTAGCAAGTTCAACTTGTGCCTGAAACTCAACCTCCTGAATACGAGCCTGAGACTCCGCCTCCTTAGCCTGAGACTCAGCCTCCTTAGCACGAGCCTGAAACTCAGCTTCTTTAACACGAGCCTCCTGCTGAGCTAGCTGTAACTTAGCTATTTCAATCTGCGTTTGCTCATTTGGAGGAGTTACATTAAACAAACTTTTATGAATCATGCTAACAATTTGATCTTTAGAATGATAAGAGTGAACTGCAATTCCCAATTGTTGAGCAACAAGCTTAAGTTCATTCTTTGTTCTGTTTTCTACATCACACACTGTCTGCACATTTGACAAAAAATCTTTAGCTTCATCAAGCGTAGTAATAGTAGACATCATGAATAAATCACAGTCACAAAATATCAAGCAATATCCTTATGATAATATCCTGAATATCCTGATAAGTGGTCGCCAAATTTATGTTACGGAACAGAGAAAGATAATGTACACTTTAAGTGAGAATACTGAAAATCACTACTGTCCCGTAAAGTTCCAGGTTCAAAACAAAAGAGTTAGGTAAAATTACAAGTTAAAGTTTAATGCTCAAACTAACAACAAAACATTCAGGACTCATAAGGATAATGTAATGGCAAAAAGGTTACATATATGGTTAACTGCAATAGCCTGTATTAACACGAAATTAGCAAGAGTAAATATATATAAGTCAGCCCTGATAAATGAGAGAACCAGATAATACTCAGTGAATGCAAGATATATTATTACAGATACAAAATATTATTAAAAAATGACTGACATAAAAACACATGAATCACAAAAACCTTACTAGGCCTAAGAATTAATACCTTACGCTACATAGTACAAGAAAAAATGCAGTAACAGCTATACTCAAATTACACAGCTGCTAGATGGTTGGAGACTTCCTGAGCACTCATAATAATAACAACTGTACAGGGGAGGACAGAGATGTGAACAAAATGAGGAGTAGATCTAAGTGGCCATTAAAGTAGAGACTGAGCTCATTATATAGGGGCCGGCAGAGCTTGATACAACTTGTAAGAAGGACGCGCAAATGAAGCCAGAGGGGACAAAGAGTTGACACTCCTGCTCTGAACAACAGAAAGAACGACTTACTCTACTATAAGGGAGAAGGGGGGGAAGTGAGGTAGAACACACTCGTGATCAAACATGCAGCATACTGTACGTTAGAATTACACAAAGGATGATGAAATCATAGGCTATATATATATATATATATATATATATATATATATATATATATATATATATATATATATATATATATATATATATATATATATATATATATATATATATATATATATATGTATATATATATATATATATATATATATATATATATATATATATATATATATATATATATACAGTATATATATATATATACAGTATATATATATATATATATATATATATATATATATATATATATATATATATATATATATATATATATATATATATATATATACTGTATATATATATATATATATATATATATATATATATATATATATATATATATATATATATATATATATATATATATATATATATATATATATATATATGTGTGTGTGTGTGTGTGTGTATGTATATATATATATATATATATATATATATATATATATATCTATATATATGGCATTTTTTTTGTTTTTATGTGTCCAACTCTGGATATAGAGTTCATAGCCTTCTTTCAAGGCCCAGTAGTCCTCCTACATGCCATACACCTCTACATGTCACCACTTCGGCGCTTAACATCCACCGTCCATATTGAATATATGCTATACATTCTAGAGCTTTCTCATACAGGACTGTTGTATTGGTATTAGCGGGGGTATATTTATGACATGCCAGCGGGTCTTCTCGTAGATCAGTAAAGTTTGATTTTTATGAAATTCAAATCCTTTAACTGTTCCCTACCCGAGCGGGGGAAGTCCGGTAGGACTACAGGCCACCTCTCTACCGATTGAGCCACCTCCTCCTCCAAATGCTGGTCGGCCGTTGCGAGTTTGTATGATGTTAGTAGTTGGGGATCCATTACGTAAATGGATGAACTTAATCCTTATCGTCATTTTATATGTCCCTCTCTCTCTCTCTCTCTCTCTCTCTCTCTCTCTGTATGTATACAGTGTATTCGGAATTTTGGAAGATGGAAGATACCACTGAAAGGCTGTTTTCATAACTATATATATATATATATATATATATGCACAGTACACACTACACTTCCTATTCAAAATTCAACAAAAATGGCGTCTCTTCATCAAGCCTTGGAGTCCCCAGGGGGGGACCATAAATGCCCCACCATCCGCCCCTCTCCCGATGACGACTCGACGTGCCTGGAACCACTGTCTGACTCTCTTCTTCATTTCTGCAACATTCACGGCCTTTCCTCTAACTTTCACTCTGTTGAGCACCACCTCTCCTCCTCTAAACCTCACCTTCTTTTTCTAACGGAGACTCAGCTGTCTGAGGCAACTGACAGCAAACCCTTTTCTGTATCCTCCTACTTTCTCTATTCTCATTTCAAAGCCAAAGGTGGCTGTTGTGTATATATACGCAACAACTTATCTTGCTCTCGTGTTCCTGAACTCGATTCTTCTGAATTCTCTACACTTTGGCTTCGGCTTTCCTGTCATTCTCTGACTAAATATATCTGTGCTGTTTACTTATCCCCTAATTCTACTGACTATCAAAAATTCTTCGACTATCTTACTTCTACGATGGAACACATTCTATCCATTTCTCCTTTCTCTGAAATCTCCATTCTAGGAGATTTCAATGTTCACCACCACCTTTGGCTCTCCTCTCCTTTCACGGATCCATCTGGTGAACAAGCCTACATCTTTTCTACCCTTAATGACCTAGAGCAGCTTGTACAGCACCCTACCCGTATCCCTGACCGCCTTGGAGAGAGCTCCAACATACTTGACCTCTTCCTCACAACTAATCCTTCTGCTTACTCTGTTAATCTTTTCTCTCTGTTGGGCTCCTCTGATCACAACCTTATTACCTTAACCTGTCCTATCACTCTGGTACGGCCTGTGGACCCTCCAGGGAAACGTCGTCTGTGGCATTTTGGAGCTGTGGACTGGGAGGCCTTCAGGCAGTACTTCTTTGATTTTCCCTGGAATGATCATTGCTTCCATGGCCGGGAGCCATCTGAGTGTGCCTTGTGCATTACGGAGGTTATTCTCTCGGGCATGGAAGCATACATTCCTTTCTCATATCCTTTGACTAATGCAAGAAAACCTTGGTTTAATCACGCTTGTTCTACTGTACGCAACAAGGAGAGGGTCTACAAAAGGTACCGGAGCCAACCCACCCCTGAATCACATCGTCTTTACGTTTCTGCCCGGAATCATGCTAAGTCTGTTCTTCACTCTACTAAAAATAATTTCATCCATACTAAATGCTCTCAACTCTCCAACTCGAATTCTTCCTCGTTCCTTCTGGCACCTTGCCAAAAATCTTTCTAACAACTTTACCTCATCATCCTTCCCTCCTCTTTTCTACTCTGATGGTTCTGTAGCTATTTCTTCTACTGATAAAGCAGATCTCTTCGCACAGACTCTCCTCCCATTTCACCTTAGACGATTCCGGTGCTGTTCCTTCATCACTTCCCCCCTCTGACTTCCTCATGGCTGACATTAAAATTTCTTCAGTTGATGTATTTTCTGCCATCACTGGCCTCAGTACTAACAAGGCATATGGGCCTGATGAGGTCCCTCCTGTTGTTCTCAAGAACTGTGCTTCTGTGCTTACACCCTGCCTAGGCAAACTCTTTCGCCTTTGTCTGTCAACTTGTACCTTTCCTTCTTGCTGGAAGTTTGCTCTCATTCAGCCAGTCCCAAAGAAGGGTGACCACTCCCAACCCTCCAACTATCGTCCAATTGCTTTAACGTCCTGTATTTCAAAAGTTTTCGAGTCAATTCTCAATAGAAAAATTTTAAGGCATCTTTCCTATCACAACCTTCTTTCCGATCGTCAGTATGGGTTCCGTCAGGGACGCTCCACTGGCGATCTTCTCACCTACCTTTCAGACTCCTGGTCATCCTCCTTTCGGGACTTTGGCGAAAGCTTTGCCATTGCACTTGACATCTCAAAGGCTTTCGATCGAGTCTGGCATAAATCTTTAATCTCCAAACTGCCTTCCTACGGTTTCTATCCTTCTATCTGTGCCTTCATCGCTAGCTTCCTTTCTGGTCGTTCTATAGCCGCTGTTGTAGACGGCCATCGTTCTTCTCCTAGATCTATCAACAGTGGTGTTCCTCAGGGCTCTGTCCTTTCACCAACTCTCTTCCTTTTATTCATCAATGATCTTCTAAGCTGTACATCTAACCCTATCCACTCATACACTGATGACTCCACCCTTCACCTTTCGATTCAGTTCCCGCAACACCCATCTCAACAGTTACTTCAAGAAACAAGGGATGAGGCTATGGCACACCTAATGTCTGACTTGGCTCGTATCTCTGACTGGGGTAAAAATAATATGGTTGTTTTAATGCATCTAAGACTCAGTTCTTACACCTATCAACCCGACAAAATCTTCCACAGGTATACCCACTAATGTTTAATAATATTCAGCTTAATCCTGCATCATCCTTGAACATGCTTGGGGTTTCATTTACTCGGGACTTATCTTGGAAAGATCATATTACATCTCTTGTAAAATCTGCTTCCAAGAGATTGGGTGTGCTAAGCCGACTCCGCTCTTTCTTTACCCCTGCACAGTTGTTGACTCTATACAGGGGTTTTATCCGCCCCTGTGTGGAGTACAACTCTCATGTGTGGGTAGGCTCCCCACATACAGCTCTTCTCAATAGGGTGGAGTCAAAGTCTTTTCGTCTCATTAACTCTCCTCCTCTTACTGACTCCCTTCAACCTCTGTCTCTTCGCTGCACTGTTGCATCTTTATCTCTTTTCTATCGCTACTTTACGAGTAATGGTCACTGTTCCTCTGAACTGTCTGCTTGCATTCCTCCACCTCTACGACGGGCGCGTAGCACCCGTCTGGCAGCAAACTCTCATCCCTTTTCTGTCCAACTCTCTAACGCAAGAGTTAACCGTTACTCCCAGTCTTTCATTTATGCAACAGGTCAGCTCTGGAACTGTCTCCCTCTGTCTGTATTTCCTGCTGCCTATGATCTCCAGTCTTTCAAACGCAGTGTGTCCAGGCATCTCAAAATGATCGGATCTTGATTTTGGCTCTCTGTTGTATTTTGTTTTTCTCTTGGAGGGAACTGTTACTGCGGGCTCATGGCCTTTGGTTCCTTCTTCCTCGCATAATATATATATAAGACCCACCATGATTGCCGAAAGAGATGAGAAAATGTTCCTGAATGATTGCCCTTAGGAAATATTTTTGGCGCTTTACGGCTACATCTTGCTGTTTATAGGAAAAAGTCCTGTATCCGTAGAAGGCATATTTACGACAGTTTCATAATTATATGATGTCCAGCAACTGGTTCATTAGATGAGAGAAAAACAGTTTGGGTGCTCCTCAAGCAGGGTAATTTACAAGCTATAATTCCCAAGAATTTTGCACCCAATTTCAGGTAAAGTATCGAGTTCTCACTCTCTTCAACGATTAAGCAGAATACCCGAACGACACAGACACACATAAGAAGTTAAAGCAATTAATGAACCACCTCCAAACTTTAGAGAATAGTGAGAGAACACTCTAGGTGGAGATACACTTGGCGTGCGCTCTTGAACAAACACCGCCGAAAAGACATTCGCGAGCGTTTGCGTATATGATGCCATACGTCCCCGTGAGCATTGGTCCATGCCCCGGGGCCTCCGCTGTACAAGTAGGCTTCAGTGTCCCCGCTGCAAACACTCAAATACCAGAATGTCAAGGGAAGAGACGGCAGTTACATGTGCTGGAATTACTGTCATACGTGGACTACTGGAGGAAAAGATGTTCCGAGGCGCATTTGAATATTCATATATGCTTGGTTATGTTCCATTATGCTCGCCAGATCGGCTATGCATCCCTATTATCTGTGTTCGCTATAGCTTTTTCACTTTCAGTCAAAAGGTGTAACTTCACCCTAAATTTAACAGCCTGAAGAAATATGAAGCGTTGGAAGAATGAAGCCAAAAATGGGATATGCGGGCAGATTAAGAAAATAATGAGATAAAAGGCAGAACGAAACAAAAATCATTAAAATAAAAGGCAAACTCTTGCTCCCCCAGAAATCTGAAAGAAAAGTGAGGTAGACGTCTGACAAAGATCTGAGGAAATAATGTGGGGCGTGTGAGGGGAAAGAGGAAGTCACGTCTGGGAGTTTTCCTGACTGGTGGGGAAATTTGCCCAATTTACTGATTCTCTGACCTGTGACTGGAATATTCTGCCACTGTGTGTGTGTGTGTGTGTGTGTGTGTGTGTGTAATCCACAGTCCTATCACTAGCTGAGTCGCCTGGCCTCGGCGTTATTTGATATGCTGACTGTGATTGCACGTGTGTGTGTGTGTGTGTGTGTGTGGAGGGAGGCGGAGGTCACACATCTCGCACATCCATGCATGTACAGTACATTATGTGTTTCTGTAAAGCATGTGTATTCGCTTATGTTCCATTCATAAATTATATATATATATATATATATATATATATATATATATATATATATATATATATATATATATATATATATATATATAATTTTCTTTATCCTGCGGCTTTTTGTGAGCAGAATATTAAATGCGTAACTTTGTAGCTTTATGTGAATAGCCTGAATATATATATATATATATATATATATATATATATATATATATATATATATATATATATATATATATATATATATATATATATATATATATATATATATATATATTGTTACGGAACAGAGAAAGATAACGTACACTTTAAGTGAGAATGCTAAAGAGTCACTACTGTCCCGTAAAGTTCCAGGTTCAAAACAAAAGAGTTAGGTAAAATTACAAGTTAAAGTTTAATGCTTAAATTAACAACAAAACATTCAGGACTCATAAGGATAATGTAATGGCAAATAAACAGGTTAAATATATGGTTAACTGCAATAGCCTCTATTAACACGAAGTTAGCAAGAGTAAATTTATCTAAGTCAGCCCTGATAAAATGAGATACCAGATAATACTCAGTGAATGCCAGATAAATTATTACAGATACAAACTATTATCAAAAATGACTGACATAAAGATCCATACACGAATTACAAAAACTTCACTAAGCCTACAAATTAAACTTATGCTATACAGTACAAGAAAAAATACAATAACACTTATACTCAAGTCACACAGCTGCTAGATGGTTGGAGACTTCCTGAGAAATTCACAATAATAATAACTGTACAGGGAAGGACAGAGATGTGAACAAAATGAGGAGCAGATCTAAGTGGCAATGATGCAGAGACTGAGCTCATTATATAGGGGCCAGGAGAGCTTGATACAACTTGTAATAAGGACGCGCAAATGAAGCCATGGGGACAAAGAGATGACAATCCCGCAAAGTATAACAGAGATGACGACTTACTCTACTATAACGGTAGAAGGGGGGGACTGAGGCAGAACACGCTCGTGATCAAACATGCAGCATACTGTGCGTTAAAATTACACAAAAGATGATGAAATCATAGGCTATGTAACACCTCCCCACAAAGAAAAAAGAAATTTACAAAGGAAATTTCTTATTACTCTAAAACAATCTGTAAATGGCATTACAGAACATGCAAAAGCCTTTCCTAGTGTTACAAAACATGAGATCTCCCTAGCACGTTCAGTCATAGGTACTTGCCAGTATCCCTTTAACAAATCAAACTTACTTATGTACCTAGCCTTTCCGATCTTGTCTATGCAATCTTCCACACGAGGGAGAGGGTAAGTGTCTGTTTTAGTTATCTGATTAACACGTCTGTAGTCGATGCAAAGCCTCTGTGACCCACCTGGCTTAGGGACTAGAGTGACAGGAGAACTCCACTCGCTCTGACAGGGCTCAATCATCTTGTGGTCCAACAGGTAGCCAAGCTCCTTCTGGATGAGAGGAACTTTCACTGGGTTCACACGGTAAGGAGGCAATTTAATTGGCTTTGCGTCTCCAACATCGACATCATGCATCAACACAGTGGTTCTTCCTGGAGTAGCACGGAACACCTGTGGGCACTCCCGCAGCAATGCCGAAAACTCCCGCCCCTCCCTGGGAGGTAGATGAGAAAGCTTAGTCTGGAGATCATTCATGATATCAGGATTCTTCCCCAAACTATCACTCAGGCTCATACTGCATGGGAGAGCTTCACTTGCAGACTCGGGTGGAACAGCTACAGTGCAGACTGGATTATTTTCGTCCCGCCTGTGATATAACTTTAGCATGTTGATGTGACATAGTTGCTTGCTCTTTCTACGATCTGGTGTGGCGATGACATAGTTGACATCACTGAGTTTCTTCTCCACGAAATAAGGACCACTAAACTTGGCTTGAAGAGGTTGCCCATGAACTGGTAGCAAAATCAAAACCTGATCTCCTGGCTGAAAGTGGCGTAACCTGGACTTCTTATCATACCAAGTCTTCATCTTCTCCTGAGCAGCTCCTAAATTCTCTCTCGCCAGCTGTAAAGCAGTGGACAGCCGTTCTTTGAACTTCATCACATACTCCAGCAGGTTGACGTCATCTTCCTCCGACAGCCAGCATTCCTTGAGTAGCTTAAGGGGTCCTCTTACTTCATGGCCAAACAGTAGTTCAAAAGGTGAGAAGCCCAGTGATTCATTTGGAGATTCTCTTGCAGCAAACACAACGAATGGAAGACCTTTATCCCAGTCTTTCTGATGTTCCAAACAGTATTTCTTGAGCATCGATTTGAGTGTTTGATGATATCTCTCCAACGCTCCTTGGGTCTGGGGATGGTAAGCTGAAGACGTGATCTGGGTGATGCCCAACTCTTTCAGAGACTGCTTGAAAACATTTGACATGAAATTACTTCCTCGGTCTGACTGTGCCTCCTTGGGCAGACCAAACTTTGTGAAGAACCCTAACATTTCCTTAACCACGTTCTTTGCTGAGATGTTTCTAAGTGGAATGGCTTCAGGATAACGAGTAGCCATGTCAATCATGGTCAACACATAAGAAAATCCTGAAGAAGTCTTAGGAAGAGGGCCCACAATATCCACCAACACACGGGTGAAAGGCGCCTCAAAAGGAGGAATGGGAACTAGAGGTGCAACCCCCTCGGTCTGATTACACTTCCCCACAACTTGACAGGTGTGACAAGACTTACAATACCAGGAAACATCCCTGAAGATACCTGGCCAGTAGAAGTGTTTCAAAATGCGTGCCACAGTCTTCCTCACTCCAAGGTGTCCTGCCAAACTGGAATCATGAGCCACTCGAATGATATCCTGCCTACAAACACGAGGGATGACAACTTGATGTACAACCTCCCATTCACAGTCGGCTGATGCTGTTGGGGGTCTCCACTTCCTCATAAGTACTCCTGACTTTACATAATAACAAGTAGAAGCACCGGCTGACTCTTCTTCACTGTAAGCAGAGTTAGCTAGACCTTTCAACTCAGGGTCAGCAACCTGCAACTCAACCAACTCTTGACGAGACAAATTATCAACACTACGGGGTACTGCCTCATCTGGTGAGTGGTCCAAATTAGCAAGAAAAGTGTCAGCTAGGATAACATCATCATCATCATTATCCTCTAAATCACCAGTAACTTTAGACTTAGCCCTAGTGACAGGACATGCAGGGAACACATCAGGGACATCACAATCCCGGGACACAGCCACTGGCTCACTAGACAACTGAGGAGCTGGACACACTTGACTTCCACCAATATCATTTCCAAGTAAGAAAGTTACACCTGACATTGGGAGTGTCTCAACCAACCCAACCATAACAGAACCATTAACAAAACCAGACTCTAAATTCACTCTGCACAGAGGAACAGAGAAGTAATTATTCCCTACACCTTGTAAGATTACAGTTTCATCAGAGGAATTAACATTAGAGCCTAGAACACTGGTCAGCATAAGGGATTGGCAAGTACCTGTATCACGATATATTTGAACTGATTTCCTGTCATTAATGTCCAGAGGACTAACAAAACCATCAGACAGGAAATTAGCACATGAATTCTTGAGAGTGTCACCCACGTTACTGCTCAAAAGAGGAGCTCTATCATGAGAATTTAAGTTACCCCTCAAAGCAGGTTCAGTTAACTCAGTTAAAGAATTCTGGGAACTCTCAAGAGTGGACACAAGACCAATTGACTGAATATTTAAAGACTCCTTTTTGTTCACATCACGCTGTCTCCTGAAACATCTCTCCGTAGTATGACCAAGCTTACTACAATAAGTACATTTACTTTTCTGAAATCTAGAGGCGGAGCTGGTATTTACTTCCTGAGAAACATCATCTTTATTTTCTTTCCTGTTACCTGTACTCTGAGTAGAGGCAACGTACTTACTCTCAGCTTTCCCTTTTTCTCTAGAATATCTTTTGTGAGTGAGAACATACTCATCAGCTAAAACTGCAGCATCAGACAAATTATCTATTCTTTTCTCATCAAGATATAGGCTTACATCTTTATAAATACACCTTTTGAAGTCCTCCAGCAAAATCATTTGCTTAAATTTACCAAAATCAGAATCCACATTCTTAGAATTTAACCACTGCTCCAACAAATCTTCTTTGATTTTTGCATACTCAACATGGGATTGCTTATCTTGCTTGTAAGTTGTCCTAAATTTTACTCTATAGGCTTCAGGAACAAGCTCATAGGCCTTAAGAATCAAGCTCTTAACTACATCATAATTATCAGACTGATCCTGAGGCAAAGATGCATAAGTTACTTGAGCTTTACCGGTGAGAACAGTTTGAAGGAGTACTGGCCAATACTCCTTAGGCCAATTAAAACCTGTAGCTACCCTCTCAAACAACTGAAAATACTTAGTTAAATCAGATTCATTAAAAGGAGGGACAAGTTTAACATTTTTAGCCACATCAAAATCATCAGAGCTAGATGATCCAGTTCCACCTTGTTTCATGCGATACTCATGGTCTGCCTGAATCCTAGCAAGTTCAACTTGTGCGTGAAACTCAGCCTCCTTAACATCAGCCTCCTTAGCACGTGCTTGAAATTCAGCTTCCTTCACACGAGCCTCCTGCAGGGCTAGCTGTAACTTAGCTAATTCAATCTGCGTTTGCTCATTTGGAGGAGTTACATTAAACAAGCTTTTATTAATCATACCAACAATTTGATCTTTAGAATGATGAGAGTGAACTGCAATTCCCAATTGTTGAGCAACAAGCTTAAGTTCATTTTTTGTTCTGTTTTCTATATCACACACTGTTTGCACATTTGACAAAAAATCTTTGGCTTCATCAAGTGTAGAAATAGTAGCCATCATGAATATATCACAGTCACAAAATATCAAACAATATCCTTATGATAATATCCTGAATATCCTGATATGAGGTCGCCAAATTTATGTTACGGAACAGAGAAAGATAACGTACACTTTAAGTGAGAATGCTAAAGAGTCACTACTGTCCCGTAAAGTTCCAGGTTCAAAACAAAAGAGTTAGGTAAAATTACAAGTTAAAGTTTAATGCTTAAATTAACAACAAAACATTCAGGACTCATAAGGATAATGTAATGGCAAATAAACAGGTTAAATATATGGTTAACTGCAATAGCCTCTATTAACACGAAGTTAGCAAGAGTAAATTTATCTAAGTCAGCCCTGATAAAATGAGATACCAGATAATACTCAGTGAATGCCAGATAAATTATTACAGATACAAACTATTATCAAAAATGACTGACATAAAGTTCCATACACGAATTACAAAAACTTCACTAAGCCTACAAATTAAACTTATGCTATACAGTACAAGAAAAAATACAATAACACTTATACTCAAGTCACACAGCTGCTAGATGGTTGGAGACTTCCTGAGAAATTCACAATAATAATAACTGTACAGGGAAGGACAGAGATGTGAACAAAATGAGGAGCAGATCTAAGTGGCAATGATGCAGAGACTGAGCTCATTATATAGGGGCCAGGAGAGCTTGATACAACTTGTAATAAGGACGCGCAAATGAAGCCATGGGGACAAAGAGATGACAATCCCGCAAAGTATAACAGAGATGACGACTTACTCTACTATAACGGTAGAAGGGGGGGACTGAGGCAGAACACGCTCGTGATCAAACATGCAGCATACTGTGCGTTAAAATTACACAAAAGATGATGAAATCATAGGCTATGTAACAATATATATATATATTTATTTATTTATATGCTGGAGAAATTTTTTTCCAGAACTGAGTAGTCCCCGATCTGCAGTGGAGTGTGACAGATATTTTTAATGTTCACATAGTCGTTCAGTGTAAACACACTGTTGGAAAGAAATACGAGAGAGAGAGAGAGAGAGAGAGAGAGAGAGAGAGAGGGTAATGTACAAAAAGGCACGTCTACAAGATTATTGGGCATCGCTTGTGTTGATCATTGTAATGAATTGTCGGTGGGAAAAGATCTTGTAAGCTTGCTGGACTGATGCACCATCCCTGATGTTGATTCACTGTAAATAGCGTGTTTCGTCACCATACTTTGAAACCAAGGGGTAGAGTCCTCGGGCACCACAGGAGCCCTCTGACCGTGTGGAAGGGTGTTAACAGGAAAAGCGGTGAAGGATAGGGGTATACGAGAGTTCATAAGAGTACGGTACGAATTAGTTGCGAGCCTATTGGTCTATTATGAAGGAAGCTACTTGAGTAAATCTAATTACACTTGAAATCTAATTGAAGTGTTTGCAACGAGGATGGAAAATAGGGAAGGCTGTTCCGGTATAGAGGAAAAGGGAATTATGGAGAAAAGAGAAAGCGGAGGGAAAGAGGAGTTTAAGTGACAGAAAACAAGGTGTTTAGTGGGAAGAGAGGGTAAGAAGAAAGGAAAGACACTGACGAGGTAAGAAGTAGATCCGGATGTAACGAAGGAAGAAAAGGAAAAGATAATGAGAGACAGGTCGTAGGAAGTAGGAAAGGGGAGAGATGCAGGAAGGTAGAGAAGATCAGAGGATAGAAAATGAGGGAGAGTTATAAAGGTGATGGGAATGAGAGGAAGAAGCGAAGGAGAGAGGGAAGGAGAAGGAGGAGGAATGTGAGAAAGGGAAGGACCAGAGAGCTAAAAGGAAAGGGTGGGGGGAAGGAAAGAGAGAGAGCAAGAGTAAAGAAAATCTATCTATCTATCTATCTATCTAGAGAGAGAGAGATAGATAGATAGATAGATAGATAGAGAGAGAGAGAGAGAGAGAGAGAGAGAGAGAGAGAGAGAGAGAGAGAGAGAAGGAGGAGGGTGTAAATAATGAAAGAAGGACGACAGGCTAGTGAAAAGGAGGTATGGGAGGTGGGAGGTTGTAATTGAGAGCGGAATGAAAGAGGGAGAGAGTGAACAGAAAGGTAGTAGGTAGGGAGGGAAAGAGGGAGCGAAGTCAGGAGTGTGAGAATTGATGGAAGGAAGCATTGTATGGAGTAACATTTGCTCTATAATGTCAGAATTACTTATTCATTGCTTTCGCCACTAAGTGTCATTACTATTTATCAGACCAGCCTCATACAAAGCAACCTTCTTTTCCCAAGGTGGCTCCTCTCCGAGTGTAGTCCCTCGTGTACGGTAACATCATTCTCGTCTAGTTAGTACGCTGCTTTTTTTTTCCTTGTTTCGAGACGATGCTTCTTATCATTTAAAGATTTTCGTACTGAGGAGGTTGATTCCCTCTCCTTGAAAACTCTGTATGATGGCGTCTATTTCTGTGTTTACTTTTCTTATCTGTACATGAATATGGGAAGGAAGAACGAGTAAAAGCAGAGGATGGAAGGATGTTAATTGAGATGGATGCAGTAAGGAAGAGATGGGCAGAGTATTTTGAAAGATTGTTAAATGTAGAGGAGGAAAGGGTGGCTGAGATTGTGGCGGATGGAATGGTGCAGGGAATAAATGTGTTGGGAGAGTTGAATGATTCTTTGATCACGAAGGAGGAAGTGGAGAAGGCAGTAAAGAAGATGAAAACAGGGAAAGCTGCAGGTATGGATGGGTGTGCTGTGGAATGCCTGAAGGGTGGTGGAGTGACTATTGTTGACTGGTTAGTAAGATTGATGAATGTGTGCTTTGTGAAATGTATGGTGCCAATTGACTGGGCAAGTGCTTGTGTGGTCCCACTGTATAAAGGCAGGGGTGATAAGTATGAATATACTAGCTTTAGGGGTATAAGTCTGTTGAGTGTTTCAGGTAAGGTTTATGGTTGAGTGTTAATTATGAGAGTTAGAAAGGGTGCAAAGGGAGTGATTGGTGATGAGCAGTGTGGCTTTAGGAAAGGGAAGGGATGCGTGGATCAGGTGTTTGCTGTGAGACAAGTGTGTGAAAAGTATTTAGCGAAAGGCAAGGATGAGTTTTGGGCATTCATGGATTTAGAGATAGAGTATGATAGAATTGACAGGGAGGCTTTGTAGACTGTTTTAAGATTGCATGGACTTGATGGTAGGTTACTAAAAGGGGTGAAAAGTTTTTATGTAAATAGTAGAGTGTGTGTAAGAGTGGGAAATGCTGTGAGTGATTGGTTTCCCGTGAGAGTGGGGCTGCGACAGGGATGTGTGATGTCGCCTTGGTTGTTTAATATTTACATGGATGGTGTTGTAAGGGAGGTGAATGCAAGAGTTTTAGGTGGAGGTCTGAGTCTGGTGAATGTTGATGGTGGAGAGTGGAATCTGAAGCAGCTGCTGTTTGCAGATGATACTACACTGGTGGCTGATTCAGAGGAGAGATTGAGACAGTTGGTAGAGGAGTTTAGAAGGGTGTGTGAAAGGAGGAAATTGAAAATTAATGAGAATAAGAGTAAAGTGATGAAGTGTACGAGGTTGGTAGATGGTAGGGGGATGAATATAGTTTTGAATGGCGAGTTGCTTGAGGAGGTAGAGTGTTTTAAATATCTAGGGTCACATGTTGCTATGGATGGAAAAATAGATGCAGAAGTGAAGTTTAGAATAAATGAAGTAGGAAAGGTGCTGGGAGGAATGAAAAAAGTGTTTAGATGTCGTTCACTTAGAATGGATGTAAAGAGAAGGCTGTATGAGGGTGTTGTGGTACCGACTGCATTATATGGGGCTGAAACGTGGAATATGGGTGTAGCAGAGAGGAAAAGTTTGAATGTAATGGAGATGAGGTGTCTGAGGAGTATGTGTGGAGTGACGTGTATGGATCGAGTGCGAAATGATGAAGTGCGAAGGAGAACTGGAGTTGTTCGGGAGATGGCTGGTATAGTTGAGCAGAGGGTGTTGCGATGGTTAGGGCATATGGAGAGAATGGATAATGAGCGATTGGTGAAAAAGATAACTAGATCTGATGTGAGAGGTGTCAGGCTGAGAGGAAGACCACGAATAGGATGGATGGACAGTGTGAAGTGAGCGCTGGATGCGAGAGGGATGTCTGTTGAGCAAGGAAGAGTGGCTGTGCGTGACAGAGATCAATGGAGAGAAATTGTGAATGAATAAGTGATGACGCAGCCCTGAGGAGATATTCTCCCGCATTTGGTCTGATCAGCTAGTCAGGTCAGGTGCGGGTAAGGGGATGGGTCTGTTATGATGTGGCAGGGGTAAACCAGCTCCGCTGTCGGGCCCTGCTGCGGATGTCACTGATTGCATTGCGCAGTTGACCCTTGTGCGGTGTGGTGCGGTGAGGATCTGTCCGTTCTACCCTTTGGGGCTAAGATGTGAATGAACGTGTTTGAATGGATGAGTAAATGGGGAGTGTGTCGTCCTGTCTCGGCTACCTCCCTTTCCTTGGGGGAAGCAGCCTAAGTATACAGATACAGACAGACATGATTCTATTCAAATCAGGGACAAGTTTTCCAGCTGCAAGGGTTAATGTAATTATTACTGCCTCAAGCGATTTGTCTCAATTGATGAGAGACATTTATTATGAAAGTAGATAGAGACATCCCTGCTTACTCCTCAGTATTGTTATTTACCGTTGTCTTATACTTGGTACTGTGAAACGTTGTTATTGGACTGGGAAGGTCCGTCATAGTGAAGGAATAAAAATATGGATTTAAAAAAAAATGCCACTCTTTCTTAGTAATTTCTATACAATGATATTTTTATTCACTGCTAAATCCTTGCAAACTCCGGCCAGTTTCATTTAGCTCAGGAAAGACTCTCCAAACAGAGGATTTAGATAGACCATATATTAACCAATACTAGGGTGCATTACTGCGATGAGAATGTCGCCCAGCAATATGAAGGAAAAATATAATTCCCTTGTGCTGAAGCGGTCAGTCTGATAATAAGGCCTGACACAACGTAACGACAGTTAGATGTATTCATAGAACTGAGAGCTGCGATATGATAGCACAGGTTATGGCAGTTATTTCCTGGTGTGGGGGTTCCAGTGTTAATATGTTGGAAAAGGACAATTGCTAATAAAATAGGTTCAGTGTTTCTAAGTTGTTTACTATTCACGAGGCAATATCACTTTCTCTGACGAAAAGAGGGGAATGCCATGATAATCGATCTTTTAACACACACACACACACACACACACACACACACACACACACACACACACACACACACACACACACAACTTAGATTAATGCATCAAAGACTTAGTTCGTACACCTATCATCCGGACGAAATCTTCCACAGGAGTACCCTCTACTTTTTAACAATATTTAGCTCAATCCTCAATCATCTTTAACCCGCCCCGTCCCGACGACGTATGGGTACGTCACCACGATTTGCATTTGCCAGTCCCGGCGACGTACCAGTACGTCGTGCAATTTCAAGGTACCTAATTTGCACAATTTTCAATTTTCGCACTTGATTTTTCGTATGTATACACGGGACACCTTCCTCTATTCCTGTACAAGATACCAAGCAGGGACAATGCCTTACACTGCATAACCTCCCCCCTCCCCCCCTCACGCCATTGTCTTGGCAAAGGACCTGTTACCAGTGACCTGGCTAGTAAAGTTATTCAGGGCCAGAGTGATTCCCCAATCGATGACAATGTGGAGGACAATGTTTACATAGCATTAGAAGAAGAAACAGCCAGAAATAATGATCAGGTAGTGTGGCAAAAATAGGTCAGGTATGGTGATTAGTTAGTGAGTGAAACAATGCTTATAATGCCTTTATTACTGCTTGAAAACCGATATACTGTCATACTTCATATACATTCGTACCAAGTAAATAAATAAATACTGTTTATGAGTGGATAAAATAGTTACCCTCCCATAGAACTCGTTTTCTTTGGTGCTAGCATGTTAGAAAACCCACTCAGGTAAGGAGGAACTCCTACCTGGATTGGGCACTTTAAATCTCAGGTGAGCGATTTCTCTATGAATTTTCGATGTTTCTCACCAAAAGCGAAGGTTTTAGCCAAAAAAAAAAAAATCGAAAATACCTCGGGACTGGGGGATGTCGGAGGTGCGGAATACCTCGTGACGTGACGGGTTAAAGGTTTCACTCTATCTGGATTTGTCTTGGATGGAACATACTACCTCCCGGGTAAAATCTGCATCCAAGAGATTAGGTGGGCTAAGCCGACTCCATACCTTCTGTACCTCTGCACAGCTGTTGACTTTATACACGGGTGATATTAGCCCCTGCTTAGAGTACAGCTCTGACTGGGAGGGTTCCTCACACACACAGCTCTTCTCAACAGGATGGAGTCAAAGTCTTTTCATGTCATTAACTCTCCTCCTCTTACTGGTTCCATTTAACCTGTGTCTCCTCACCTCACTGTTGCATCATTATCGCGTTTCTGTCACAACTTCAATGGTCACTGCTCTTCTGAACTGTCTGCTTGAATCCTTCCACCACTACGGCGGGCACGTAGCACCCACCCAGCAACCAACTCTGATCCCCTTTCTGTTCAAGACTTTAAAAGTTAACCGCTTCTGAGTCGTTCACGTATGCAAGAGATCAACTCGGGAAGGGTCTCTCTCTGTCTGTTTTTCCTGCTGCCTAAGATCCCCAGTCTTTTAACACATCGAGGACAGCATCATTCTTTCCTAAACACTTTCTTCTTATTGTCTTCACCAAGCTACATGCATATTATTTATCACAATTTTTATTCAGAACTTCTGATAATGGTGTCTGACAACCAGCCATGGAGTCCCCAAGGGGAGACTGTAACCCACCATCATATCTTCTGGAGACATCCTGGGTATTTTTCCGACGCTCTTTCTATTCGCTTCTGCAGTACTTGTGGCTTTCCTGTTAATGTACTATCCAGCGAACACCACCATTGCTACTCGAAACCTGCCTCCCTTTTCCTCACTTAAACTTAGCTGTCTCAGGCAGCTAACAGCATTCCCTTCTCTGTATCCCTCTATCTACTTTATACCCATTTCAAAGCAAAAAGTATCTGTTTCAAGTGTGTGTATGAAGCAATCTTGCTTCTGTGTTCTTGAACTTGAATGTTCTGAATACTCTACTGGCTTTGATTCTATCATTCGCGGGCTAAATATATCTGTGATGTTTACTAATCCCCTAGTTCTGCTAATTGTACTCAAGTCTTTGACTACCTTCTTCCAAAAAAGGAACGGATTCTTTCAGTTCTTCCTTATCTCATCTTAGGTGTTATCAATGCCCAACGCCACCTCTGACTTTTCTCTTCATTCACTTGTCCATCTGGTAAACAAGCATACATCTTTTCTATCCTTCATGACTTACAGCAGCTTGTAAAGCACCCTACTCATATCCCTGATGACCTTGGAAAGAGGTACAGTCAGCAAAAAGAAGAAGAAGAAGAAAAAAAAAAAAAAGATTGCACAGGTAGGCTACGATAATCATATCCGAAATGATCAATATACTCGTAGCGCATGAATCATCAAGAGGATGTATGTATTATCACCTTACAATACATATGATAACAAAATGGACTAGATAATATCACAAGCAGTTCATATATATACCAACATTAAGGAAGTAAGTTTATCAACATTGGGAAAAATCGCCATTCAGTTTGCAATACCCATCACTTGTTGTCTCAAACTGCATCACGTCGCACGGCATATTCGGCCATTTTCTTAAAATAATCCATTTGCTTATACTCTCACAATTTTCTCTTCTGTTAGGCTTCTCAGATCCCATCCTAACTAGGTAACCCGTTCTATCACTCCAGTAGGGTCAGTTTACTTTCCTAAGAAGTGGCATCTGTGGTATTCTGGAGCTGATTTTCACTTGAATGATTATTACTTCCACTGCCAATACGCATTTCAGTGTGCGTCACACATAAAGGAAGTTTGCAGTCCTGCTTCTTACTGGTTGTAAACTCAAGAATACCTGGTTTAATCACACTTGTTCTAATGCTGCCCACAGCAAGGATATGACTTTCACGAAACACTGTAGCCAACTTTCTCCTGAAAGTCAGTGATCTTTCGTTTTTCTCCAGGATAATGAGTGGTAGGTGGGGGCGCCCACCATCCACCCACTTAATATGGTGGTACTCTGTTTTTGGGATAGCCCTACATTGAGTGGAAAGCCAGATGATTTGCTGTAAACCAGGAAAGCATTTACAACGCTGGGTGGTGCCCTTATAACCAACCAAGACGTGTTCCCTACCTGACAACAAGTAGGTTGGTGGAGGGTTAGTGCCGCTCCCAGGAAAACAACTAAGTAAAAATACGAACAACAAGCCTCGGACCAGGACTGACCAAAAGGTGATGACTAAGGACCGAACAAAGGACATAAAACGGATGGCGACGTGGAATGAAAGGAGTGCAAATGATAAGGTGAAAGAGACAGAGATTGTCCAGGTGCTGAAGGGTGCAAAAGTGGATGTAGGTGCATTAACTGAAACTAAATGGTGAGGTGAGAGTGTGACAGAAAGAGAGTATGGATGGGGGATATGTGTGGGAGTAAGTGAGAATGAGAGGGCAAAAGAAGGAGTGTGTACTGTGGTGAGTAACAGATGGAAGGAGAATATATGAGAGTACGGATCACTTGGCTCAAGGATTGTGTGGGTAAGAATGAAAGCTGGACTACAGATGTGGGCAACTGTGTGCGTGTATGGCCAAAGCAAGATCGTGCAAGCAGAGTGAGAAAACAGCTCTGAACAAAATTAATGTGGAAGCATGCATGGAAAAGTTTGAAAGGAATGAGAGAGTGTTTTTGATTGGCAATATGAATGGAACAATAGCGAATGTGAAGGTGGATGGAGTAGTTGGTGAAAGGGGTGTGCCTGCTGAGACAGATGGGGATGGCAGTGCTTTAGTGGACATTTGTGACGGGAGAGGTTTGGAGATAGTCAATACCCTCTTCTGGAACAAAATGATCCATAGGTATACATGGCGAGTGTTGAGAAGGGTGGGTGATGAACGGAATGAACGGAAGGAAATGATTGATTATGTGTGTGTGCATGAAAGGATGCGAAGGTGTGAAATGGATGCAAGAGCATATAGAGGCTGGGGAAGTGGACTTTCTGACCACAACTTGGTGGTGGTGAGAATCAAGGTCCAAGTGAAATGTAGCAGTAGAAGAGGGGAAGGACGGGAGGAAGTAGTATATGCAAGGAGAGTGGAAAGGTTACAAGAGGATGAGAAAAAGGCAGAATATAAGAGAAGTGAAGGAGCGATTGGGTAAGTATGAACTCAAGCAGATGGGGGACGTGGAAGGTGTGTGCAAGATATTCGTAAAAGAAATCTGTGCAGCATGTGAGGTGGTGTGTGGGGTGAAGAGAAGACGAAATGGGGTGCAGGGAACAGCATGGTGATATGAAGAGGTGAGAGAGGCTGTGGCAGAAAAGAAGAAAGCATAGAGTGAGTGGATGAGAAACAGGGGCGTGGAAGAAGTTGAGAGATGGAAAAAAGAGTTATATGCAGAGAGGAAGAGAGAGGTGAAAAGATTAGTAAAAGAGAGTAATAAGAGAGCAGATGAGGAATTTGGAAGGTATTTGAGTGTAAAGTGGAGGGAATGTAAGAAAATGTTCTGGAAAGAGGTAAAGAGAGTTAGACAGGGTGGCAATGAAGTTAGTCTGGGAGTGAAAGATAAAAATGGTAGATTATTAGTGGAGAAGGAAGAAAAAGTGAGCAGATGGAGAGAACACTTTAAGGAAATGTTGAACACAGAGAATGAAAGTAATGCAAGTATAAGTGGCTGGGGAATGGCTGGGAGAAGGAGGGATGTGAGAAGAGAGGAAGAAATCAGTAAGATGGAAGGTGTGAAAGCAATGAAGAAAGTCTAAATGGGGAAAGCTCCAGGAATTGATGGAATGTGTGGTGAAACGCTGAAGCATGGGGGAGAGACAGTAGTAGAATGGATGTGGAAGATGTGCAGATTGGCATGGGAGGAACGTAGAGTCACGGAGGATTGGAAGTCAGGTATAATTATTCCCTTGTACAAAGGAAAAGGGTAAAAAGAAGTGTGTGGTAATCTTAGGGGCATTTATCTTCTTAGTGTAATAGGAAAAGTATATGGTAGGATACTTACTGACAGAGTTAGGGAAATAATAGAGGAATTATTTGGAGAAGAACAGGGAGGTTTTAGGAAGGGAAGAGATTGTGCAGTTCAGATATTCATTCTTAGATCTTTTGTGGAATAATTTGTAGAAAAGGGAAAGAAGTTGTATGCGGCTTTCATGGATTTGGAGAAAGCATGTGGCAGGGTGGATAGACAAGGATTATGGAAAGTATTAAGTGCATATGGAGTAGATGGGAAGTTGTTGAATGCTGTGAAGAGTATATTTGAGGCTGCTAAGGCTGCAGTGCGTGTGGATAGTGAACTGAGCGAATTTCTCCACTTGCAGGTTGGATTGAAACAGGGATGTGTCATGTCTCCATGATTGTTCAATCTGTATATGGATTGGGTTATAAAAGAGATACAAGGTAGGGCAGTGGTTGTCGGAGTGGCCCTAATGAGAGGGGGTAGTGTTTGGAAACTCCCTGTACTGTTGTTTGCAGATGATAATGTGTTGTTAAATGAAAATGAAAGGGAGTTGCAGGGCTTGGTGAATGAGTCTGGAAGAGTGTGTAAGAAACGGAATCTAAAGGTGAATGTAGGGAAGCGTAAAGTTATGGTCTTCAAGAGAAGTGAAGTCAGTGAATGTACAGTGAGGCTGGATGTGGAGGAAATGGAAAAGGTGAGTGCATTTAAGTACAGTCACTATTCGTAATACGATGGGGTTACGTCAGGTCATACCTTAATGTATAACAAGTTTATTGTAAATCGGGAGATTGAAATACATTATAAAAGGGGGATTACGTCAACTCAACTTCCCAAAGTCACCTTCCCAAAACTGAAACAAAAATGACAACCCACCTTAATCACTTCCTGTGTTGGTCCTAGTCATAACCAAGTCGTCCCCTCCCAGAGGCTGGGAGGGGTGAGAGGTGACGATAGCAGGGGGGCACACGTGAAAGAGTGGAAAAGACAGGGCTTTGAAGGGGTGGTGGCACTCTGCAACTGAACCAAAACAGTGATCTGCACTCCGGGGTCGCCTTGCGTCCGCCTGGTGCTTCATACGAACTTTTCCTATGGCAATATCATTATAGCAGGAAATTAATTGTAAATTGGGTTTTGGGATGTAGCTTTTTTTGTTATCACTGTAGCAAATTATCGTATACTGGTTCAACGTATAACGAGTAACGACTGAACTTGGATAGTGTGATAGGTAAGGATGGGAGTTTGGGGGGTGAAGTGCTTGAAAGGGTACAACAAGGAAGACAGGTTGCTGGTTCCTTGAAAGCAGTGATAGGAAACAGGGATGTGAGCATGGGAGTGAATAAGTTACTAAATTACAGTATTGTGATACCAACTCTAATGTATGGAAGTGAAGCTTGGTCCTTGCTGGAGGGTCAGAAGTCAAGAGAACAGTGGAAATGAGTTATTTGAGAGGAGCCTTTGGAGTCACCTGGAGAGACAGACTGACAAATGAGGATGTGAAGGTGCGTTGTGGTGTGGATGTGGACGTGATAGGAAGCGTTAGGAGAAACACACTGAGGTGGTTTGACCATGTGGAGAGGATGGAGAGTGAGAGGCTGACGTGCAGAGTGTATGTGAGTGAGGTGTATGCGGGAGAGGGAGAGGAAGGCCAAGGATGAGTTGGAGGGATGTAGTGGAGAGGTATATGCGAGAGAGGGGTGTGAGCTGGGACCAGGGCAGTGAAATGGTGGGGGACAGGGCTACATGGAGTCAGTTTGTTTGTGGCCACCCCATTTTGGATTAAGGCATCTGGCAGTAGATAGATAGATAATGCTAGGTCTGTTCTTTGTCTTTTTTTTATTATGCAAGGAAGAAGGAACCAAAGGTTAGGAGCCCACAAACCATTCCTTTCAAGGAAAAAAAAAAATCAACAGAGAGCCTATTTCAAGATCCGTTCATTTCGAGATACCTGAACACACTGCGTTTGGAAGACTGTAGATCATAGTAAGTAAGAAATACAGACAGAGGGAGACAGTTCCAAAGCTGACCTGTTGCATGAATGAAGGACTGGGAATAACGGTTTACTCTTGCATTAAAGAGTTGGACAGAAAAGGGATGATATTTGCTGTTAGAAGGGAGGTGCGGTCCCATTGTAGAGGTGGAGGGATGCAAGCAGACAGTTCAGAGGAACAGTGACCATTGAAGAAGCTATAGAAAAGAGATAAAGATGTAACAGTGCGGCGAAGACAGAAGTTGAGGGGAGCCAGTAAGAGGAGGAGAGTTAATGAGATGAAACGCCTTAAATTCCACGTTGCTGAGAAGAGCTGTGTGTGGGGAGCCTACCCACACATGAGAGTTGTACTCTACACAGAGGCGAATAGAACCTGTGTATAAAGTCAACAACTGTGCAGGGGCAAAGAAGGTACAGAGTCGGCTTAGCACACATATCTCTTGAAGCAGATTTTACAAGAGATGCAATGTAATCTTTTCAAGTTAAAACCTGTGAAAATGAAACCCCATGTATGTGTTAGGATGATGCACGATTGAGCTGGATTTTATTAAACATTATTAGGTACTCCTGTGAAAGATATTGTCGGGTTGATAGGAGTAAGAACTGAGTCTTTGATGCATTAAAAACAAGATTATTTTTACCCCAGTCAGAGATACGAGCTAAGCCAGACATTACGTGTGCCATAGCCTTATCCTTGTTTTGTTGAAGTAACCACTGAGATGGACGTTGCGGGAACTGAATGGAAAGGTGAAGGGCAGAATCATCAGCATTTGAGTGGATAGGTTTAAATGTACACCTTATAAGGTCATTGATGAATAAAGGGAAGAGAGTTGGTGATAGGACAGAGCCCTGAGGAACACCACTGTTGATAGATCTAGGAGAAGAACGATGACCGTCTATAACAGCAGCTATAGAACGACCAGAAAGGAAGCTATAGATGAAGGCATATATAGAAGGATAGAAACCGTAAGAAGGCAGTTTGGAAATTAAAGATTTATGCCAGACTCGATCGAAAGACTCTGAGATGTCAAGTGCAATGGCAAAGCTTTCGCTAAAGTCGTGAAAGGAGGATGACCAGGAGTCTGAAAGGTAGGTGAGAAGATTGCCAGTGGAGCATCCTTGATGAAATCCATACTGACGATCAGAAAGTAGGTTGTGATACGAAAGATGCTTTAAAATTTTTCTATTAAGAATTGACTCGAAAACTTTTGAGACGCAGGATGTTAAAGCAACTGGGCGAGAGTTAGAGGGTTGCAAATGATCAGCCTTCTTTGGAACAGGCTGAAAGACAGCAAACTTCCAGCAAGAAGGAAAGAGTTTACCCTGGTAGGGTGTCAGCACAGAACCACGATTCTTGACGATACCAGGAGGGACCCCATCAGGCCCATATGCATTATTAGTATTGAGGTCAGTGATGGCAGAAAATACATCAGTTGAAGAAATTTTAATGTCAGTCATTAGGAAGTCAGAGGGGGGAAGAGATGGAGGGCCTGCACCGGAATCATTTGAGGTGGGATTGGTGGAGAACGTCAGAGCAAGGACATCTACTTTATCAGTAGAATGAATTGCTACGGAGCCATCAGAGTAGAAAAGAGGAGGGATGGATGCTGAGGTAAAGTTGTTAGAAAGGTTTAAGGCAAGGTACCAAAAGGAGTGGGAAGAATTCGAATTGGAGAGTTGAGAACATTTAGTACAGATGAAATTATTTTTAGCAGAGCAAAGAACAGACTTAGCATGATTCCGGACAGAAACATGAAAAGGATGTGGTTCAAGGGTGGGTTGGCTCCAGTACCTTTTATAGACCCTCTTCTTGTTGTGAACAGCATTAGAACAAGCGTGAAGAAACTAAGGCTTTTTTTTACATTAGTCAAAGGATATGAGAAAGGAATATATGCCTTCATGCGAGAGAAAATAACTTGCATAATGAGCAAGGCACATTCAGATGGCTCTCTGCCATGGAAGCAATAATCATTCAAAGGAAAATCAATGAACTACTGCCTGAAGGCATTCCAATCAGCAGCTCCAAAGTGCCACAACCGACACTTCTTTGGAGGGTCCACAGGCCGTACTGGAGTGTTAGGACAGGTTAAAGTAATAAGGTTGTGATCAGAGGAGACCAACAGAGAGGAAAGATTAACAGCGTTAGCAGAAGGATTAGATGTAACGAAGAGGTCAAATACGTTGGAGCTATCCCCAAAGCAGTCAGGGATACAGGGAGGGTGCTGTACGGGCTGCTCTAGGTCACAGAGGATAGAAAAGATGTAGGCTTGTTCGCCAGGTGGATCAGTGAAAGGAGAGGAGAGCTAAAGGTGGTGGCGAACACTGAAATCTCCTAGAATGGATATTTCTGAGAAATGAGAAACGGATAGGATGTGTTCCATCGTAGAAGTAAGATAGTCGAAGAATTTTTCATAGCAGAATTAGGAGATAATAAACAGCACAATATATTTAGTCAGAGAATGGCAGGAAAGCCGAAGCCAGAGAGTAAAGAATTCAGATGAATCAAGTTCAGGAACACGAGAGGAAGATAGGTCGTTGCGTACATGGACTTTTGGCTCTAAATTTAATGTAGAGAATGTAGAAGGATACAGAGAAGGGTTTGCTATCAGCTGACTCAGACAGCTGAGTCTCAGTTAAGAAGGTGAGGTTTAGAGGAAGAGAGGTGGTGCTTAAAATAGAGGAATTTAGAGGAAAGGCTGTGAATGTTGCAGAAATGAAGAAGTATGTCACACAGTGCTCCCAGGCAACTTGTTGAGTCATCACTGGGAGAGGGGCGGATGGTCTTACTTTTAATATTTTGATTTTTTCCAGTACTCTACACTCTCTGACTATAATTCCCCTGCTCCTTCTGGCAACTTGACAAACCTTTTTACAGTAACTTCACTTCGTTCCATCCTCTTTTCTATTCTGAAGGCTCTGTAGCTGTTTTTTCTACTAATGTAGAACCCTTCGCCACTTTTGTTAAAATCCAGTCTTCTCCTCCAGCCTATCGCCAAGCTGACATCCTCATACATATAAATTAAATGAACGATCATTAAGTTGAACGATTTTGGAAGTCAGGAGTGATGCAAATCATTTGCAGCTGTGTATTATGTCAGCAGTTATAAGTTTACCAATATTGATAGTTACTCTGGTGGGAGTTTGAGAACACTGAAATCCCTTTACGTAAATTCTTTTTAAAGTAACTAAACACGATCTCCTTACTTTCCCTGAATAACTGAATAATGTTTAAGTGATAATATGATAACAATGGAATCCTTTTACATGAATCTTCTCAAATACAAACTTAATACGATGTCCTCATTTCCCCTTAAATCAGTACAAACATGCACGTAATGTTATTTGTGATTACCTTATTACGACCTTGTTTTTGCTCTTACTTCTCAACATCACATACTCTAATAACTTCCGTGTCCGAAGCATCATAAGTATAATGAACTGCTTCGAGGTTATCGGAACAGGTTATGATGGGACAGACCCTGACCTGGTAATGGGCAGTGCTCTCGGATCCAGGTGAGCGTTTTTTACTTTAACCATGTCACAGTATTTATCGGAATGGTATGATGATTGTGTTTACATGAACCAGGTGATTATTTTATGTACCCACCAGGTGGCGGCTGCGTTTACTTCAACCAGGTCTATGTACCTATCTATTGCCAGACGCCTTAATCCCGTATGGGGTGGCTACAAAAAAATTGCCTCCATGTCACCCTGTCTCCCTCCATTTCATTGCCCTGCTCCCAGCTCACACCTCCCTCTCTCATATACCTCTCCACTCCATCCCTCTATCCCATCCTTGGCCTCCCCCTCCCTCTCCACCCCTCCACCTCACTCATATACACTCTCCTAGTGAGTCTCTCACTCTTGATCCTCTCCACATAGGCAAACCACCTCAATGTGTTTTTTTCCTAACGCTTCCTATCACATCCATATCCACTCCACAGTGCTCCTTCATTTCCTCATGCGTCAGTCCGTCTCTGCATGTGACTCCACATGCTACTCTCAAATAACTCATTTCCACTGTTCTCACTCTTGACTTCTGTCCCTCCAACAAAGTCCAAGCTTCACTTCGATACTTTAGAGTTGGTATCACAGTAGTGTCATGTAGTAGCTTTTTCACTTTCATGCTGACTTCCCTGTTTCTTAGCATTGCTTTCAGGGAACCAGCAACTTTTCTTCCCTGTTGTACCCTGTCAAGCACTTCACCCTCTAAACTTTCATCCTTACTCATCACACTACCCAAGTACTTAAATGCACTCACATTTTCCATTTCCTCCTCATTCAACCTCACTTTACATTCACTGACTTCACTACTCTCGAAGACCATAACTTTACTCCTCCCTACATTCACCTTTAGATTCCGTTTCTTACACAATCTCTCAAACTCATTCACAAAGCCATGCAGCTTCCCTTCGTCTTCACTTAACAACACAGTATTATCTGCATACAACAGTACAGGGAGTTTCCAAACACTGCCCTCTCTCACCAGGGCCGCTCCAACATCCGCTGCCCTACTTAGTATTTCTTATATAACCCCATCCATATACAGATTGAACAACCATGGACATGACATCCTTGTTTCAATCCAACCTTCAAATAGAAAAATTCACTCAGTTCACCATCCACACGCACTGCAGTCTTGCACCCTCAAATATACTCTTCACTGCCTTCAACAACTTCCCATCTACTCCACATATTCTTAATACTTTCCACAGTCCTTGTCTATCCACCCTGTCATATGCTTTCACCAAATCCATGAAGGCCGCATACAACTTCTTTCCCTCCTCTAGAAACTTTTCCATTAAAGTCTAGGAATGAATATCTGATCTACACAACCTCTTTCCTTCCTTAAACCTCCCTGTTCTTCTCCAACTGATTCCTTCTGCTATTTCCCTAACTCTGTCAGTAAGTATCCTACCATACACTTTTCCTATTACCCTAAGAAGACAAATGCCCCAATGATTACCACACACTTCTTTTTCCCCTTTTCCTTTGTACAAAAGAAAAATTATAACCTGACTTCCAATCCTCCGGGACTCTACCTTCCTCCCAGGCTAATCTGCACATCTTCCACATCCATTCTACTATTATCTCTCCCCCATGCTTCAGCATTTCACTACACACTCCATCAATTCCTGGGGCTTTCCCCATTTAGACTTTCTTGATTGCTTCCACAACTTCCATCCTCCTGATTTCTTCATCTCATCTTACATCTCTCCTTCTCCCAGCCATTCCCCAGCCACTTATACTTGCATTACTTTCATTCTCTGTGTTCAACATATCTTTAAAGTGTTCTCTCCATCTGCTCACTTTTTCTCCCTTCACCACTAATAATCTACCATTTTTACATTGCACTCCCCAATTAACTTCTTTGGCACCCTGTCTAACTCTCGTTACATTTCCTGCACTTTACACTCAAATTCCTTCCAAATTCCTCATCCACTCCCTTATTACTCTCTTTTACTAATCTTTTCACCTCTCTCTTCCTCTCTACATATAACTCTCTCTCTTCTGTCTCTCAGCTTCTTCCACGCCTCTGTTTCTCATCCACTCACTATATGCTTTCTTCTTTTGTGCCACAGCCTCTCTCACCTCCTCATTTCACCATGCTGTTCCCTACATTCCCTTTCATCTTCTCTTCACCCCACACACCACCTCACATGATGCACAGATTTCTTTTGTGAATATCTTGCACACATCTTCCACGTCCCCTGTCTGCTTCAATACATATTTATCCAATTCCTCCTCCAATTATCTCTTATACTCTGCCATTTTCTCATCCTCTTGTAACCTTTCCACCCTCCTTGTATGAAGTAATTCCTCCCGTCCTTCCCTTCTTCTATTTCTCCATTTCATTTGGACTTTGATTCTGACCACCACCAAGTGGTGGTCAGAAAGTCCACTCCCCCAGCCTCTATATGCTCTTGCACTCATTACACACCTTTTCATCCTTTCATCCACACACATATAATCAGTCATTGGCTTCCTTTCATTCAGTTCACCACCCACCCTTCTCAACACTCGCCATGTATACCTATGGATGATTTTGTTCCTGAAAAGAGTATTAGCTATCACCAACCCCCTCCCGGCACAAATGTCCACTAAACCACTGCCATTCTCATCTGTCTCAGGAGGTACACCTCACTCACCAACTACTCCATCCACCTTCACATTCCCTACTGTTCGATGCATATCTCCAATCAAAAACACTCTCATTCCTTTCAAACTTTTCCATGCACACTTCCACCTTTGTCCAGAAGTCTTCTCTCACTCTGCTTGCACGATCTGGCATTGGCACATACACAGACACAATTGCCCACATTTGTAGTCCAGCTTTCAATCTTACCCACCCAATCCTTGAGCCAACTGATCCATACTCTCTTATATTCTCCTTCCATCTGTACAATACACACTCCTTCTTTTGCCCTCTGATTCTCACCTACTCCCGCACATATACCCCATCCATACCCTCATTCTGTCACACTCTCACCTCAGTATTTAGTTTCAGTTAATCCACATACATCCACTTTCACACCCTCAAGCACCTGGACAATCTCCCTTTCTTTCACCTCATCATTTGTATCCCTTGCTTGTCCGGTCCTTAGTCGTCACCTTTTGGTCAGTCCTGGTCCGAGGCTTCTTGTTCACATTTTTAGTTAGTTGTTTTCCGGGAAGGGGCACTAACCCTCCACCAACCCACTTGTTGTTACGTAGGGAACATGTGTTGGTTGGTTATATGGTTACTACTCAGTGCTATAAATGCTTTCCTGGTTTACAGGAAATCATTTGGCTTGCCACTCGATGTAGAGACAAGTGATGGCTGTATTTAACTGAACCAGGTGATGGCTGTTTACCCTAACCAGGTGATGGCTTTTTTTTTTTTAATGCAAGGGAGAAGGAACCAAAGGCCAGGGGTCTGCAAATTGCTTGCTTCAAGACAAAAACAAAAACAAAATAACAGAGTGCCAAATTCAAGTTCCACTCATTTCGAGATGCCTGGTCATACCAGAAGATATGATGGTGGGGGCATTTATAATCTCCCTCTGGGGACTCCATGGCTAGATGTACAGACACCAATTTGAAAATTTCCAAAAAGAAAGTGTTATAAATAATATGCATGTAGCTTGGTGAAGACAATAAAAGGAAAGTGTTTAGGAAAGAATGCTGGTGTCCTCGATGTGTTACCGAAGGAATGAAAAAAGTCAGAAAAGGGAAATGGTCAGGAGCTGAGGTCCTGAAGGCAGTTAAAATGGGATCTCAGCTCTATCTTCAGCTTGCCATTACCCTCGGGAGCACTGCACTCTGTAACTGATGCTAATCACACACACATTAATAATCAAAACACTTTACCCTTTCTCCAATTCTTTAACTTAATTCATGTCAGTTAGTCCCATATGTTGCTACGTACACCCAATTTACCAAAAACACTGCCCCAAACTTTCACAGTTCAGACCGCTTCACTTCCTTGTCTCCTGTCTCACTGCTACATCTTGTGATTTTGCTTCTTTGCCCACTCATTTTAAATTTCCTGTCCCACGAACTCATCGAAGCTCAGAGTTTATTCTAGAGTTTATTGTCTCGTGTGCAAGGAATGCTATACCATTTGCAAACAACAAATGCCTTTTCCTTCCTTGCGTTCCTTTCCCTGCATGTCTTAAACTTTCTTTTCTTCCTAACACTCTAGCATCTACCTGTCACAGCAGTCCGTCCATGAACAAATGAAATGTCAAGTATACATATCACATCCTTGAAGCAATCTCACCTTTGCCTCAAAATATTCGCCATCCTTTGTTGTTTCCACTCCTACGTATACCCAACTTCTCTGTTAACAAGTCTTTACTGCATTTAAATGCATTCTTCCCAAACCCTAAATCTGTAACACTTGGTACAGGTCATATCTGACAACTTTGCCACAGGGCTACCTGTCCCTAAAATGTATTCATTAACCCTTTCACTAAAAGTTGGACAAAATCACCTCTTAATAGTACTGAGGATCAAATGAAAAAGTCGTCTTCCTTATATATATTAACAATGAAAGTGTCCCAAACCACGCAAGCCCTTCACCAGCAACACCAGAACTAAACACCTCTGGTAACATATCAGTTCAATCTCGGTATGCTGGACTGCAGTTTTGGCCAGGGTTGCTTTGTGTGCCATAATTGTTGTGTAGCACAAATATTACAAGTATTCAGCCATCAATTTCACTTAGCTTTATTGCCCGTGATGACGCAAGTGGGTGTGTGTGTGTGTGTGTGTGTGTGTGTGTGTGTGTGTGTGTGTGTGTGTGTGTGTGTGTGTGTGTGTGTAAATTTTGATAGTTTTTTTTTCACTTTGTGTATGTGTGGATGTGGCTGTGTGAAGGTAACTCTTTTTGAGCTGGTGTGGATGCATCTGTAGGCGTGATGTGAAGGAAAATTTTTCCTTAAATATAATACCTTTTTATTTCTTCCATCAAACTCTGGAGTAGTGGTTAACTAAACAGTTTTTATTAATATAGCATTAAAAATAAACTTACATGGTAAATAAACTACCCCTCTCTCTCTCTCTCTCTCTCTCTCTCTCTCTCTCACACACACACACACACACACACACACACACACACACACACACACACACACACACACACACACACACACACACACACACACACGATTTTTATTAATATAGTATTAAGAATAAACTTACATGGTACATAAACTACCCCCCTGACACACACACACACACACACACACACACACACACACACACACAAGAGAGAGAGAGAGAGAGTAGTAGGAGTGGTCGGAAGCATAGCAGCTCGCTCCAGTCTGGGCATACCTAAGTTGTATCTATTTAAATGAGTCAAGCTCGGTATTTGGCTAAATTAAGTGATGATTCAACATAGTAGAGCTAGTAATATAAAAAAGTGTAGTCTAAAGAAAGTAAACAACAAAAATCAGTGTCTAAGGAATTTGCTGAGATACAGTAAGCTAAGTTGCCAGACATAACAACCAGGGTGGGTGCACATGACAGACAGATATGCCGGGCTGTTAGTAGAGATAATCGTTCTGTAAGATGGTTTACTTTTGAAGTGTGGCTCTATAAGATGGTAAGAGAAGGTAAAAAAGTAGATAACAGAATGATGACTTCCACTCAGATCTGGTTGAAATGGGAACTTATGAACTACTAGAGAAGGTTCATAAACAAAAGAAAACTTTTCAAATGGAAATAGAGGCAATTAAAAAGCAATTACCCAAGCACAGTGAATGAAATGAAGAATTAGTAAAGGAACAAAACAGAAAAACACATTAGATGAGCCGTCAATTGAGGTAGATTCGCTAGGAAACAGGAGCAGTGAAATGGCGAGTTCAATTGTCAACCATAAGAGAAAGATGGAGGAGTTCAGAAATGATACAGAGACAATTAGGCAAGCACGCAGTCTGATAGACCAAAGCAGTGATACTGAAGAGAAGCTAACCTAGGAGAATGATATGATGAGAAATTGCAAAGATGAAGTACAAATTACATAAGCTGAAATACCGAAAGTAAAAAAAGATATAGAAACAAAAGTCGAAGAAAAAAATATAAGACAGGAAGTGAATAAAATCATTTTTAAAAAAACTGGTCAAGGAATCAGCAGAAATAAATAAATCTATAGTAATCATGCGAATAGACGAAGAACTAAGAAACAGAAGAGGAGACAAAAAGGAGATGGTAAATATAATATAATAAACATATTAAAGGAAGTATCAAAGGGCATCTGTGCTAAAGATATCGAAGAACATAAAAGGCTAGAGAAATATGAGAGATACAAGTCAAGGCCCTTAAAAGTAACCGTCCGAAGTGTGAACACTGTACAGGAAATATTAAGAAATGATACCAAACTCATGGAAAGAGAGGAATTATAAAAGGAATGGATATAATGATGCCTAACTCAGGAGGAATCGGGGTCGCTAAACGAGAAAAGAGATGAAGCAAAAAAAAAAAAAAAAAAAAAAAAAAAAAAAAAAAAAGAAAAAGAAAAAGAAAAAATGAAAGATCAGGAGAAGAGTTGAGTAATTTCTTTTTACAAAGTAGTTGGGTTACAAGTAAGAAAGTGGTACATAAACAAGGACTAAAAAAAATTAAAGTAGCACATTAAAAGAGTGTCAATTATATTCACAACATGATTAAGATGATGTACTCAAATGTAGATGGAATGATATCCAAATTATCAGAGATAAAGATTATACTAAAGAAACAGAACCTCATATTATTTGCCTAACTGAAACAAAATTAATCCAAAGGATATCAAACGACACCTTAAACTTTGTGGAATACAATGTATGGCAAAGAGTTAGAAATTTGAAATTAGGAGGAGGAGTTATGATATTAAGAAAGAAGAATCTGCAAGTCTCTGAGATAGAACTTGTTATACCCTCACAAGTAGAATTAATTGCGGTATAGAGACCAACACCTCTGAAGGGCAAATGATGGTGGCAAATCTATACATGCCCCCAAAAACAAACACTCGAGAAAGATGCACATATGAAGACCTGGCAAAAAGTACAATTCAGAGTTTAAGAGCATTACTACATAGAAAGGAAGAGAAATCTTAAAGAATTATATTAACTGGAGATTTCAATACAATGATAAATTTGAACACTCTAGATTTATGAAGCTATGAAAGCTGTTGGGATCAAAGGCTTCTGGGTCATGTATAGGAGTTTTTCCTGACACAACATGTAAAGGAAAACACCAGAAATAAACAACCAGAAGATCCATCATTATTGGATCCTATACTCACTGGGCAAGATGATATCGACAATATAATGTATCACCTTCCATTCGGCAAAAGCGACCATACAGTATTAAACTGAAACTTCAGGACTGCATATGATATAGTTAGCAGTAATGAAAATTATAAAAAGAGCCTAAACTACAAAAAGTGGAACTATCATGTCCTTAAGAAGTACTTTGTAGAAACAGATTTGGGAAAGGAGCCTAGAGGACAAGATATAAATGTTTTATATAGAAAATTCTTTGAATTTTATGAAACAGGAGTACAAAATTATATCCCTCAGCACAACAACACAGAAACAAGGATAAATAAATGGTTTAATACAGAATGTAAAAAATCAAAAGAGAAAAGAGATTGCTGTGGAATAGATACAGAAGACACAATAGTGAGAGGGCATATAACAGCTATAAAAGGCAAGAAATCATCACACAAGGATAAGGAAAGAAGCTCAAGGATAATTTGAGGAAGACAATAAATAAAAGTAGCGATCATCCAAAGCCGTTTAACAGTTTCATCCGAAGCAAAACCAAGCTAAAGATAACATACAGTCCATCATGGATGAGCGGATAACCTATATCCGAGAAGAAGATATTTGTGAAGTACTTAACAAAAAATTACAATCAGTTTCTGTCGAAGAAAGTAGTTTCAAGTGAGATAATAAGGAACATGCATGCCCACACATATTACCAGATATACGAGTACAAGTATCGGAACAAGAGGTACAGGAAGAGTTGAGTAAATTAGACACTGGAAAAGCAAATGGTCCTGACGATATTTCAAGTTCGGTGCTACATGAATGTATGGAATTAAGCAGACCAATATATTTGATATTCAAGGAATCACTAAGTCAAGGTAAACCAGCTGATATTTGGAAGAAAGCAAACACTGTTCCCCTATTCGAGAAAGGAAATAGACAAAATCCACTCAACTAATGGCCAGCAACCCCGACCAGTATTGTTGGTAAAATAATAGAAAAGTTGATAAGAAAAATTTCGGTAAAACGTCTGGAGAAATACAATATGATAACAGAAAGACAGTTCGGTTTTTAACAGGAAAAATCATGTGTTACTAATCTATTACGCTATGACAGAGTTGCAGAAACACTACAAAAGAGAGTAGGATGGGTAGACAGCATGCGCTTAGATCTCAAAAAAGCATTTGACAAAGTGCTGCACCAAAGACTTATGGAAACTACCATCACGGAGGAGTCCAAGGTAATCTGAACTGTTGGCTGCAAGATTTTATCAGAAAAAGGGAAATGAGAACAGTACTAAGGGAAAATTACACATCATGGAGAGAAGTAACTAGAAGAATTCCACAGGACTCGGTGCTGGCACCAGTTATGTTTTTAGTATATATAAATGACACTGACAGGAACACTGGAAATGGAAGCTATCTAAACATGTTTGCTGATGATGCAAAAATACAAACGAGAATTACAAACACAGACTCTTGCAGAGAGTTACAACAAGAGGTAAATAAACTTCATGAATGGAGCAATAGATGGCAAATGGAATTAAATGTGGACAAATGACATGTAATTAAGCTGGTGAAAGTGGAAAAAAAAATACTGGAATTATAAGCTAGGAAGTTCAACCCTACACTATTAGAAAAGGAGAGGGACCTGGGAGTGATTATCAATAACAGACTATCTCCAGCTGACCACATCAATAAGAGGGTACGGAACATGAATACACTGATTGCTAATATGAGAATAGCATTCACATATATAAATGAAGACATGCTGAGAAAGATTAGAACATCATTCATCAGATCAACCCTGGAGTATGCATCAGTAGTCCGAAATCTACATCCCCCCCAAAAAAAAAAAAAAACTGTAGGCCTACAGTAGATAGCTCTGAAAAAGTACATAGGACTGCTATAAGGTTGGTACCAAGTTTAAGGGATCTAAGCTATGAAGAAAGACTAGAAAAACTGAACCTACCAACACTACAAGAGAGAATGGAAAGAGGAGACATGATTATGTAACATAATTGCATCACATGGAAAGAGAAAATACACATAAATGAGTATATAACTTGTGGGGAAGCATCAGCAAGAAAACACTGCAAAGAAACGCTTAAAAAGGGAGTTGATAAAGAATTAAGAAAATACAGTTTCACAAACAGAGCAATTAATCTGTGGAATGCACTACCGAATGAGATAGTATGTGCCAAAACTATTCATAAATTTAAGGATATGTATGATAAAAATCGTTTAGTACACGAGATCGTACGAGCTTGACTCATTACTATAAAGTTACAATTAGTAAGAACAATTCGGTAGGTAAGAACACACACACACACACACACACACACACACACACACACACACACACACACACACACACACACACACACACACAGACACACACACACACACAAAGTCTAAGCACTCTAACATCTACATTATATACAACAAAGCAGTAAAAAAAAAAAACACACAAACAACCAAAACAGCCTCTCAAAAAATATCAGACTGGACCATACTTAAAATGTCAGCACCTGCACCCCCAGTGGTTGAATGTACAAAGCTTCATCATACATATTGTACTTGCATACAAACATACATACATACATACATACGTCCACTACAAACTCAACATTATTAATATAGTTAACAATGTACAGTAGAAAGGAAAAAGTGGCTTTAAAGGTTTAGGCCTGGGACAAGGTGGCTTTGCTGCCACCTTTGTTGGAGGACAAGTGTGGCTAAAGTACTTCCTCAGAGGACATCAATCAAAGTTTTCTTTCTCACAGATGCACGTACATCGGAACAATGAGTAACAAGTGGTGCCAGGGACAACAAACCTTACCTGGAAGCAGTTATTATATTTTCAATGGTTTTCAAGTTATAGCCCTCTGAAAATCTGTGCTATTTCATTTGACCTTTGAATTTCACTCAAGGTCAAAGGTCATGGTATCAATTAAAATCCCATCTGCAACTTTCTATATGAGGTCCTGCACGCCATAAGGGACAAAGTGGCACATTTACAATTTTCCACAAATCACCTTTAACATCTGGTGACAAAAAAAAATTTGTAGAGATGTTATTTTCTAATTTTAGTGTCTAAAATCTGGACATAAGGTACATAAATGTGAGTATTTTAAGGGCAATATCTAAGAAATTTGGCACAATAATATTTTCATTGTTAAAATCACATCATCGGAAAAGTATTTTTCGCTAGTGTCCCTTTCCTTGGGTGAAGCAGCCTAGGTATATAGATAGTCTTGCCGGACTTTGTGAGCATTTTGCAGCCATTTTTGTTTTGTTTTTCTTAGCCACACCAATAAAGTATCATATTCGTCCAGTACTATTATAAAGGTAAGTTGTTTCTTAAGGGCAATATGGAAGAAAACGGTAAAGTGCAAAGTGCTACCCGAGACAAGGCATTAGTCCCTGGGTTGCTTTGCACTCAGCAGAGGTGATGCTTAGACTGAGCAGGTAAGGCACCACCCTTGAGAAAATCGGCTGCTCTAATTGGCCGTGCGTGGGTGACATAGCGCATTCTGTTTGGCTGGCTGGTCACTGCTGTGGGATGATTTACGAATGGAGTTTACCCTTTGTGGCGCACAACAGAACCTACATCCCAGACCAAGTGTCAACAAGGTTGCTTGGGGCACACTTCTTACTTCAGACTTTCACCCTTGCTGCACTAATTGGAATTGAGCAAAGCGACCTTGTACAGTCATAGGATAGTGTTTGAGGGAGAGGCTGGTGGAAAAAATGCCTCATATGTTGATAATAGTAAATATCTATCTGCAACCAGTTTCAAGTTATGACCCCCTTATTATCCATGACCTTGAGTTTGACCTCTCAAGATCACTCAAGGTCAAAGGTTTTGGTGCCAAATGTAAGCCCATATTGGAATTCCTTATGTTGATAATGGTAAATATCTCTGTCTTCAACTGGTTTCAAGTTATAGCCCTCTGAAAATCCGTGACCTTGGTTTTCACCTTTCACGGTCACTCTAGTGCCTTCAAAACTTAATCACTTTCTTTTAGGACCAATGCCCACATATCCTGAAAGTTTCTTATCATTTCATTCAGCCGTTTTTCAGTAATGTTGCTAGTAATCAAACAAAGGAACAAAGAAACAGAAATTCGACCAAAAAGAATACCTCGCCGGACTCCTTCCAGGCGAGGTAATAAATGCATGACAAAACCGGAGTAAACTTGCTCCCTGCACCCACATTTTGTTTTTGTCCTCTGTCACAGGAATAAAAAATTTTCGAAAACACCAATTCACAGGTTATCAGTCTGAACCAAACGTAAAGTGTCAGCTGCTGGGCCCGAAATGGTTGTGGATGTTATGTTTGTTGTTACATATATGCATATATACTTACATACGGCTCTACAAACCCAGCAGGAATAGCATAATTGATAGTAAAACGTTATTTGCAAGATATATTATTAACCCCTAAACCGCGGGGTTGTTTTGGCTTGACTTGCGTGTCTCGCGGGCATATTCGAGCTCCGACAGACACTCTAAAAATATTTGCCAAAAATCAGTTATTAGTCCTAGAATATTAAAATTATATATGCATATGGCACAAACCTTCAGCTTTCTCCTGGGATGTTTGTTCAGCCTTCGTCGGGTACCATAGGACTTGTGGAGACCTCTGAAGTTGGGTAACGAAGTCTCCACTTTACACTTCCCGACAACCCATAATATGATTACCACAGCCTGATATTATCACTAGAAACACTATTCTATGATTTTCAAATAGTTTGGAATCCTTACTAAAAAAAAAAAACACTGTGAAAGCAATGAAAACTACAAGTGCGTATGACCTTCCCACTTGTGCTCGTTCGCCGCTGGTGTTCTGTCATTTATTATTCATAAAAACACTCACTTTATATTTCTATTACCATATAACACTTATATATATCTGCAGTCTTTATCCATTAGTTTCCTTCAGTAATAGTAGTTTATTGTCACTGTAGGCATTCAATTTCTCTTTTAGTAAAATATGTAGCATTCACTTTCTCGTCCTGTATACTAGCGTTGAGAGCGAATCTGTCACTTTCACTTTCATAACTCACAGTATTCATAGATGCTAGAGTGAAACTTTCACTTTCATTACTCCTAGTATACATACTCATATTCTTATATTACTACTCATTTACATATTTTCTATTTACATTCTCTATTTTATTTACATTATTTGCATTTCTATTTTATTTACACTGTGTTAGGCACTGTCACTTGCAGTAACTTATAAAACTATTTTCCACTGTTCACTTATATTTACATTCATTGCTTTCACTTGCTGTTTACACATTATTTACACATTATTTACATTTCCGGTTGCACTGTTTTACTCACCAGAAAGATCGTAGTCATTGTCCATCATTTTCATTGATAAATTAGCCAGTTCACATTCCACAGCAGTCACTTAGCTCTTTACCCCTTTCCACACGAGGTTTAGTAGGGGGTAGAGGTCACAGAGCCCTTTGCATGGGGCTAAAATGCGGCTGAATTGGACAGGCGCGAATCCGACGTGCTTTCACCTTGAAAGACGACAGTAAACAGAATACAGTGTGGTGGCCTAGGGGGAGTGCAATGCTGCCAATGTCAGTGTGGTGACAGCTGCTAATATATACGCTATGAAATGATTGGCAGGAAAACTAGATAATACATAATAAATTAAGTAGTTCCAGGTGAATGTAAATATCACTTAGGCTTCTCCCTTCCTTTCTTATATATATTTTTATTACGAGAATAGGTTATACGGCATATTTCAAGGGGAAATAAACAGGTGAAATTAGCGAACGAGTGCACATGAGGTGTTGTCAGGTGATAATTAGCCAATTCCAGGTGTATGGCACTATGACTTACCTTATTTCATTTTTGTATATATTATTTGGTATAAGAATAGGGCATAGGGCTTATTTCAATGGATGAAATCAGTGGAAAATTCCAGGGAATATTTACTTGGCGCAGCACGGCCGGGCAGGTGATAGGAGAGGGCAATGGAGGAGAGGTAGGTAGGGGAGTCAAGAATGGGGAGAAATGGCTAAATTGTCAACAATGGATGGGAGTACAGATGAGATTAGGAGTGCTGACTAGTGTTGGACACTGGCAGTACTGCTAGATGATACAAGCCACCACTTGAAAGCCCGGGCGAATTCAAAATAACACAGAATCACAAAAGTGACACCCTGCAGTATGATCCCTTGCTCCCAAGCATCACGAAAGTGACGCCCCGCAGTTAAGGGGTTAACCCCTAAAACGCGGGGTGCCGTGTTTGCGACGCTCGCCAAAAAGGACATAACGGCGGATCGTCGCATTTGCGATTCAAGCTAATTTTGAATAAATGCGGGCAAGGATGTTCCAGCTGGTATTGTCTATCAGTACCACCACCCTTTAGCTACAATTAGCATACTTTACCTTTGTACTACTGACCTCCGTTGTTGCCAAGTATCGCGTTTTTCCCCCCTCCCCCCCACCACGGCCTGGCCAGCCTGGCTGTGATACATGGCAGGGCTCTGACTGCTCAGAACTGTAAATCTGCACTCTCCTCTCACAAGCAGTTTATGCAAATAGGAAACGCTTGTTTCCCCAGGTGTCACACTAGCTTTTTTTTGCACGGTTTGCCCCTGCTTAGCGTCAGTTTACCGCAGGCTTTCAAAGTGACATTATGGCAAGTTCTAGCTCTTCCGAGTCAGTGTGAGTGGCCGACAGGAACGAGAATAAAGTGACGGGCGTAAGGCAGAATAAAAAGCGCACTGCGGTAATCTTTTGGGAGGTAATATGATTGAAAATAATGTAGTATACATGTTTTTAGCTGTGAAAATGGAAACGTTTGTTGAGTGACAGGAAGACCGCCGCCGAGCTGCATGTCGGCCGTATCCTTCATTGATTTTAGCCTTATTTTCAGTGCTTATTGTACAAATACGGATTCCAAACTACCTGTACGTTGTAGTATAAAGTTTACTGTGGCAGAATGAGGCTGTGGCAGAGGGGAAACCGGGTTGCTGGAGGTGTGAAAGTGAAGATTTGGTTACCCAACTTTGCAAGTCTCCACCAGTCCTTGGGTAGTCCACGAAGGCTCAACACCTGTCTCTGGAGAAAGCTGAATGTAAGTACTATATGCCATACCAAGTATAATGTTCTAGGGTTAATCTCTGATTTTTAGCTAATATTTTCCTACAGGTACTCAGACCGCGATCGAACCCCGCCACCCGGGGGGGGGGGGGGGCCGGCTGTCCATCGGCCGCGTATTAGGGGATAAGGAAGTGGTGATATTATCCCTCCAAAAGGGGGGCAGAAGCCTCTAATCTTGTGAGAACCTTTGTTGAAAACCTACCACATTATACGTGATCGGCTGTTATTCCCTACTGCAGAGTGCCGTCAGAATCGATAATGAGTGACCTTTCTGACTTCGTTACATATTTCAAAAATATTAGAAATCGGAGGCTTGCTTTTTCCACAGTGATTAATGGGTTTAGCGTACGCCTTTCATCTCCCTTGTTTCAGTTTAAGATCAGATGAGGCGGCGATGTAGCTATTTCCTTGACCATACCTGTGAAATTGGTGCTGAGAAGGCTGTTAATGTCTGAGTGTTTTTATTAATAGTACACAAGAACGTGCATGAGACAGTGCGGGCTTAAGTATTTGTGATTGTAAAACTGGGCATACTCAGGTGTTTAGTGATGGACTTCGATTTGATAAAGGCGTTATTAGCAATAATATAAGTAAAAACATAAACGGCGGTGTTCCAGGTGTATACACACACACACACACACACACACACACACACACACACACACACACACACACGCATATATATATATATATATATATATATATATATATGGGCATATGACTGGGATATTCATGTGTGTAACTGTGGCACTAGTATTAATGAGGGTGTTAGCATCAGGATATTATGAGACAGCATCATGCACAAATGTATGTGGTGTTGGTCATTTGGGCAGTGCAAGATCGGGTGCCTCCGAGTGTGGGGATATCGAATTAATGTTGACAAGAGCGTTATTCTGTCATTCTATCTATAGCCGGACATCATAATCCCGCAAGGGGTGACCATTTGTCGGCCAACCCACTTTTTGACAAGTAGGGAACACTATGGATTGGCTATATGGTTACCACACAGCTTTATAAATGGTTTCCTAGCTTACAGGAAACCAGATGGCTTGTCACTCAGTGAAAACCACCTGAAATGGAAAGAAGGGAAATAAAATGTGGCAGGAAAGATGGGAGAAAAAGGAAAAGAGGACAGCAGACATAGAGAATGATAAAGGTGAAGGAAGAAGTAAGCAGCACTACATCAAGTGAGTGCATGATGATAGCTGCCACCTACCACCAGGTGTTAGTCACAGAGAGTAATATTCTCATGAGCATGTTTCCACGCACCTCTTCCGTACCTCTGTATTCCTGCATATGGTTTGTTATATTCTCGTGTGTGCTGTTTTACAAATTAAATCAATACGATATCTAAAACCATGTAAGGGAATAAGCTGGCAGAGCAGCCAGGGTAAATTGTTAAGAAAAGGTACCAGAAAGCCTACTAAGCCAAGTTACGATACAATAGAAAATAGCACCACCATTCTTTCCTTCATACTTGGCAATGCAAACCAAGAAACAGGAGGCGCCAAACTGTATAGTACATGCACGTTATTACCTCCGCCAAGGAGGATATGTTTTCATCCCTGTCCGTTTATTTGTTTGTTGGTTGGCTGGTTTGTGAGCAAGATTACACAAAAACTATTGGACGGATTTCCACGAAACTGGTAGATGAAAGGGCATACATGAAATTAAATTTTGATGCAGATCCGGATAAAGGTGCAGATCAAGGAATTTCTTTTCACTTTCTTTAACATTGCGAGATAGGGCGTTGGCGGAGGTATGCGCTCTACTGAGTGCCATTCTAGTCTAATATTATGTTGTAAGCTTGAAATTACTAGATAATATTATATAAGTTGACATACTCAATCTCCTAACTCATATCATCAATCAATCAACCTACATGGAGAAACTCATGCAGTAGCCCTTGATATTTCTAAAGCTTTTGACAGAGTATGGTACCGTTCCCTGTTGTCTAAACTCCCTTGCTATGAACTAAACTCTTGTTCCTTTGATTTCCTCATATCTCAGTGACAGAAAAATAAGAGTAAAAGTAGATGATGTATATTCCAATTTCCACTCAATTAACGCTGGCGTGCCACAGGGATCAGTTCTTGTGCCAACCCTGTTCCTGGTTTATATTAATGATCTCTTATCCATCACCCACAATCCCATCTATTCATATGCAGATGACTCAACACTTCATAGTTCATTCACACTCAGATACCCATTTACAAAGTGTGATATCTCTAACTCTCATCTTAGTACGGCCATTTCCATAAACCAAGACTTATCTACAATCAGTAAATGGGGACAAGACAACCTTGTCTCATTCAGTGCTAGTAAACTAAATTTATACAATTTAATAACAGACAGGTATTGCCAGATTCGTATATTACCTTCAGTGCTACAAATATTCCCATCTCCAAAAGTATTGAAATTCTCGGTGTCTCACTTAACAATGCCCTCAGCTGGACCTATCATGTTAGATCACTTGCTAAAACCGCCTCAGAGAAAATTGGATTATTATACAGAGTCCGTAACTTCTTCACTGACGAGCAGTTAGCTATAATTTATAAGAGTCATGTGCGCTCTCAGCTTGAATACTGCTCACCCTTGTGGAATGGATGTGGAAAGGTTGCATTAAAACAACTAGACAAAATTCAGAACAAAGCTGTTAGAATTATTAACAACCCTGCCATTACAAATAAACTACCTCCCCTACAAATAAGAAGGAATGTTGCCTCCCTTGCATTATTTCACAGATATTTTTATGGCAAATGCTCAGACGAAGTTGCGTCCATTGTGCCGCCTCTCCATGCCTTCCCTCGTGCTACACGGGCATCTGGTGACGCTCATGACTGGAATGTCACTCTGCCTATCAGAATTCTTTCATTCCCCGAACTGCATCTCTCTGGAACTCGAATCCCCAGAGTTGTTTCCCTCAAAACTTCAGCCCACAGCTGTTCAAGTCTAACTGTTACAGATACTAAATGAACAGAGGACACCAGTAATCTGGTGTATGGATTATTTTTTTTTTAATCCATTTGATTTCCCTTCCTCTGTTCTGTTATTTATATATATATATATATATATATATATATATATATATATATATATATATATATATATATATATATATATATATATATTCTTCTTCTTCTCCTTTCGGCTCTCCCCTTAGGGGTCGCCACAGCGGATCACCCGTCTCCATCTTACTCTGTCTTCTGCATCTTCTTCTCTTACACCTACCACCCGCATGTCCTCCTTCACTACATCCATACACCTTCTCTTTGGCTTTCCTCTCTTTCTCCCGCCTGGTAACTCCATTTCCAGCATCCTCCTCCCGACATATTCCACATCCCTCCTCCGCCCATGTCCAAACCACCTCAGTCTCGCCTCTCTAGCTTTGTCCCCAAACTGACTTACGTGTGCTGTCCCTCTAATATGGTCATTTCTAATTTTGTCCAACCTCGTCACTCCTAGTGAAAAACGCAACATCTTCAATTCTGCTACCTCCAACTGTACCTCCTGTCTTTTTGTCAGTGGTATTGTCTCCATTCTGTACAACATGGCTGGCCTTACGACAGTCTTATAAACTTTCCCTTCATTTCTGCAGAGACCCTTCTGTCACAGATCACTCCTGTCATCTGTCTCCACCCACTCCATCCCGCCTGCACTCTCTTTTTTACCTCTCTACCACACTCTCCGTTATTTTGTACAGTTGACCCTAAGTATTTGAATTCATCTACCTTTGCCACCTCTACACCTTGCAGCCTCATGGTTCCCCTGTCATCTCTCTCATTTACACACATGTACTGAGTCTTGCTTCTGCTTACTTTCATTCCCCTTCTCTCCATTGCATATCTCCATCCCTCAAGCTCTGCCTCAGCTTCCTCCCGGCTCTCACTACATATCACAATGTCGTCCGTAAACATCATTGTCCATGGAGGCTCCTGTCTAATCTCATCTGTCAATCTGTCCATCACCATTGCAAACAAGAAGGGACTCAAAGTCGATCCTTGATGCAATCCCACCTCCACCTTGAAACCCTCAGTCATTCCTACAGCACATCTCACTGCTGTTACACTATCGTCGTACATGTCCTTCATCGCCCTCACGTACTTCTCTGCCACTCCTGACTTTCTCATACAGTGCCACAGATCCTCTCTCGGTAATCTATCATAAGCCTTTTCCAAATCTATAAACACACAATGCAACTCCTTCTGGCCTTCTCTGTACTTCTCCATCACCATTCTCAAAGCAAATATGGCGTCTATAGTACTTCTCCCTGGCATGAAACCAAATTGCTCCCTGCAGATCCTCACTTCTCTTCTCAGCCTAGCTTCCACCACTCTTTCCCATATCTTCATTGCATGGCTGATCAGCTTTATACATCTGTAGTTGTTGCAGCACTGCACATCACCCTTGTTCTTGAAAATCGGAACTAGAATACTTTTTTTCCACTCCTCCGGCATCCTCTCACCTTCCAGGATTTTGTTAAACAATCTGGTAAACAACATCACAGCCATCTCTCCTAAGCTCCTCCATGCTTCCAGTGGTATACCATCTGGGCCCACTGCCTTGCCATCCTTCACCCTCTTCATAGCATTCCTCACTTCCTCCCTGCTGATCTCTTGCACTTCCTGACTCACTACGTCCAACTCTTCCATCCTTCCCTCTCTCATATTTTCTATATTCATCAACTCTTCTAAATACTCCTTCCACCTTCTTAGTACACTCTCCTCACTTGTCAGTACATTGCCATCTGCATCCTTTATCATTCTAACATGCTGCACATCCCGCCCAGCTCTGTCTCTCTGCCTGGCTACTCGGTACAGGTCTTTTTCCCCTTCTCTACTATTCAACTTCTCGTACAGCTTCTGGTATGCATTTTCTTTTGCCTTAGCAACCTCTTTCTTGGCTATGTTCCTCGTCTCCTTATATTCCCGAATGCTTTCTTCGTCTCTGTGTCTATCCATGTTCTTCTTTGCCTGCTTCTTCCTATTTATGCTATCCTGTACTTCCTCATTCCACCACCAAGTCTCCTTGTCTTCTCTCCTCTGTCCCGATGTCACCCCAAGTACCTTCTTGGCTTTCTCCCTCACCACTTCCGAGATACCTGCTCATCCGTGCTCGTCTTCCTTGCCTCCGAAAGCCTGGCTCACCTCATCCCTAAATTTACTACTGAAGTCTTGCTCCTTCAGCTTCCACCACCTAATCCTTGGTTCAGCTCTCACTTTCCTCCTTGTCTTCACTTTCAGACTCATCTTTCCAACCAACACCCTATGCTGTCTTACTACACTCTCCCCTGGTACTACCTTACAGTCACTGAATTCTTTTAAATTGCATCTCCTGCGTAGGATATAATCTATATGCGACCTCCTTCCCCCACTCTTACACGTAATCCTGTGCTCCTCCTTCTTCTTGAAATAAGTGTTTACTACAGCCATCTCCATCTGTTTTGAAAAATCAACAACCATCTAACCCTCAGCGTTCCTCTCCCCGACACCATACCTGCCTATCACCTCCTCATCACCACTCTTTCCTTCTCCAACATGCCCATTCAAATCCGCTCCCATAACCACTCTTTCCTCCCTGGGTATGCTCTGAATCACTTCCTCTACTTCACTCCAAAACTCTTCCTTTTCCTCCAAGTCACACCCCACTTGCGGGGCGTATGCTATGACATTAATCAGGACCCCCTCAGTTTCCATCCTCAAACTCATTACTCTATCCGACACTCTCTTCACCTCCAATACACTATCTATATACTTTTCCATCACTACCACCCCTACACCATTTCTCCTCCCATCCACGCCATGGTAAAACAACTTGAACCCTCCTCCAGTCATCCTCGCGTTACTTCCCTGCCATTTTGTCTCCAGCACACACAATATATCCAACTTTTTCCTCTCCATCATATCGGCCAGCTCTCTCCCTTTACCCGTCATCGTGCCCACATTCAAAGATCCCACTTTTATCTCCGTATATATATATATATATATATATATAAGCACCAAATTATATAAGTGCACAATGGTTCAATGACAGGTTTCAAAACCTGTGGATGGTAGCGTAAGCATTTTCATCATTAAATTAACCAAAATGAATGTCGCCATTAAGATATTTTAGAGTATAACATCATTGTTCTAATTGTAGCTGGAAAGGTTACACATCCAGAAGGGAGAGAAGCATGGGGCTGTTTAAAAATTATGCCTTATTTGTTTGTTAGTTCTCTCTCTCTCTCTCTCTTTCTCTCTTTTTTTTCTCTCTCTCTCTCTCTCTCTCTCTCTCTCTCTCTCTCTCTCTCTCTCTCTCTCAACATGTATCTGTCCTCTCAGGGATGGTGAGAGAGTGATCACCTCACAGGACGACCCACGCTCACACAAGGTGCTGTTCCCTGATGGCTCGTTGTTCTTAGTGGCTATCAAGAGGAACAAGGAGATTGATGCGAGCACGTACACTTGTCTTGCCTCCAACAGCCACGGCAGCGCCACGTCCACCAACACCACCATCACCGTAACCAATAAGTACGCTAACAAAGGGACAGGTATTAATGGCTGGGGTTCATGTATTTGACAGGCCTCCAACAACCACGGCAGTGTGCACTCGAATAATACCACGAACTCCAGAGACAGTGAGTAAACCAAGAGGGAAGGGAGAAAGATGGATATGGCAGGGGGACACAGATTCTGACAGCCTTGTTACAGGCTGACAGTGCTAGGTCTACCAGTGCCGCTATCACCATAGCCAGTGAACAGGCTAATTTGGAAGTAGGTGGTATTGCAAGGAAAACATGTTCATGGCAGGGGGACACATGTACTGTACGTACCCTGATAAATGAAAGGTGTGAAGAGGATATAAAATGGTCTCCATGTGTTGTGGCAGTGCCAGGTGCAAGAACACAGTCACTGCCAGTGTTTATTAGTAGATGGACAGGTATATTGAATGTCGACAGGTGTGGCGCTAAGTTTGGTGTAAATCGATTCAAATCTATTTGACCTAATTTTTTAGGGCCATCAAAGTACAAATCCACTGCATGGCAGGTGGATTTCGAAAGATTGGGTGATAGGACGAATATTTTTGACATAAATGATACTCTGATCCGACTGGAGATATAACTGACAGACACTGGGAGAGAGTAAATAAGGGAAACAACTGCATGCGATTATCATATCTTTTTTATCGTTTTGCAGATACGGAGTATTTTTGGCATAATGGAAAAATAGCGTACAATTTGAAGATATTTATAGAGTATATAGGTTCTTCGCCTCAGGATCTGGACTAAGAAACTCATTGTCAGAGTCCAGTAGGTCACGTATCTGAAGCACATACCAACAGAAACCAGATCCTCAGCAACCACCAAGTTTCATCTTGCGGGCAATAAAACCCAACATCTCTTGTGGTATGTTAGGAATGTTTTATTTACTCTTACAGTACTGTGACAGCATCTATAAGTTAATCCATCTTACCCTAAGACGGCTTTACTCAAGTCTGGAAAAGTATTTCGTACGCAAGAGGCTAATGAATTATTCACCTTATCTCTCCTGATCGCATAGTCTCATCTACGGTGAAAATGTTATCTTGAGTTAGCAAGAACGAAACAGACGACATAGGACTGAAGGGGTTTAAAACTGGAGTGATGGTGTAACGTGTGTGTGTGTGTGTGTGTGTGTGTGTGTGTGTGTGTGTGTGTGTGTGTGTGTGTGTGTGTGTGTGTGTGTTTAAGACGTGTCTATGGGTTGTTAGGGACGACCAATGATCATGTTAATATGAAAATTTTTGTCCTTTTTGTGTTCTCTGCTACAGCCAGGATTAGATTCTCAATTACTTGGTTCTCGGGCCCCCCAGGACGAAGGGTACTCTTGTACTGGGCCCACCTCCAGCTGTATCCACCAACCCAACACATCACAAAAAGTGTCTTCTGTGGTCAGAGACATTCCACAATCACACCCCAGATGCACATTTGAAGTACCTCAGGCACCCCAAGAATACCCGAGGCGCACTTCAGACGCACCAACAATGATCATGTTCTCACAACATCCCCCACAAATGTGACGCAAACACTATGCTTCGAGTTTACCAGGTTTCATCCTTCAAGCCAATACAGAAACTCAGAGACTGAGGAAACAAGAGTATGTAAGAAAGTGAGTGAGAGAGTGAGCGACAAAGGTAGGGACACACACTGGGCTTGGCCTCCCCTGTTGGGGCAACGAAAACAAGTTGCTGTTATGTTGGCAATAAATGGTAAATGGTTTGTGAACAAAGAGAGGATGGAGAGCAGACGATGAGGAGCTATTTGGTATACAGTGTATGGGCAGAGAAGCTGCGATGGCTCTGTAGTAGTGTATTCAATTAATGAGTCTTGTGCTTCGAGTCTGTGGTTCAACCCCACGTTGGGGTGGACATATGATTGGGTGTTGGTAGTACGTCCTTTCATATGCCTGTCTGTGTTCACACCCTGTCGGTTCTACCATTGAAATGTAAACCTTACCTATACAATGCCTATTTCTCTTTCTTCACATGGATCCTTTCCTGCAAACGACTATTTCCATTTGTACCTCACCAGCATGAGGGAGAGTTATTTCAAGCCATCACTCTCCCTCAGATAACGTGCAGTAGTCCTAATACGGTCTGATGCAGATACAGAAAGATTCAGGTGGACAAACAGTAGACAACAGATAAACAATATTTGAACGGTAGAACTGTACAAGACTGGCAGTTAATTATAATGGACGGAATATCTGAGGGCAGAATATGAAAACTTCTTCATCTCACGAAATATTATTTCATTCATTATAAATGTTCTGATAATTTCAATCCAGATTCTCCTGTCTCCTTCTAGCACATAGCCAAAAATCCCTCAAAGAGCTTTAGTTCTTCTTTCCCTCCTCTTTTCCGCTTTGACGGTTTAGTAGATGTTATTCCTATGGAAGGGCTGAATTCTTAACCCAAAAATTTTCCTCTAAATCCAGTGTGGACGAATCTGGTTTTATTTGTCCATCTTCTGCCTCCTCTGGCTTTCTCATGTCTGTACTCGATTTTTTTCTTTTTCAGATGTATTTTCTGCTCTCGTTGGCCTTAAAATTAAGTGATGTATGATACTCAGGGAATCTCTCCCATTGTTGTTTAGTAATGTACTTTGTGCTAACACCCTGCCGAAGTAAATTCCCTCACGTTTGTCTGTCAACGTGAACCTTATCTTGTTGCTAGTATATCTTAAGCCTTTTCAAGTGGGCAGTGATGGCTCTCAAGCTTCTAACGATCTCCCATTTGCTTTATTATCTTATATTTGTAAAGTTCTTGTTTCTATCATTAATAGGAAACTCTGCATCATTTTTCATCTCATTACCTGTATAGATTCCTCCAGGGACATTGGCTTTCGTCACATTTTCCTCTCCGAGTCTTGGTCATCCTCCTTTTGTGACATTGATGAAGCCTTTGTCATTGCATTTAACATCATAAAGGCTTTTGACTGAGTCTTACACAGTCTTTAATTTCGTAACTGTCTTCTCATACTCACAGTTTCAATCCTTTCATTTGTGCCTTCATGTTCAGCTTTCATACTGGTCGCTCTATTGACGCTGTTGTAGACGACTACTGTTCCTCGTTTAAAACTGTCAGTAGTGGTGTTCCGCAGGGCTGCTCTGCCCTGTCACGAGTCCTCGTTCGTCTTTCCATTAACCCGCCGCGTGCCAGTGCCGTTTTAAAACGGTCTGACATTATTCTGCTGCCAGTGCCAGTGCCGTTTTAAAATGGTTTAAAATAAAAAACTTCACTGTGACCATATTTTTCAAGATTCGTGGGTAAAAACTGGCAGGCATGTAAGGTAACTGTTCCTCTACAATCCCCCAGGCTGTCAAGGCAGTACACTCACTCGCTCCCCCACTCACACTTGCTCTGCCTCACTTTGCCTGTGTGCCTCACCCAGTGCTGTACATAGTGAAGGCATTTGGTAAATATTTTCATGTAAGTGTAAGTTGTAAATATTTTCTTGTAAATGTAAGGACTATATAGTGAAGTCAAGTTGTAAATACCTTCTTGTAAGTGCCAGGACTGTATGTACTGAAGTCAGGTTTACCTATCTTCAAGTAAGTGTAAGAATAATGCATTCATAGTAAGAAAGACACACAAGTTGTGATAGATGCTGACGTAGTAAGTAATCAGAAAACTGTACTGAACATTGCTATTCCTTCCCAGCATAAATACCTGAGTATACCTTACATAGAAAACAGCTTTCTCTCACGTACGTGGTGAGCGTGAGAGAGCGGCTATACCTGTACACGAGTATGCAGGACTCAATAAAACTCATTTCTGAGCCTCGGTGAGCATTTTAATGGCGAAATTCGTTGTTACCACATAAAATCTATCATTTTAGCCCCCCAAAAAATGGTCGAAAAATGGCCAGCACTGGGGTGACCAATAGGGCTAAAAATAACCGGCACGTGGCGGGTTAATGATCTGGGCTGCACATCAAACTCTGTTCACCCATCCACTGATTACTACCTTTCCTACTTCTACCCACTTCACTCAGTGTCCATCAGAGCAGTTGCTTCAGCAAACACCAGATGAGTGGTATGCCTCCTTCCACCTACTTCTTTCAACCTTTCTTTCTTTGCTGCGCTGGGCACCATCATTGCTCTGATATCACAGAGGCAACTGCCATTTTTAACTGTTCACATAAAACATCCTCCATTATGGAGGGCGCATAATATCCATCTGGCAACTCACACTATCTTCGTCTCTGTCCATTCTCAGTTTCAAGAGCGAACCGTTACTTTCATTTATCCATGTATGCAAAAGATCAGCTGGAAACAATCTTCCTCTGTATGTATTTCCTTCTGCTATTGACCAACAATCATTCCTTTTCGCATACAATGTGTCCAGATATCTCGAAATGAAAAGATATTGAAATTAGCACTCCTTCGCTTAGCTTTCCTTGGAAAGAACAACTTTGTTGTTGGCTTATCGTTCGGTTTTGTCTTCTTTGCATTAAAAAATAAAACAGCATTTACCCAGATACATAAATTATTAAATAAACACATTCAGTTGCTCACACAGGGCCACCTACAAAGGACGTACACAAACACACACAGTCAAAAACCACAAGCACACACACGTTTAGCTTCGTATTCTAACCGGCTTTCGATATTTCGCAGTTCCTCCTCCATAACAATATATGCTATTCTGCCTCTTATGCTTTATCGTTGTCGTGTGTGTTATACATGTCATAGCGATATAAACAAAAGTTTTGCATTAGTAATATAAATGGGAACACAGATGTAATATTCAGAATAAACAAGCGAAGGAGTTGATGTTGTGAAATCTAAGTCACACAGAGTACAACCCGTAATCATATACTGATACACAGTCAAGTGAATCTCTTACACACACACACACACACACACACACACACACACACACACACACACACACACACACACATTCTCTGATTAACAACATTCCAGAGATCAGATTAAACGCCATGGTGACCCTTGGTAATTTCTGTTTTCTTTGATGTCTCCCTCCCTTCGATTTGTCAGGACCACTATGGGACCACTGGGCCTGTAAGGTCTCTTTCCCCCTTCTCATCTCTCTCTCTCTCTCTCTCTCTCTCTCTCTCTCTCTCTAACAGACCACCACTTGTTAACTGTCTTTTCTTTACCTCTTTGTCCTTCTCCGACTATACCTTTCGCCTACCGTTCCTTCTATATATTCTCTTCCTCCTAATTCCTCCTAATTCTTTCTTTCCCCATCTTCGGTACCTTCTGTCCCTATTCTTATTCCCCTTTCCGTTATATTCATAGATGATAAAAGAAGTCATTGTCCATGTTCCCAGCATCTATGACACCTTTTATTAGCTTTACCAAAGCCCATTTCTGATGCGAACTCTTTGCTTCCAAAATAACTCTGATGACTTTTGTGTGTGTGTGTGTGTGTGTGTGTGTGTGTGTGTGTGTGTGTGTGTTCTTCCTTCATCGAGTTTCCATCTTCGTAAGCAAAGCTGTCCTGTGAATGCGGAATGTGATAATAACAATTGTAGGCTTTCAAGACCATTGAATCCAGAACTACTGTTATGTGTCTGCTCGTTATTATCAGATTTAGTCATAAGTTGTAGGTATTTCTTTAGGTGGTAGATTTCATGTTTCCTTCATGATGAAACTGGCGACCTCTCGCCCTTCACACTGCATTCATTACTGTATGTGTGACCGGTTAGTTTCTCTTTCCTGTTGTCATATATAAAATGGTAGAGTTAATGTCAAGAAAAAAAATGTAATATTATTTTCTTCAATCACAACAGTTGCAACAAACACTACTGAAATGCACCAGGTCTCAGTAAGAACATATTAATCTCCATCACAATATATAAATTTTACTATAACGGGAAGATCTTCACATCCATTACTGGACAAAATAATATGTTCGTTTTATTTTACCAACAGGTTTTCATGCGACTGAATTGTTTAAAGTGACATTCTGGTAGAGATATCTCCGTTGATCACCTAAGACAGGCAAATGGATGTATTGTATTCCCCCTGCCCCCCAGACACCACCCAGTCCATCACTTACATCATTCATTCATTTTGTTTACTCTTATTTGTGATTATCTGTTAGTTGGTTTGTCCAATTAATTTTTCTAATT